>NC_133327.1:117141580-117511580 GCF_042186555.1 Aquarana catesbeiana
ATGTCCTCAGTCTCTGACCATCTCCTGTACCATGTCCTCAGTCTCTGACCATCTCCTGTACCATGTCCTCAGTCTCTGACCATCTCCTGTACCATGTCCTCAGTCTCTGACCATCTCCTGTACCATGTCCCCAGTCTCTGACCATCTCCTGTACCATGTCCCCAGTCTCTGACCATCTCTTGTATAAAAATATTTTTTAAAAACAGTAATTTTCAGTATCGGCCATTTTCGGTATAGGTTTCGGTTTTCGGCCTAGTGTATTTTTCATTTTCAGTATCGGTTTCGGCACCAAAAAAAACCCATTCGGTGCACCCCTAGTCACAATTTATCACTTCACTTTCAGATGCGATTACAGAAAACTATGTACCATTTACACAAGTTTGTGCCTCCTGGGGTCTGCTGAATTATGACCACCCAATAACTGATCATTTGTTGATTGTTAGGCAACTGAAAATCTATGCATGAAATTTAAGCATACAGGGTAGAGATGTGTTCCTTAACCGATTCATTCAGCTGTGTTATCAACAGACTCAAAAAGCAGGGTATCACACTACACATTATCAGCATAGTGGTAAGTCGGCTTAGTGAAGAAAAAAACAATAAGCAGCTGTAAATGTGACAGCTGCAAATGGTAAATAAAAAAATTTTAATATGCAATATCTAATTTAGATCGAGAAAAAAAAAAATCTTTGATCCTGATCATAATTGGGATAATCTCTCCCCCCCTCCAATGCCCCATCTTAGTACTGTGCATACTATGGGGAGATTTACTAAAACTGGATGTGAATGTGCTATATGTAAAAGACATATCAATATAGGCTGTTCTGATATACAACTGTAAGGAAATTAGTTCTAAGGCTACTTTCACACTGGGGTGGGGGCGTTACCAGTAAAGCGCCGCTAATTTTAGTGGAGTTTTACCGCTGTTTTAGCGGCGCTTTTCCGCCGCTAGCGGGGCACTTTTAACCCCCGTTACCGGCCAAATAAAGGGTTTAAAGAGCCGCTGCCGAAGCGCTTTGGCAGCGGTGCCCATTGATTTCAATGGCAGGGGCAGTGGAGGAGCCGCTCCCACACCGCCCGAAAGATGCTGCTTGCAGGACTTTTACTAACGTCCTGCAAGCGCACCGCCCCAGTGTGAAAGCACTCGGGCTCTCACACTGGGGCTGCAGGGGAGGCGTTTTACAGGAGCTATTTTTAGCCCAAAAGTGCCTGAAAAATGCCCCAGTGTGAAAGGGGGATAAGTACCTGTGAGGGTAGTAAACAGATCTCTAGCATGCCAGGAATGATTCCTATAACCTAATTTAATACTTCCATTACAGTCAGACTATACATGACATCCAAGCAACTAAATGTTTCTTTTAAATGCTTTAGACGTAAATTGCTTTGACACATGCCTTGCAAGTGTCGCTTTTCAAAACTCTAGTAGGAAATTATGGCTCTAATGTAGACATGATCACAATAGAAGTGAACAATGCTGTCTTGGGAACAAAGCCACCATCAACAAGGGGCTGACAAGTGTTCTAGTTTACAAAAAGGTTCCCGAATTGTTATTTCCAGTATGTACTTTGTAAAGATGTTGGTTGTGGCTCCTTAAGTTCACTGACAATTTTAATACATCCGTAGGGTTTAACAATACACTTATCTTTTTTTACTCCATTTGTCTTTTAAAACATACCATTAGAAGTGTCGTGCTACACCTGTTGATCCAGACACGATATATATCAGGGATCTGTAATTATTGGACATCCAGCTGTTGCAAAACTACAAGTCCCATCATGCCTCTGGGTGTCATGTTTGTGACTGTCAGAGTTTTGCTATGCCTCATGGGACTTACAGTTCTGCAACAGCTGGAGGTCCGCTAATTGCATATCCCTGATATATATGCACTGAGATTGCAAGCTGCTGTGCACTCTGGCGTGTTAGCATCACTGCAGGATAGCTCTAAACCGCAGAACTTCTTCCCTCCAATATAAAGATTAGGAGAGAGGGAGGTGTTCTTTAGTCCTAGGGTAACGACGCTGCTCCTACATGGGCAACAATTGATCCCATTCAGATCCTGCACTATGTGCATGATTGTACAATATGCCAAGTGGTATGTAAACTCCTAATGATGAACATATGTTATGGTCTACCATCACTTCCTATGTGATGTCCTTTATAATGGTGTATGTCTTATTAATAGAAATACTATGTGAATACAGATCTAAATTGTTATTACCCCTAAAGAAGGGTGTAAAATCAGAAATGCATCGGGTACATTGGAGACAACTAAGTATCTGCAAATGTATCACTTCAATTAGCATTATCACTCATGTATTTCTATGTCTTTCTGTAGACATGATTTTATTATGTTCTTTTATTCTACCTTTATAATAAAATGTGTACCTTTTAAACAAAATTCTATTTGGTGTTTGTGTCACCTTTAAAGTCCCACTCCCTAGGGGGATATTCTTTGTTTCTACAAATTGGAATGTTGGCGACAGGATACCTGGTTTTGCTGATCATGGAACCCCTTTCTTCCATGGGTACTGTTCAATGGGTAGAGCCAGCGGCACTGATCATTCTATTCTGATGATGGGGAAAGTTCCCTGCCATCAGAACACAATAGCACAGCAGGAGGATTCAAAATGTGTGGATAGGGGATTGAGATTTTTCCAACCCACTGGATGAACTAAAAAAAAAAAAAAAAAAAGATGAATGCATGGGCTGCATGAGAATTGTCACCCTAGTGCAGAAGTTTGTTACTAGTAGGGGAATGAAACAAGAAAACTGAAGGTTGACACCATATCTAAGAACTGGTAAGATGCAATATGTTAAAGTGGTTCTAAAGGCATAAAAGGTTTTTCACTTTAAAGCATTTCATGCATTAGACCCATTTCACACTGAGGCGCTTTAGCGCTAAAAATAGCGCCTGTAAAGAGCCGCTCCTGTCTCTCCAGTGTGGAAGCCCGAGTGCTTTCACACTTGAGCGGTGCGCTTGCAGGATGTTAAGACGTTAAAAAAACTCCTGCAAGCAGCACCTTTGGATCAGTGAAGGAGCGGTGTATACACCGCTCCTGCCCATTGAAATCAATGGGGCAGTGCGGCTGTACAGCCGGCATAGCACTGCTGCAGCAGCGCTTTGCGGTGGTTTTAACCCTCTCTTGGCCGCTAGCAGGGGGGTGGGGGATGGTGCAAGTAAAAGCGTCACGAAATTGACGGTAAAGCGCTTTTAAAAATAGCGGCGCTTTATAACCGACGCACCCACCGCCCCAGTGTGAGAGGGGCCTTAAGGTAAAAAAAAAAAAAAAAAAACCTTCCAGTATCAGTTCCGAGCCACATTATTTTAACCGGTTCCTGACCGGCGCACGCCGATGTACGTCGGCAGAATGGCACGGCTGGGCAAATGGGTGTACTCGTACGTCCCTTTGAATTTGCCACCGCGCCATTGCGTGCACGCGCCGGCTGGGAGCTCCGCGAGTCGGGTTGCTGGTCCCGCGGACTTAATCGCCGCGTGTATACCCGCGATCGCCTCACGGAGAGGACGAACGGGGAGATGCTAATGTAAACAAGCATCTCCCCGTTCTGCCTAGTGACAAGTGTCACTGATCTCTGCTCCCTGTGATCGGAGCAGGGATCAGTGACGTTTCACATGTAGCTACGCCCCCCCACAGTTAGTAACACTCCCCAGGACATACTTAACCTCCCTAGCCCCCTAGTGGTCAACCCCTTCACTGCCAGTGTCATTTACACAGGAATCGGTGCATTTGTATAGCACTGATTGCGGTATAAATGACAATGGTCCCAAAAATGTGTCAAAAATGTCCGATGTGTCCACCATAATGTCGCAGTCACGATAAAAATTGCTGATCGCTGCCATAACTAGTAAATAAATAAATAAATAAATAAAAATGCCATAAAACTATCCCCTATTTTGTAAATGCTATAACTTTTGCACAAACCAAGCGCTTATTGCGATTTTTTTTACAAAAAATATGTAGAAGAATATGTATCGGCCTAAACTGGGGAAAAAAAAATTTTTTTAAAATATTTTTTGGGGATATTTATTATAGCAAAAAGTAAAAAATAATGCGTTTTTTTCAAAACTGTCGCTATTTTTTTTTGTTTATAGCACAAAAAATAAAAACCGCAGAGGTGATCAAATACCACCAAAAGAAAGCTCTATTTGTGGGAAAAAAAGACGTCAATTTTTTTTTTGGGAGCCACATCGCACGACCATGCAATTGTCAGTTAAAGCGACGCAGTGCCAAATCGCAAAAAACGCACTGGTCAGGAAGGGGGTAAATTCTTCCGGGGCTGAAGTGGTTAAATTGATGCTCTTGGGTTTAGATGCACTGTAAGGCTCCATTCACATCTCTGCGTTCCGACTTGCAGGTGGAATAACCACGATTCGCAATAGCAGCAGGTCGTGCAATGCCCGTGCGTTCCCGATGCGTTGCCCTTTGATTTTAATAGCACCCCAAACGTGGCACGATTTTCCGGGCAACAATCGTGGTAGAAACGCACAAACAGAAAAGCGGGACACCTGTCGCTCAAAAGAAATACAGGAGCTCCTTTTGGGCAACGGGCATCTCGTGATTCTATTTGCACGTTTTTACCGCGATTGTAGCCCCCATATGAGGAGATAAAACAGAGCCTACAGCGAACATTTAATTTGTTTATATATTGCCTTTTCTGGTTCCTCCTTTTCCCCTCATCAACATGCTGACATTTGTAAAAAGCTTTCCATTACATGTTTTTTATTTTTAGATCCAGTAATGCCATTACTGTCTCTGGGCTTATACGTTACATAACACTCTACCTCAGTACTCATCCCGATGCAAGTTGTGGGCTGGCACTTGGGAGGAAGTATGCAAATATCAATATACCTTACTGGATGGGTGTCAGGGAGAAGTGGGTGTTTCTAAGCAAACCTAAGCCCTAGGTATTACTCAAATGTAATCTATATAGCAATTTTATTTATCTTTATTTAAATTTATGATTTTTATTTTTATTTTCTATTTTCAACAAAATATATGCTTTTCCATTAATATATCTTAGCCATATTGCATGCTGATCTTGAATATCTAGTTGCCATACTATTCCCTGTATATTTCCAGTGGAAGCTTAGTGATTTCCGAGTATAGGGTTAAAAATGCCGGACAATCAATCTCAACTACAAAAGGGTTCTCTGGACAACACAGGGTGGACCTGAGGAAGGATGCCACGTCCTCTGAAACGTGTTGTCCTGGCAACCACAGTGTCCCGTCCGTTTGTTCCATCCAAGCTCTCCCGGGCCAAGTGTTAAAGGTACCCCACAGCTCTCTCCTGACCGGCCGTTCCTGGAGTCAGTGAGTGGCTCACTCGTGGCTTGTCAGAAGCTGCTTGATGAGCCTGTGGAGCCAGCCCATCCATCTAGTGGATCTTTCATCTACCCCTGCGCACGGATGTGACCCTGTTCAGGGCTCTCTATTGCATTAAGATAAAAAACCTTCTGTGTGCAGCAGCCCCCCTAATACCTACCTGAGCCCCGTCTCTGTCCAGGGATGTCCACAAATGTCTTGGCTATCCAAGACTCCCTCCTGATTGGCTGAGACACAGAAGCTGCGCCATAGGCTCCCGCGGCAATCAAAGTCAGTTAGCCAATCAGGAGAGAGGGGGCGGGGCAGAACTGCAGCTTCATGTCTGAATGAACACAGAGCTACAGCTCAGCTTGGGTGCCCCCATAGCAAGCTGCTTGCTGTGGGGGCACCCAAAAGGAGGGAGGGGCCATGAGCAGCGAAGAGGGACCCGAGAAGAGGAGGATCCGGGCTGCTCTGTGCAAATCCACCGCACAGGGAAGATAAGTATAACATTTTTTTAGCAAAACAAAACATGAGACGTTGGTATCACTTTAAAGCAGCGTTTCCCAACTCCAGTCCTGAAGGCGCCCCAACAGGTCATGTTTTCAGGATTTCCCTCAGATGAAACAGCTGTGGTAATTACTAAAGCCCCATACACACTATTAGATTTTCTGCAGATTTTTGTCTTCAGATTTACCAAAACCATATAATATGACGTCAAACCGTTATTTTGCACAGGTGATTTGATCAGTTTCACTGCCTTAAGTCCCATACACATCATTAGGTTTTCTGCAGATTTTTGTCTTCAGATTTACCAAAACTATGTAGTGCAAGGGCCTGCTTAATTGCATACAAATTGAAACTCTTAAGGTTTGACGTCATATTATATGGTTTTGGTAAATCTGAAGACAAAAATCTGCAGAAAATCTAATAGTGTGTATGGGGCTTTAGTAATTACCACAGCTGTTTCATCTGAGGGAAATCCTTAAAACATGACCTGTTGGAGCGCCTTGAGGACTGGAGTTGAGAAACACTGCTTTAAAGTGATCCAAAAGTCTTTTCTTTTTCGTACATCAATGGACACAGAGCCACAGTATTAACTGATGGGTTATATAGGCACCACTAGGTGATGGACACTGGCACACCCTAGACAGGAAGTTTAGCCCCCTATTATAACCCCTCCCCTTACTGGGAGTACCTCAGTTTTTTCGCCAGTGTCTTAGGTGTTGGTCACGAGTAAAGATGTGCTGTGCTCCGCTGGAATATTCCTTACTGGGGCAAGCCATGCAACCGGATCCATTCAAAGTGTCTTTTTAGGCCGAATTGAATGGTAGCCGGGCCTTGTGTCCGATGAAACGAGGTTTTAGCTGTAACGCTTCTCTTTTTAGAGAGCTGGACCCCAGGATCCAGGGTTTGTTTTTTTCAGCCATATTCCTGGCAGGGTGCTTTACAGGCCCAGAGCTGTGGATCCCCCGATAAAAAGGGGGCCCCAGTCCCTGAAGGTTTTTTTAAACGGAGACCACTGTGAGAGGTGAAGATTGGGTCTGTTACCAGAGAACCCTGAAGCTGGATAAGGTAAGGGAGATTCCTAAGGAATTTTTCTAATTCTTGTGGGTTTTGTCTTTTAAGTAAATGTATGCTATGCCTAAGGTCGCCACCGGGGGCTGTCAAGAGCACGTACCTTTCCATGCTTGTCAGTCTCGTCTCTGTGTCAAAGGTGGACACTCCTCCGAGCCCATGCTCCAGGTAGGATGTGGAAAGGGTTTTTTTATTTTCTTTTTGGGAATGTCCCCCAACAGCTTCCTTTATGTTAGAAGTCATAGGGCAGTCGGCAGTATGCCACACCGCTTCCCACCGCTGCCATTACGGCGGTTCTCTATCCACCGGCCCTCCTCTCTCCTCCGCCCCAGCCCCCCCTCCATGTGCGATACAATCAGGATCAGAGCCCTCGGCTCACACGGGAAAAGCGGCCTTTTTTGAAAAAGGGGGGAGGAGGCGGAGCTTTAGTCGGCTTGGTTTAAAGCCCACAACGCAGGCTATACAAAGCTATAAAGTGCACTCTTTGGCAGGTGCACACAGCTCAAGGAGGGACACAGAGCAGACGGGGACATGTGAGTGTGGGTGACACAGGCATTCCCAGGCAACATTTACTTAGCATCAGACTTAGCCTTGATAGCAGCGGCAGTTGCTGGACTATATTGTTCAGCAGTGGATGCATTTCTGTTAGTACCTCTGCATTTTGTGCTTGGCACTATGGGCAGAAAGGGAGGTACAAATACCCCGAGAAATAGGGGCTCAAAGGGATCTCCCTCAGGCTCTGGAGGACCCCCCCCCCTCTGCAGCACCATCTCCCCCTGAAGGACCTAGGGAGGCTGGTCAGAGTGAGCTGTAGGGGTCAGGGGCTGCAACTGCTTCAGGCATTTCAGCCCATGTATATATTACTAAGGAGTTTTTTTCCTCAACCATAAGTGGATAAGGGGAAAGATTAATGGCCTTAATCGCATCTTCGCAAAGTGGAAGAAAATGCATTAGGTCTCCATCTGCCACCCAGGACCCTCAAACCGAGGAACTCTGGGAAAGCGGAGACGAATCTCCCTCAGAGGACCGGGATGAGACCGATGACTCCTCTTCTAAGGAATCAAGTGGGGAAGGACCCCCTCCAGCTTCACAGGATGAGAAATTGCTGGTGCAATCTCTTGCTGGAAGGGTCAGCTCTAAGTTACCCGTAACGGAGTCTGTTGAAACAACAATGTCTTGTGTGGGTTCACTGAAGCCTCCTCAAACTGCACATGCCTTTCTTGTTCATTTCTTGCTGGAAAAGCTTATTTATTCTGAGTGGGATCACCCAGATAAACATTTTTTCCCTCCTAAAAACTTTTCAACATTTTATCCTATGGAGGAAAAATTCACAAAGATGTGGGGTATACCAGAAATTGACGCCACGATATCCTCTGTGAATAAAAGTCTGACTTGTCCTGTTGACAATGCTCAAATGCTTAGAGAAAATTGGAAATCCTGTTTTTCCTTGGCAGGTTCAGTAGCTCAACCTGCAGTGGAGGCAATTGGGGTATGTCAATCCTTGAGAGACCACTTAAAGCAGGTGCTCAAGGTTTTCCCTGAACAGCAGGCCCAGCAGTTAGCCAACCTGCCAGCGGCTTTGTGTTATGCAGTTGACGTAATCAGAGATTCTATCCTTCAGACCTCTCGCCTTACGCTTGGGTTGGTACATATGCGTAGAATCTTATGGTTGAAAAATTGGTCAGGCGAAATGCCATGTAAAAAGCTCCTGGCTGGTTTTCCTTTCCGTGGTATAAGGCTGTTTAGGGAGGATTTGGACTATTATATCCAAAAAATCTCAAGTACGAAAAGTACCCTTTTGCCAGTTAAGAAAAGGAGTAAGCATCCCTCATTTAAACGGCTTTTTCTCCAGTGCCAGGGGCATCAGCCTCCAGGGAGTCCCGTCAGGTTCAAGAGGTGAAACTCAGAGTCAACCCCGGGGACAAAAGAAGTCCTGGGGGAGGAAACCTACAAAACAGAATGCTAAAGCCTCTTTATGAAGGGGAGCGCCCCCGCTCATTCGAGTGGGGGGGGGGGGACTGCTACAGTTCTCAATGGTCTGGCAGGAGGATTTTCAGGACAGATGGGTGGTCTTCACAATAACTAGGTTACAAACTAGAGTTCTGAGAATTCCCGTCTCCTTGTTTCCTCAGAGCAAATGTTCCCAAAGACTCTGAGAAAAAGAAGTCTCTCTTTCAAGCGTTGGAGCGACTTTTGTCGCAAAAAGTAATCATGGTGGTTCCCATACAAGAGCAGGGATTGGGGTTTTATTCAAACCTTTTCACTGTGCCAAAGCCAAATGGAGATGTCAGACCCATCCTAGATCTCAAAGATCTAAACCGGTTCCTAAAAATTAGATCTTTTCGCATGGCATCAATTCGATCAGTAGTCTCCATCCTACAAGGAGGAGAACTTCTGGCATCAATAGACATCAAAGATGCATACCTGCATGTAACCATTTTCCCCGCTCATCAGAAATATCTGCTTTTCGAAGTGGAAAAACGTAATTTCTAGTTTGTAGCTCTGCCTTTCGGTCTAGCTACGGCACCTCGGGTATTCACAAAGGTCCTGGATCATCCTCTGGCCAGATTAAGGGCCCAGGGTATAACGGTTATAGCCTACCTAGACGACCTGCTCTTAATAGACCGGTCGGTAGCCCGCTTAGACCAAAGCCACAGTCAACTACCTGGAATACTAGGTTGGGTCCTCAACTTAGAGAAGTCTTTTTTAAAACCAGTAAGAAGACTAGAGTACTTGGGTCTGGTCATCAATATAACCCAAAAGAGGGTGATTTTACCCCAGGCAAAAATCAGTGCCATAAAGGAGCTGGTTCAAGTAGTCAGGGCAAAGAAGGGTCCTTCTATTCACCTTTGTATGAGGTTGTTGGGAAAGATGGTGGTTTCATTCGAAGCGGTTCTCTATGCTCAGTTTCATTTGAGACTGCTGCAAAACAGTAACAGTGCGCTTGCACCAATAGTGCGTCGGAGCCTCAGTTGGTGGTTAGCAGAATCTGCAGAAAGGGAAATCCTTTTTACCAGTTACCTGGAAGGTGGTAACAACAGATGCCAGCCTTTCGGGTTGGGGAGCAGTTTAGGAAGAGACGACTGTCCAAGGGAGATGGTCCAAAACCGAGAGGAGCTTACCCATCAACATTCTAGAGATTCGTGCGGCGTACCTAGCCCTAAAGACCTCTACTTTCAGGTTGCAAGGTTTTCCTGTCAGGATCCAATCCAACAATGCCACAGCAGTGGCTTATATCAATCACCAAGGGGGCACCAGGAGTCGTGCAGCCCAGGAAGAGGTAAGCCAGATCGTAATCTGGGCAGAAGAGCATGTGCTATGCATATCAGCAATCTTCATTCCAGGGGTAGAGAACTGGCAGGCGGACTACTTAAGTCACCAGTAGTTGTTACCAGGGGAATGGTCTCTTCACCCCGACATCTTCCTGGCTATATGCCAAAGATGAGGGATCCCGGATGTAGATCTACTTGTGTCCACATTCAACAACAAGATCGACAACTTTGTGTCCAGAACAAGGGACTCACTTGCATGCGGGACAGATGTGTTGGTGACCCCGTGGCATCAGTTCTCACCCATTTATGCATTCCCTCCTATTCTGCTGCTACCACGACTTCTTTTCAGAATCAAACAGAAAAAGAAGTCAATGCTTCTAGTGGCCCCAGCGTGGCCCAGAAGATTTTGGTATGCAGAAATAGTGAAGATGGTGGTAGGGTCCCCATGGACCCTACCACCATGTCCAGACCTACTATCGCAGGGACCCGTGTTCCATCCTACCCTACAAACGCTAAATTTAATGGTTTGGCTATTTTGAGACCCACATTCTGAAGAGTCGTGGGCTTTTATGCCCAGTAATTTCTACCTTGATTAATGCAAGGAAGTCAGCTTCCAGAGTCTTTTATTATTAGAGTCTGGAAGGCATATGTCTCCTGGTGTAAATACAGAGTTTGGCATCCAGAATGTATGCCTTAGGGAGAATCCTTGGTTTTCTGCAAATGGGGTTAGAGATGAAGCTGGCCTTGAGTACCATCAAGGGCCAGATCTCGGCCTTGTGGGTATTGTTTCAACATCCGCTTGCTTCGCATTCTCTGGTCCAAAGCTTTATACAGGGGGTAACGCGGCTTAATCCACTGGTTAGAGCGCCCCTGAACCCCTGGGACTTGAATTTAGTTCTGGCGGCATTACAGAAACATCCTTTTGAGCCGATACGACATATTCCCCTGGTCCTTTTGACAAGGAAGCTTATTTTTCTGGTAGCTATTTCTTCTGCAAGAAGGGTATCAGAATTGATGGCTCTTTTTTGTAAAGAGCCACATTTAATTATTCATAAGGACAGAGTAGTATTGCATCCTCATCCTAGCTTTCTACCGAAGGTGGTTTCAGGTTTTCATCTAAACCAAGATATTGTGCTGCCTTCATTTTTTTCCAGATCCCTGTTCTACAGATGAAAAGTCACTACATTCTCTGGATGTAGTGAGAGCGGTCAAAACCAATTTGGAAGCGACTGCTCAGATTCGCAAAATGAATGTTTTGTTTGTGTTGCCTGAAGGTCCTAAAAAAAAAGGACAGGCAGCATCGAAATCTACCATTGCTAAGTGGATTCGACAGGTAATTGTTCAAGCTCATGGTTTGAAGAGGAAAGTTCCACCTTTTCAAATCAAAAAGCACTTCACAAGGGCTGAAGTGCTTCATGGGCAGTGCATCACCAGGCCTCCATGGCTCAAATCTGCAAGGCCTCAACTTGGTCTTCAGTCCATACATTCACCAGATTCTATCAGGTGGATGTGAGAAGACATGGGTGTAGTGTGCTGCAGGCAGTGGTACAAGGTCCTCAGGTCTGATTGCACCCTACTTTTGTTGTGTCTCCCTCCCCTCAGATAGCATTGCTCTGGGACATCCCATCAGTAAATACTGTGACTCTGTGTCCCGTGATGTATGAAAAAGAAAATAGGATTTTTATAACAGCTTACCTGTAAAATCCTTCGAGTACATCAAGGGATACAGAAGTCCCTCCCCTCTTCTAATACACATATATTGTTTTGCTACAAAACTGAGGTACTCCCAAGTAAGGGGAGGGGTGATATAGGGGGCTAAACTTCCTGTCTAGGGTGTGCCAGTGTCCATCACCTAGTGGTGCCTATATAACCCACCAGTAAATACTGTGGCTCTGTGTCCCGTGATGTACTTTAAGAAAAGGATTTTACAGGTAAGCTGTTATAAAAATCCTATTTTTTTTTTTTTTTTTAGTTCAAACTAATAAACATATACTCACCTGCTCTGTCGCAGTGAATTTGCACAGAGCAGCCCAGATCCTCCTCTTCTCGGGTCCTCTTTGGCTCTCCTGGCTCCTCCCTCCTGTTGAATGCCCCCACAGCAAGCAGCTTGCTATGGGGGCAGCCATGCTAAGCTGCAGCTCCGTGTGTTCATTCGGACACAAAGCTGCGGTTTGGCTCGCACCCTTCCCTCTCCTGATTGGCTGACTTAGCAGTGGGAGCCGATGGTGCCATTGCTGTGTCTCAGCCAATCAAAAGGGAGAGTACCGGACCTCCGAGACACTCGTGGACATGGCTGGACAGAGATGGGGCTCAGGTATTAATGGGCTGAGGGGACTGCTGCACACAGAAAGTATTTTTTATCTTCTTAATACATTAAGATTAAAAAAAAAAAAAAAAACTTCTGACTTTACAACCCCTTTAAATACATAGAGATATGCTATTTAAAAGGCCAAATTATTTACATAGCCCTTCAAGGAAAATGACCTTTTTTCGGTTAAGGAATCTGTACAGCGGTGGCCTCCCTTTCCACACCCCAGTCTACTGACGGGAATGTAGAGGAGCAGCAGCAGCGTGTCGGGCAATCTATCTGCTCTCTCCCATTAGCTTTTTCTTTTCAGCATACTTGTGTGCAGCTCATCTGATTGATTCCTAGTGTTGAAATATAAGGAAACACAAAAGCCTTAAGTCAAGTTCAGGAACTCAAACAAACTGCCTTGGGCACTCCTCTACTACATGTAAAAATCATAATTTTTTTGCTAGAAAATTACTCAGAACCCCCAAACATTATATTTTTTTAGCTCGATACTCTAGGGAATAAAATGGCGACTGTTGCAACTTTTCACACCACACGGTATTTGCGCAGGAATTTTTCAAACGTGTTTTTTTTGTTGGGGGGGGGGGGGGGGGGACGGACGGACTGTTTTATGAAGGCAGGGTTTACACCTATGCGAATTGGATGCAGGTTTCTGCGCAACCAATCCGCATAGCAGGAGAATATGACCAGCTCTCTATGGAGCCGGTTCACATGTCTTCGGGGCGGCTGCGGAGTGCACTGCACAGAAACGCTGTGCATCTTTGCCTCCGTTTCAGGGAGGAATTCAGGCAAAGATTCAGCCCCGATTCGTCCCTGAAATGGAGAACAGGGACAGACAAGGTTGCTGTGCGATCCCACAGCCGGTTTAGGTGTGAACCGAGCCCAAAGTTAACCCAATTTTTTTGTATAATGTGAAAGATGTTATGCCGCGTAAATGGATACCTAGCATGTCGCGCTTTAATATTGCGCACACTCGTGGAATGGTGCCAAACTTTGGTACTTAAAGTGGAGGTCCACCCTAAAAAAAAAAAAGAATTACATAAAACAGACTCTTTAAATTTTTTTAAAAAACATTTGAAAAAATTTTTTTTTACTTACCCAAAATGCCTGTTGCTAGGCAGTCTTCCTAATCTGCCACTTCCTTCTCCGCAGAGCTGTTCCTTCTCTTCATCCCTCGCGTGGTGTTCTGGGAAATTGGGCGCGCTGTCTCCTGGGACCTGTGTGTCCCAGAAGACAGCCGCCCAGTCACAAAGCGCCACGCGACTCATGCATGCGCAGTAGGAAACGGGCAGTGAAGCCACAAGGCATATGGTCCCCAGTCATCTCTATGATCAACTTCTGTCGGCAACTGACTTGTTCTCTGGCTCGTCAGTTGTACAGGCAACTGACTTGTTCTCTGGCTCGTCAGTCGTACAGGCGAGCCCAGAGAAGCACCGGAGGGCGGCGAAGGAATGTCCCCTCCCCCCACCTGTAAGAATGATCAAAAAGATATCTGAATGATATCCCCACTCAAAGTCCAGGACGTCATATGATGTCCTTGGGCTGGAAGTGGTTAAATATCTTAAAATAATATATTAAACTATATAAAATTATTTTATTACTATATTATACATTTAAATATAACACTCATATTACTAATATTCTTTTTGAAACTATTAAATACTATTAACAAAGATGCTGCTTTGTATATGTAAAAAAATATTCTCTTCCTTCTGTAGTGTTGCCCACCTAGCCATTTAAACTGTGCTTCTGTTCCTGTATAATCAATATACAGTGCCTTGCCTTATTCATACCCCTTGGAATTTTCCACATTTTGTCATGTTATAGCCAAAAACGTTAATGTATTTTTATTGGGATCTTATGTGATAGACCAACACAAAGTGGCATATAATTGTGAAGTGGAAGGAAAATGATAAATGGTTTTCCAAATAAATATGTGAAAAGTGTGGTGTGCATTTGTATTCAGCCCCCCCGAGTCAATACTTTGTAGAACCACCTTTGGCTGCAATTACAGCTGCAAATCTTTTGGGTATGTCTCTACCAGCTTTGCACATCTACGGAGTGAAATTTTTGCCCATTCTACTTTGCAAAATAGCTCAAAGCTCTGTCAGATTGGATGGAGAGCGTCTGAAAAGCAATTTTCAAGTCTTGCCACGGATTCTCAATTGGATTTAGGTCTGGACTTTGACTGGGGCATTCTAACAGATGAATATGCTTTGATCTGAACCATTCCATTGTAGCTCTGGCTGTATGTTTAGGGTCGTGGTCCTGCTGGAAGGGGAACCTCCGCCCCAGTCTCAAGTCTTTTGTAGACTAACAGGTTTTCTTCGAAAATTGCCCTGTATTTGGCTCCATCCATTTCCCCATCAAGTCTGATGGGGTTTCACGGTGAGGATGGTATGTTCAGGGTGATGTGCAGTGTTTGTTTTCCGTCATACATAGCATTTTGCTTTTAGGCCAAAAAGTTCAATTTTGGTCTCATCTGACCAGAGAACCTTCTACCACATGTTTGCTGTGTCCCCCACATGGCTTCTCGCAAACTGCAAACGGGACTTATGGCTTTCTTTCAACAATGGCTTTCTTCTTGCCACTTTAACATACAGGCCAGATTTGTGGAGTGCACGACCAATTGATATTTTTATAGAAAAAAAAAAAAACTAACCTGTTACATACTTACCTGCTCTGTGCAGTGGTTTTACACAGAGCAGCCCAGATGCTCTTCTCGGGTCCCTTGTCGGCACTCCTGGCTCCGACCTCCTGTTGAGTGCCCCCACAGCAAGCAGCTTCCTATGGGGGCACCAGTGCCAAGCAGCAGCTTTGTGTATCCATTCAGACATGGAGCCGTGGTTTGGCCCCGCCCCCCTCTCTCCTCATTGGCTGACTTTGATGGACGGGAGCAGGAGACAATGGTGCCGCTGCTGCATCTCAGCTAATCATAAGGGAGAGTCCCGGTCGCACCGAGGCACTCGTGGACATCACTGGATTGAGAGGGGGCTCAGGTAAGTATTAGGGGGGCTGCTGCACAAAGAAGGCTTTTTATCTTAATGCATAGAATAAGATTATTCATAAGATATTACAAAAAAAACCCTTCTGCCTTTACAACCACTTTAAGCAGGCCATAGACTGTTTATATCTTGGCCGTTTCAGCAGGAACCGGCCAAGATTTGAACCATGTGTGGGCAAGCAGCCTGTTCCAAGTTGCTCGATCGATCAACCTGGTACAACCAGCCTGCCGGATTTAAATGTGATTATCGCAAGCAACTGCTATAGCCACTAGCAATAATCACTGTCTTCTCCTGGCAAGGAAGGCTTACCCCGCCTCCCTCGCTGGGAGAACACAATGTCTTGGCAGGAGGGATTCCCCTGTTAGCACTGACTGTGTTGATGGGGGAAATAGTGTGAATTTCTTTTGCAGGAATAAAGTTTGCACTGTCTATGGCCTGCTTAAGTCCAAAGAATTTATATATCTATCTCTATATGTACTGGAGTGCGTAGGTAGCAAAAAAAAAAAAAACAACACACACACACTAGAGACCAGCAGTACTGAAGGTGAAGCAAAATACATGGTGATTTAGCAAATTAATTTAGAACAGTAAGCACATAAAATGTCAAAATACTTGGCTTAAAGTTCAACCCGACACACTATTATAAAACAATTTTTCATGCACCTGGCTTTTTAAAATACAAGTTCTTCCAACAGATGTTTGCATTCTACCCCAAGCAGTCCTTCCTAATTAGCCGATCTTTAGGTTGTATGTTATTCAAGCCTTCCTCAGAAAAGCGAACATTGTTTGCCTTTTGCGACCTGCTTATATTTTCTGAATATCATTTTACATCATAGTAAAAAAGGTGAATACATAAAACTGTGCAGCTAACACAAGGAATAACATTTTCGTTAGCTGTTCAGACATGGGTTCAGCATTGTGAAAGGTAACAAGTTTACTGTAAATGGAAAATCAACATGCATGTCTATTAATGGTAAAAGCAACAATTGTTTGAATTTTGAACTGAGTCAGCTTAATGCCATGTGGAAACTATAGACTCCCTTTCATTGGACTAGATTTAGTGGAAGTTCAGCATAATAGAAACTCTAAATCTATTGGCAGCCACATTCCAAGACTAACCATGTAAAGCAAAAAAACACTATACATACCATTTCTGCAGCCAATCCAGTCTTGTTTCCATCGGCTGATGCGCTGTGGAAGAGACAGCCGGCAATGGCTGAGAAATGCCTAGGAAGTGACATCACCCATAGACTTTCTATGGAGCTTCCGTTGTCGGCTGCACACTCCTACACAGAGAAGCAGTCGTTGACAGCTCAGCGTGGGACCAGACCGGATCGGCTGCAGAAAAGGTATGTGAATTTTGCTTTACAGGGTTAGATCGATTAGTCTTAAAATGTGGCTGCCAGTAGATGTAGCCTCCCTGGCGGTTTTCCCGAGTGTGGCTCGGGGTTAAATTTCAGTCCCACTAGCGGTAACCCCGAGCCACACTCGGGATTACATTGCAGGATCCTGGTGCGGCTTTACTTACTTGCCCCCAGGATCCTGCGATGTCCCCCGCTGTGTCTGCGGGCTCTGTCCTCCTCCGAAGCCTCTCTGTGCCAGGCTCCGTTCCCTGCGAGCATCGCGATGCATGGGGGTGGAGCCTCGCGGCAAATTCAAAAAAACGTACAAATCATAACACATGCTTACAGATTACAGTACTGTATGAAATTATTTCACATCTCTTTTGTCCCCAATGCTTTGGCCCATGTCCCTTTATGTCAAAAGTGGCTTTCGACCAGCTAGAAAACAGCGATAGTAAATTAGAACACTTGCAGAATTGAGCGATAGTGAATCGTGGGGAAATTTTATTATTATTTTTTTTAATTATTTATATTTATTTATTATACTATAATTTATGTTTTTGTGTTTCAAACTTCATCATACCCGGGATATCTACTAGACTCTTGTTTGGACAGATTTAAGTGTGTTATTGTTAAGAATTACAGACCTACAATATAAAACGCCAAATTTTCATGCAAAATAATTGTACTGCTTTCAGCACCTAAAATCCAAAATAATCATACCGCCAGGGAGGTTAAAGGGGTTGTAAAACCTCATGGTTTTTCACCTTCATGCATTCTATGCATGAAGGTGAAAAACCTCCTGTGGTGCTGCATCGCCCCCCGAGCCTTTGTTTTACTTACCTGACACCGATCCTTCGCCGGCCGGGAACAAGCACACCAGCTCTAGCTGGTGTCTCGTGTCCTGATTGGATAGATTGATTGCAGCGCAGGTCCCGCTGCTGTCAATCAAATCCAATGCCACAGCTCTGGGGGGCGGGGCCAAGTCCTGCATTCTGTGAATGGACACAGATGCAGGACTCGGGAGCGTGCCCGCACAGGTGTCCACCGTAGGAGAGAGCTTCTCCAACGTGAACACTCGATGCGGGTAGGAACCAGGAGCGCCGCTGAGGGACCCCAGAAGAGGATGTTCGGGGTCACTCTGTGCAAAACAAACTGCACAGTGGAGGTTAGCCCCAGTTCACACAGGGGCGACTTAGCCACCTGACAAGTCGCGTCCCGTTCTGTACTACGGAGCCGTTCTAATAGGAGCGACGCAAGTTGCTCCGACTTAGAAAAAGGTTCCTGTACTATTTTTAGGGCGACTTGCATCGACTTCTTTACAGAAGTCGTTTTGCAAGTCGCCGCTGAAGTCGTGTGCAAGTAGCCTCTGTGCCTGCAAGTCGTGTTGCCCCTGTGTGAACCGGCAGTAAGTATGACATGTTTGTTATTTAAAAAAAAAAAAAAAGAAAAAAAAAAGAAAAAAAAAAAAAAAAGAAAAAAAAAACACTAAACTTTACAATGCCTTTAAAGTTAGTTTTTGGCTTAACTGATACTTTAAGCAAAAATCTCTAATACTGTCATTGCTGCATGTTATCAATATTTCTAATACAACAAATATTCAGATGTAGTGGAATCTTCAAAGTACACAATGCTCAAAATGAAATATTTAAACCAATTTCCAGCTTCAAAATATCTTAATTATCTCACACTGCAAAAAAACAAACCCAAGGTACGAAAATAAATACAAAAGCGTGTTATTTTAACCACACCCATACCGGGCCATTGTCATATGACGTCCGCAGGAACACTGTTCCTCCCGGCGGGCGTCAAATGACATCCTTGGCTTGCCACCAGGATAGGGACCGGCCGCGTCACCAAGGAGCCGATGCTTGTGCTTGGCAGCCGCGGTGTCTGCTGGGTACACGCGATTGCTTGTGACAGAGCAGGAATGTGGATCTGTGTGTGTAAACACACAGATACATGTCCTGTCAGGGGAGAGGAGACAGACCGTGTGTTCTTAGTATACAGGAACACCGATCAGTCTCCTCCCCTAGTCAGTCCCACCCACCCCACCCCCCTAGTTAGAACACACAGTCAGGGAACAGACAGTCAAGGAAGACATTTAACCCTTGATCGCCCCCTAGCGTTAAACCCCTCCCTGCCAGTGACATTTACAGTAAATCGGTGGCTAAAGCACTGATCGCTGTATAAACGTCAATGGTTTCAAAAAAGTGTCAAGTGTTCGATCTGTCCACTGCAATGTCGCAGCCACGATTAAAAAAAAAAAAAAAAAAAAAAAAAAAAAACGCAGATCACCGCCATTACTAGTAAAATAAAAAAAATAATAAAAACGCCATAAATCATTAACCTATTTTGTCGACACTAAAACTTTTGCGCAAATCAATCAATATACGCCTATTGCAATTTTTTTAATAAAAGATATGTAGAAGAACACATATCGACCTAAACTGAAGAAAATGTTTTGTTTTTGTTTCTTTAATAAATTTGGGATATTTATTATAGCAAAAAAACTTTGTGTTTTTTTTTTTTTTTTGTTTATAGCGCAAAAAATAAAAAAACGCAGAGGTTATTAAATACCACCAAAAGAAAGCTTTATTTGTGTGGAAAAAAATGATCAAAATGCCATTTGGGTACAGTGTTGCAAGACCGCGCAATTGTCATTCAAAATGTTACAGCCCTGAAAGCTGAGAATTGACCTGGGCAGGAAGGGGGTGAAAGTGCCCTGTAGGCAAGTGGTTAGGAAAGAGCATGCCAAAACATTCAGATCTTTATTTTTCCCCATAAAAAAGTCAGCTTTACCTCATTCCGCTGGCCCCAAGGTTCTATATTGGTCAGTAAGGTGTCAAACATATAAAGGAACAGTATGGAGGCTCAGCAGACTGAAGGGGGTTGGATCAAGCTCAGCTGTTACAGAAAGATTTCAATTAACTGCTTATATAACCAGGTCTAGGGCTCATTCACAGGGGCGCAGAGGTTTGTGTATAGTGTGAAGAGTTCTTTCTTTACATTTCTTGTGCAGCATTGGGGTGCATGCAGGAGGCCTGTGTCAGTCAAGCAGAGACGTGTGATAGAAAAAAATACAGCATGAACGCATTTTTCCACAACGCAAAGAAAATGCAACACAAGTTGAAGTAATGTGATGTCAAAGGAAATGGGGGGGGGCATGGAAAAACACAAAAAGTTTAAACAATGTTTTTCTAAATTACCTTTTTTTTTTACGCATATTATGGTTTGAATCATCCCTAAACTTCCACATATTTAGCCCTCATGCACACAGGCTGTTAAAATAACGTTATGAAAATGCCAGCATCTTTGCAGTGATTTTTTTTTAACTTTTTTCAGCTTTTTTCAGCGTTTTTGCAATAGCGGTTTTTAGCGTTTTTGAGCGTTTTTCCGCGTTAGCGTTTTTTTTTTTTTTTTCAAATTTTTTTTTTTTTTTCCAATGGATCAAAAACATTAAAAACATTGGTGAATGACGTTTTTACAGCTGAAAAACGTCTCTCAGAACCCACTGGTCCTGGGTTTTTTTTACAGCTTAAAAACGCCTATGCCACTTGCAGCTCAAAAACGCCTAGGTGGGCATGAAGCCATAGACTAACATAGACAGGCCTTTTTAAGCTGCAAAAAAGTCCGTGTGCATGAGGACTAAAAGTAAATTCAAATCCAAACAAAAACGTAATATATTGCAGCTTACCGATCGATGATTTGCCTGCATTTGTTTAAATCTAATGGCTGGTGTCAAATGATCACATCAGCAGTACACATGGCAATTGCAGATCAAACCGAGGCTAAGATTGCAGCTTCCTTTGTTTATAAAGGATAGGAATGTTTAAATCCGCTTTAAAGCGGAACTGACACCATACTGTAAAATGCAAGAGGCAGGATTTTATTACCCAAGAGACATGCACTCTTCTCTGGAATAAAAAGCCCCTACTTGCCTGCTCTCCATCACTGTACACCGAGCTGCGCACCTGCAGCTAAGTTTACAGTGTTGTACCGGTCTCCAAATACCGGGATGACAGACTCCTGTGCATGTGAAGGACTGTCACCCCCCCCCACCGGCCAACAGAGGTCTGAAGACTCCTACGGTACAACCAAAACTTGCAAGGTAGTGCCATAGTAAACTGGTGAGAATATACAACAAATTTTGTCCCCAACAAATTTTTGCTTGGGATAAAACCAGTACCAGAAGCCTTAAGCCTGGTACACACTAATCATTTTAAAAACTGGCAGAGGCAGTCGGAGCCACTGTACTAACGATCTGATGTTAATACAATGATCTCTCAGAACACAATGATCAGCCAATGAACCTTCGGCTGTGGGGGCCCTATCTGATAAAAAGCCTCGCAGGATGAAGTTGTCCCTGAGGAGTCTCAGGCAACAGCCATAGCTCCCAGAGTTAAGCCTAGTACACACTACTAGGTTTTTTTTTTTTGTTCAACCAAACTGACAGTTCCACTCGGAGCCGCTGTACTAATGATCCGATGTTAGTTCAGCCATCTCCCGCGCTAAGCTATTGTGTTCTCACAAGGGGACGGCAACCACCCACCAGAACACTCCTGTCAGTGCTCTTTGGCATCGGCTGAGCGCGCTGATGGGGAGCTCGGCTGCTAGTTTTTCAGCATGCTCATCTGACAGTAGCCAGCCAAATGGCTGGCTTCTGTCGGACCGGCTGACATACACACGGGTCAAATGTCAGTCGGTTTTAATTGAATGGGCCGTTGTCTCCCGACATTCGGCTCATGTGTAGTAGGCATTAGTGTCCAGCCATCCCAGATAACTGATCTTACGAAAACAACATTTTTGATACCGCTAAAGCAAGCATTGTACACATTTGTGAACCAAGAAGGAAACTGGACACAAAGAAAAAATGGAACCATTGCAAAACAAATATACAAAAAAGTTGTAGCGGACAATACTGTAACAATACCTCATCACTCAACCTGACTGAACTTGGCATTCACCCACTTGTACGTTCACATGTTTGATTTTCACAGAACATTGAAACACAGTAGATTTAATTTGGTTTTTACCTCTGATCAGAAGAAACACGCTTTCATGCCAAACTGAAAACAGATCTCTGCAAAGTGAAATAAATTACAGTGAGTACTGAATGTTTTTTTCCCCATGGACTAAATGTTTAACATTTCACCAAATAAAAGGAATACAATTTTAGTTCTGTTGTAAGCAGTTTCTCCAGACATATACAACCAGTGATGTCACTTTATTCTAGTACAGCGTGTTTGAAGATTTGGGATTTGACAGGTGCTGGGATCAATTACTATTTGATTCCAGCACTACCAAATAATTGCTCAAGATGTTTAATCAGGGAAGTAAATTCAAGACCCTTCAACAAAAGAGTTTTTTTTTTTCTACCAAACTGTTTTTTCTCTTTCATACAGCGTAGCACAGTAAACAGGTAAACAAGCAAAAAACACTTATTTCATACAATGGGGCTAAATTAAAATACATAAAGTAAAAAGAAAAAAAAGCAAAGAATGATGTAAAACAGTACAACCAGCTCACAATGAAATATATTCTCGTTGGCATTTAAAACTAGACATGCAGCATGGGAAGAACTCTTCTGCAGCTGAGTGTTCTTCAGAAACCGGTCCAACAATCTAAATCCTTTCGTTCAATATACAGCAGCCATTAGTGTTGGCCTACAAACACTGGGGTTACTTTGGACTTACAATTGGGAATAAAAAGAATTTTTAACTCTGTTCTCTTTGGTTCTCCACGGCTAATCAATGTAACACTGCAACAAAAGATCTTTAAACATATCTAAGCTGTTTGTATTACAAATATGATGCAATGAACCGAAATTCGAACATTTGTAATAAACTAAAAGATGCTTGTACATCAACATTTTTTAAAAGGGCTTTCATTCCTGGCATCAGCAAAATTGCATCAATTTGTGAAGTTATCCAACATGAGTATTATTTTTGCCATTCATAGGTTTAAAGTAAAGGAAATCTGTGATTTTTCTATAAGGGCAATCATAAGTAGTTCTGAATAATGACCCATGAGTGCTGTAGAAACTGTACACTCAGTCCAATGTTCTGGTTATATTCCCTTATCTTTTTAGAACTACACCAATATCTTCCTCTTAGGGACAAGTTCTGCCAAGAGGTGCCCAATACGTAGACCACAGTCCTCGAGACCTCAATTGAGGTCTGAAGCACAGCAGGTCCAACATAGAGTCCTATGGACCTTTAAAAATTGGCCCAGGTAGGTCCAGCAAGGTTTAGTGCTGGAACCTTCAGTTGCCAATGAATCCTGTGGTCATGCGGCAGTGAAACGGATGGGCTGTATTTTCCTCCCTGCAGCAGCTAAATGCTGGCAATGCCCACTTCTCCCTCCTGTCGACATTCAGCTACTGCAGGGTGGAAAACACAGCCCATCAGTTCCTCTAAATGCTGCCCCTTCTCTCCAGGTTCCTCTCTCTCATGTCTTCCATATATAGATTAAGCACACCACATAGCCAAACTGCTTTAGCAGAAGGATTGTATTAGGCTTAGTATATACACACACACGGATATATATATATTTCTGATTCCTGGGTTCCAAAGACTGGTGAAGGAGATTCCGAGTAACGATTGGCAGCTGCTGTCAACATCCCATAACCCAACCGCTGAAAACAAAAAAAACCTATGCATAAAAGATCTGGCTAAGACTCTAAATTCCACTAACACCATACTGCATGAATTTGTAAAGTAGTGCATGCATTACTTTTGGTGCAGTCTGGAGCAATTTTAACCTATTCAAATGAGGGGGCTGAAATTGAACTGCCACTGGATTGCATGTGAACCGCACAACAATGCACAGTATGTTCCTGTAGTATTCATTGTGTGAACCGGCCCTAAGGAAGGAAGAATAAAGTAACGCAATAAAAATATAATTATATATACACTCACACACACTTGCCAAGTGGGAAGCCCATGTAAGAGAAATGCTATTATAATATTGTATTGTAACTGAACTGTCTCCCTTTTATATTGTAAAACATTGTGTAACCCTGTTGGCACTATATAAATCCAGTATAACAATAATATAATACAGTTCAACACAGAAGGAACAGGAGAGGCCTGCTCATGGAGCTTACAATCTAATTATAATACAAAAAGTCACAGCACATAAAGTTAAAAACCACTAGCCAACACATTAGGAACAAGGTAAAGACCAACACCCTCATCCATTAATTGCAAAGTACTGTTGGAGACAATGGATAGGTTTGACCTTCAGCCTGATGTGAAATGCAGGTTAGAACCCCTGCGGAACCCTTGTATTTGCTAGATATTCCTTAAGTGCTTAACACAACACTCTAGTAAAATCCACTGAGCACATGGTAGATGATTTTCTGTTGATTGATAATCCTTTGTGATAAAAAGTAGTTAAAAATCCACGTGTGATACTCCAGTGTAGGACACATAGTCATGCAACGCTTCCCATTATATATAGTGGACAGTAAACATTTAGTCTTCCTGCAGTTTATCTTATACCATTCATGCAACTCAATGGACCACTGTATTTTAAGATCTGCTAAAACAGAGTGCACTCCTTTCACATAAGATTTGCGCACCCAAGGACACATTCATATCGAGTGATATGTGGAAAAAAATTGTGTTGCACTATTCAGCCCCCATTGGGTCATCAACATGCCTGCTATATTAACGCACAACATAAGTTCACTGAAGCATATAAACAGAATATCATTAATTTGCAGCTTGAGCATATCATTCATGTCATCAATTAGCAGCATAAACAATCTCTTCAATAAACCCCACAAAACAGTGTCCATATGTGATGCAGGATCAACAAGAAGCAGATTGAAATAAGGCAAGCATTGTATGCATGTCCACCAAACAGTCCTGCTTGGGGCCCTCAAGGCAAAATAAGTATACCTATTTACCGTAAGGAAGGTGGATCCACATGAAAAGTCAGGCAATAAGAGGGCGATCAGAGAGCTTTGCCTGGAACACCGGCTTAGAAGGAAATATAAAGTATTGAGTGTTGTGTTGGTGTTACGGTAATTAGTTCAACTTCAAAAGGTTGGCCTTTTGTTTTCCCTGATCACATCTTCACCTGGATAGCAGACAGCCTTCTTTGACTAATCCAATCAGGCTGTGCCCAATATACATTTACTGGGTACAGCGACCAATTAGGGAGAATTATATTAGCCACAGTACAGAAAAGAGGGGGGGGGGGGTATAACGCTTTGTGACCAAGCTAAGTCCCTCTTTGGTGTGGGAACAGACAGCAGTCACCATGGGCCGACCTGAAGTTAACAGGTAATCTAACGCTATACTTGCATCTTATATTGTATTGTAAATATGGTTGCTGTGGTAATTTGTAAATATCATGTAAGCCAGTGGACCTACACTGTACATTGTGTTGTAAATACTGTCTGGTGTGTAATATGTATATATTATGTAACCCCATCAATAAATGTGTATTGCAGATGGAACTACCTCTTGTGTAAGATCTCTCAGATCTAGATAGGTATATGTCCATACTACTACAATGATTGAGGTGTATGCACATATTCACAGAAACTAGGCAACGACGCCAATTCAGAGACCCTGTGTGTGGAGATTATAGCAATTAGAAGGGCCACCTTTCTAGACTCCTGCACATCTAGACAGGCTGACATTTGTCATAGGAACTTTCCACATCTTTGAGGAAAAACACTGCCAGAATGCAGAGCTGCAAAGGTGTGGAGTAAAACCTGGACATACTGCTATGCCTTCAAGAAGGCCCGGGCAGGAGAGCAGAGGGACCAAAGTTTGTCCCAGGGCAGTATCCAATATCAGGGACAGATAATCTAATCAAAAACTGCTGAAGGTTTGGGACCCACCTGAAGATCTACAGAGTCTGCACTGTCCACTAAACATTGTTTGAACGTATTTTTTTGTAGATCACCCAGGTAACCAAAAATGTGCATCATTTGGGAATGGAGCAGAGGTAGGAACAGGGTAAGCACCTTAGTGCAGGGCAACTAATTGGCAACGCTGGTCACTGACCACAAGGTGCTCACTTTTGATCCCCGTTAACTACGGCAGCTAAAAAAGGAACAAAATTCGAGCCATGAAATTAATCATTGTAGAAAAAAAAAAAAAATCCTCCCCCGTTAATTGGGAGGAAAGTCAAGGGGCCTAAGGGCCAGCGGAGTGCCCAGAGGACACCATGAATTCGGAGTGGGGGAGAAACTATATGAACAAAGGGGTACTAGAGCCCTATTGAGATAGACTAGTATGGCCCTGTAAAGCAAACTATGGCTAATACAATGCACCACATGCCAGCGAGAGGACCGCTACTTCCACCCAGAGCCGTTTAGAGGGTATTCAGGTGATTCCTCACATCTGTTTGCCATAAGGACTTTGCTACAGGATGGCCACCCACAGGTTGCTGAGTACTCCTCATATACGCATACTCTGTTTAACCCTTCTGCTCCACGGGAGGTTTTTGTCTTCCCTGAGCTCGCCTTAGGAAACCTGTGTTACCGTGTACCGGTGCACCGCCCCAGTCAAACTCACCACCTGCCACTGTACTCGGAGCGGGCACACCGGCGCACAAAGCAACATTATAGTTTGGCCCTGTATCTTCATCCAAGTGAGGTCTGTACTGCCCACCCAAAGCTCAGCTGAGAAGTTAAACAAAGCTGCAGAAAGTTGAAGAGGAGCCAGGATTTGGGGGCAACCGGGAATATTGATAGAAGCTTCTTAGAGAAAAACCTCTAGCGTTAAGAGGTAAGCTGCCATCAGAAGTGAGAAGAGGTTTGTCATGTAAGGACACTTGCAAAAACTGAGGCTAGCTGGGAGTGGAAGCAATTAAATAATAATAAAAATGTCCCTACATCTATTTGCCAGTATCCAATTACCTGACAGTAGCTATAGCAAACCCATGGTTAAAGATTAAATATCCTGTACTGCAAGAAATGACAGAACCTGTAACTAATTTAAAATTATATTCCTGTGTTTGGCCACCCCTTATCTACTAGTGATGGATACAGACAAATATATACAAGAGGGCCAGAGGCAGCTGGCAAATACTACTTACTACAAAAAACTGGATTATGATCCGACCCAGGATTTTACTAAGCAATTAAAAGGTCTCATTGCGACAATGCCAAGCCACCTACATTCAGAACTCATCAATGCAATTCCGGATAATCCAGAAATGGGAGACTTCTACATGCTGCCCAAGATCCACAAGCCAGGAAATCCAGGCAGACCCATTATAACAGGTATGAATACACTTACCGAACATATCTCAGGCCTTGTAGAAAACATGTTAAAACCTTTAGTCATGAACACTGCAAGTTTCCTGCAAGACACCACTGATTTTCTGAACAAGCTTAACAATATACAACAATTACCACCCAATACTCTTCTAGTCACTATGGATGTAGAATCTCTGTACAGTAACATCC
Organism: Aquarana catesbeiana; assembly: GCF_042186555.1. NCBI lineage: Eukaryota > Metazoa > Chordata > Amphibia > Anura > Ranidae > Aquarana > Aquarana catesbeiana. Next base: position 117,168,849 of record NC_133327.1, read on the forward strand.
CTCAGAAGGATGGGTTGGCGGCATGTCACAGATTCTTATCATCCTCACCAGACCACAAATACACTGCTGAGGATGTGACACGGCTCATTGAATTCATTCTTACACACAACTACTTCACTTTCAATAATGACATCTATCTCCAGTGTATGGGTACTGCTATGGGAAGCAAAATGGCACCCCAATATGCAAATTTATTTATGGCTGACCTGGAGGACAAATTTCTGAACAGCATACAACAAAAGCCATACAGATATTATCGCTATATTGATGATATATTCATGATATGGACTGAAGGTGAAGAAAATCTAAACCAATTCTTTTCATTGATCAACACTTTTCACCCATCTATCAAACTAAAAATGGACTATTCGAACACACATGTCAACTTCCTGGACACTACAGTATACATCAGGGATGACAAGCTACACACGTCAATATACAGAAAACCGACTGACCGATGCAGCTATCTTCATAGTTCCAGTTTTCACCCCCAACACACCAAACGGGCCATCATACACAGCCAGGCCATCAGATACCACCGAATTTGTTCAGACCCAGAAGACAGAGATAAACATCTCAGAACACTGGCAGACTCCTTCCATAAGAAAGGTTACAAAGACAAAACCATAAACAACAGCATAAACACAGCCTTGAAAACCCGAAGAGAAAATCTCCTCCAATACACAGAGAAAAAAACAAATAACCGAGTACCTCTAGTGACCACATACAACCCAGCACTTGAAGGGATCAAAAAGATAATTAAAGATTTACAACCCATTATAACAGAGGATGAAACTCTGAAAGGAATATTCCAACAACCCCCATTATTGGCTTTCAGACAACCACCCAACCTCAGACACAAACTAATCAGCAGGAAACTTCACTCTGATTATGAAGTCAAAAATAATGGTTGCAAACCCTGCAATAAAAAACGCTGCAAACTATGCAACCAGATAAATCTATCCAAAAGTGTTACACACACAAATGGGACCTTCTATATCATGGGATCTTACAGCTGTACCTCAAGTAATGTTGTGTACCTCATCCAATGCAAAAGGTGCAGCAAAGGATCTTATGTTGGTGAAACAGGACAGAAGTTGCAAGTGAGGATGAATTTGCACAGACATACCATCAAAGAACATAAAGAAGACAGTTTATGCACACCTGTGGGACATCATTTCTCACAATCGGACCACACTATAGAAGACCTCAATGTCTTAGTTCTTAAAGGGAATTTCAGAACTATCCAGGAAAGGAAAACGTTTGAACTAAGAATGATACTTCTTTTTGACACAAAGAATAATGGCCTGAATTTAGACATTGGTTTCCTTACACATTATGCTAAAGTTTTACGACCGCTCTGTGATTAGTATTTCCCCCCTTGCATTCCCTCCTAGCTCTCCCTCTGTCTTATCTCACTAACTCTGCTGCTATCTTTATTACCATTGATTTGTATGTGTTTTGTTTTTTTTTGTTTTTTTTGTTTTTTTTTGTTTTTTTTTTTTTTTCCTTTTTTTCTTTAACATTCTGCTTAAAAATGTGTGAATCAGTACTGCTTGGACCTTGAAGAAGGGGACATACCCCGAAAGCTTGTCCTGAAAAATTGTATGTTAGTGCAAATAAAAAAAGTATCACGGACAGTACTCAATTTTCTCTGCTAGTTCAGAAACCCAACTCCAACAATGCTCTGATTCAACATCTGTGCTGTTAGTCAACACAGAAATTTTAAGGTTAACTAGTGCTAGACTTTGGTTTCTTCATCTGCAGATCAAAATGGATAAACTTTGATTTGTAGGTGATGTCAGTTAAAGATGATCTCTAGCTTTACTTTCACTTTAAATAGATCACGAGATGAGACCTTCCTGTCTAACACCCAAAACAAAATAGCGTTGAGCTGAGCAGCACAAAGCTTCCTCTGATTGGTTGAGTCAGAGATCATGATGGCTTTGGCTCGCCTCTCCAACTAAGTCAATGAGAGGAAGTTTTTTATTCACTGATAGAATACAAAGCTGCCTATGAATGGCTGAGTTCTGCTCAACCTGACACTCTCGATTCTGGTGTGAGCTAGGAAGGTTTTATCTCACGCCTTGCACTCACTGCTGTATACTGTATGTAGCGGAGGCACCTGTTAGTGTGGCAAATAGTTTGTTTGGGCCAACCTGGTCCAAACATAGAACTATTAAAAGTGAAAGTACAGCTGGAGATGAGCTTTAAAGCAACCTGACAAGAAAAAAAAAAATGTTCCTTTGTTTAACCCCGTCTCAACCCTTAGTTTACTCTAATCAGCCCTAATTAACGCCCTATTCTCCATTTTCATGCCGATTTTTGTGTTTCTATTTTATTAACCACTTCCCGCCCACCATATAGCAAAATGACAGGCGGAAGGTGGTTTAATTATCCTGACTGGGCATCATATGACGTCCAGCAGAATAAGCACGCAGGTGGTGTGGTGTGTCACTCTGACACACGACATCTCCGATCTAGGTAAAGAGCCTATGACGTAGGCTCTATAACATGTGATCAGCTGTGTACAATCACAGGTGATCACAGTGTAAACAGGAAGAGCCATTTATTGGCTTTTCCTCCACTCGCACTGACAGGCGTGAGTAGTGGAGAGCTGATTGGCTGCTCTCCTGACTGGGGGGGGGGGGGGGGTCGTCTGCGCAGATAATCAGTGCATTGATCATCAGTGCTGACCTATCGAGGATGCCCACGTCAGACCACCAGGTGAGCCCACCAGGGGTACCAATCAGTGCCCATTAGGATGGCACCCTGTGCCCATCAGTGCTGCAAATCAATGCCCATCAGTGAAGGAGAATTCGTACGTATGTACAAAGTTTTGTAACAGAAACGAAGAAAATTTTTTTTATTTTTTTTTAAATGTTCAATCTTTGTTTATTCGTAGCACAAAAAATAAAAACCCCAGTAGTGATCAAATAATATCAAAAGTAAGCTCTATTTGTGGGGGGAAAATTACAAATTTTGTTTGGGTACAGCGTCGCATGACTGCGCAATTGTCATTCAAAATGCAACAACGCTAAAAGCTGAAACTTGGCCTGGGCAGGAAGGGTTCCATATATTGAAGCGGTTAATAATACAGGCAATGTTAAAATTGCTCTGGTCCATAGAGGGTAAACAGATATGAGAGGCGAAGTGGTTAATAATCTTAACTCATTTTAAAAGCCATCATAACTTTTCATCTAGGATTACATTTTTTAATTTGACAACCAATGGCTTACTAGCTGAAGTATGGCTTTACAGCATCTGAAAATTAGAATGCAAAAAATTAAAACCGTCTAGATTTCTATTAAATTCCTAAGGGCCAGTTCACGCTGGATGCAGTCCCGTGCGTTTTTTTTTTTAGGCAGAAACTGACCGGAAACACTGCATGGTGTGAACCAGAGCCATTGCAATACATTGAAAACACTGTGCATGCATTTTGTGCAAAAAAAAAGTGCACAAAACTGAACGGAACTGCGTCTGGTGTGAACTAGCACTAAAACTAAGCATCAAAAACATGTCTGACTGAAATACTCACACTACATTATGACAGAGCAGGAAAAGTTGCCAAACATAAAAGTGAATATATTATTAAGTTACACTCCATTAACTGAATAAAGAAGAAACACAAGGGCATGTCACTAACATACTCAAAAAGCAAATCACAGTTCCAAGAATATATTGTCTTGTAAGAAAATTGGACATGATCCACACAGACTGTAAAATGCTCAAAATTTTTTCTAGTTTTCAGTGGGGAAAGATGGTACCTGTTTTTATTACTGTGTGCCTCCACTGTGCATATTTTACCTCCATCTGTCATCACTACAGTAAGGGGGAAACCTAATGTTACCACTGAAAATACCTGTTCTGATACCAACGGTCAGAAATGGACTTTGACCTGAGTTTAACAAGATTTACTCTCACTTTCTCTTGTGTCACTGTAAAAAGAAAGTCTCCACAAAGAAAGACTAATAAAATCCAAAAAGGGAATTCAAGCACAAACAGGGGTTTATAATAATAATTATTCTATGTGCACCGAGGTATAAAATAACTGAAGAGAACCCAAACATGGGATGGAGGAATGGCGTTTGCCCACAAAATTAGTGTTAGAAAAACCCATTTACAGATTGGGCTATAACTTCACAAGCATAATGGAAGGTCACCATTTCAGAGTACATTCTAAATAAAGTAAACTCAGATATATAGATTATTGGTTTCGGAATCAAAAGGAAATATCCCGTTAAAACAAACATGGATAAATAGAATATCACCTTTCCCAGTTAGTAAGGATCCACTTCCTTTATGCAAAAGACATCTCACATAGTTTGAGGTACAGCAAAAGTTGCCACGTTCCGCACTGTGGCTAGCACTTACTCATAACCTCAAGGTTGTTAGCGCTAGCCACAGCACGAAATTCGACAACCTTTACTGTACTCTGCACTGTAATGTCTTGCATGAAGGATCAATAAAAGGTGAAGTGTTGCAGTGAATTCCATATTGCTTTTGATTGTGTATGTGCAGACAAGCTGTGCTAGCACCTCCACCTAAACCCTGGCTATACTGTGGATGGATGGCTAATGTGCTCACCTGGAAAGGGCTCTCTCTTTGGAGGTATCACACAGAACATGTGCCTGGGTCAGAAAGAAGGCCAAAAAAGCATGAATCTGACCACTTACAAAACACCCATGATGCCACTTTATTTCAAGCCTAGAACACACATGGCAAGCCCACTTCTGCTTGTGTAAATCCACAACAGCGTGGAATGCAAACACCTAAGCAGCTACCATGATATCGCCAGCAAACAAAGATGCCACATGCAGAGCATGTTACATGCACACACAGCATGTTAGGTTACATATTTTGGGAGATGAACTTTATTCCCTAAATGCCATACTTTGGTTTTCTTGGGTTGATTTGTACTACCGGTAAATGGTTAGACATAGTTTTGTATGCTTCAGAGCCCATAGAATTAACGGATACAGCCATTTGTGAGGATGGTTACCCATACATATACTCATGATTTGAGGTGCATATTCATGAGGATATGGCCACTCCTGCCCCCTGCACTGGTCAGCACTCTGAGCACTGGAGGGGCATAGCAGAGAGCCAGAGACTTACAGTCAACGGCTCACTGAAGACCAAGAACTGAGCAATCAGCCATCTTTGATCACTCGGTTCTGTCTTAGAGACAGCAAGGGACTGATGTTGCATCTACCTAGGCGACTCCCAAACTTCTCTTTTAATGTAATTTTTTTTCCTGTGAGTTAATTTAGATGCAGATGTTGATTCAACCATATACAAGTGAGAAATGACAGCATAACCCACTTATATATTGTTGATCATAAATAACTGTCTCTCAATGCATGGGTAAACATAGTTACAGAAATCCATTGCTTGGATAAATCAAATGGGGGACACCCTGTGACTGCAGAGGTACATTTTCCAGCACCGGGGTCATCCAGAAAAATTCAACACCCTATGGTCCCCATGTTTGGATACTCCCGGCCTTAGTCCAGTGGATTTGGTCTTAGACAGACTGTATACCCGACACGGAAGGTAGCCCTAATCATACTGTACAACTGTTGCTTTTATTTTATTTTTGAACTAGTATGTTACACCGACGAGGATTGCAGTCTTCCCTGCAAAGAGATCAAAGATTCCCAAAAAAAAAAAAAAAAAAATGAATTAATATATTTTTACATTTCTGTTTGGGGCCCTGCTAGGAATTTCCCCTGACAAGGTTTCCACCCGGGATAGGAAGTGAGAGGAAATCTCCAACAAAAAGGACAAAACAAAGCTCTGAATTTCTATTCCATTGTTTTATTTACTATGTTGCATTTATTCCTGTGTACATAATTGCTCCATTAAAAAAAAATCCAACACTCAAGTGTTTAGAATATCAAAGAAAAAAAAACAAAACATGCGCTTTTCACAATTCCCAACTTTCAGATTATCAGAAGCCGTACTGCCAACTACCCAGCAACGTGAATAAGTAATGAGAATAGAAAGGGAAAGCACTACGGGAGCATACACATTTTTATTGAAACACTTTTCTGTTTAGACAGGAAACGGCAACCTTTGCTGCACTGTACTTGCTATAGCAACAGCTGTTAAGGAGTGTTTTATATGAACGTGGCCATAAATAAGTGAACACAGTTTTCCCTTGAGAAAGAGCAATTGTTTAATGAGGTCATCTATTACCAAATAGCTAAAAGCCATGGTTATAATTACATAAGTTTCTATTTTTATTCAAACGCTACAGTTCACATAATATTCTATACAAATTGGATTAAAGTGACAGTCACATACCAAATAGCAGTTTGGAACATCTCGAAATTCTGCTGCATACCTTGAAACCACAGCATATCAGATGTGTTATCTGGCATGTTAGATTCACACACACACAATGAAATCACTTGAGTTCAATCCAGTACATCTTTTTTCTACTAAAGAAAGTGCTGCTGGTTAAATTAGAATCACTAGGAACAGGATATCACTACATCTAATGTGAATTTTCAGATTCTAAACATAGACAGCACACTTCTATAAAACATCAATTCTCTGACTCACCCAATGATGTCATTTTCATCATATTTAAGTCATGAACATGTACAAGACCCTATACACATACTTTATCTGAATTTCATGGAAAAGCTGAACTTGCATAATCAGTCCCAATAATGCCTCCAGTCAATTCATGTCTATTTAGAGATGGACACTATATTTCAGTCAATGACTGGACCTGCCTAGGAGGATACCTACAGTAGTGCTTGCCTTTTCTCCATTCATATACTTTGTTTTGTTTCACAAAGGACTGGATTCTCAAACTACATTTTTGGATGTGGCTTTTGTTTCTGATGAGATTTTTTTTTTTTTCTTAATAGAACATAGCATATTTTCAAGCAGACATGTTAAACTGAAGCAAAAGTTATAAGGTCACAAGGTACAATCTAAAAGGACGCGCTATTGTTTTTTCTTCATGGAGTCATTACTACATTTTTGTAACTAGAAATCCTGCTTTTCATCAAATGTCTGAACATACTGAAGATGTGACACCAGATATTAAAGTGGTAGTAAAGGCTTTGTGATTTATACCTACAAGGTAAGCCTATAATAAGGCTTACCTATAGGTACAGTAAATGTCTCCTAAACATGTACCATTTAGGAGATATTTACTTCAGCAGCGCCGGTGATGTCACCGCACATGTGCACTGCGCTCTCAATGGACGACGTGCCAACCATAGAGAGCTATACCGCAGCTATGACTCATGCATGCGTGGAAGTGACATCATTGCGGCTCAGCCAAACGGCAGTTGTCCGCAAACCTGGAAGGAAGACCGGTTGAAGATGGAAGCCCTGTCAGCGGGGACAGAGCGCTGCTGGAGGGCTTCAGTTTCAGGTAAGTCTCTCACAATGTGTTAGTATGCAATGCATACTAACACGTTTTGACATTCATTTGCAGGGAGAAGAAGAATTTTTTTGTAGTTTGCTACCACTTTAAGATAAGATATTAACATTAGTGTGAAGCATAATGAAACGCTGCAGTGGAGCACATAACACCACAGCTTCTCTTCCACACCTCAACCAGAGAACGCCTTCATTGAATTCATTGAAAGAAAATATAAGACTTTCTGTGAACAGCAGCAGTGCAGAGCAAGAGACCCCTTTGATCAGTGTTCCTAAGGAAAGATGTCAGCTTCCCTATGGCCTCCTCAGGTATAAAACATGTATTGCTTATATTGTTCCAAGCTGGACCAATGTAGGTATGCAATAAAGGTCATACCTGAAGTTCTGCTTTAAGCTCAAGTTCATAATTGTAAACATTCTTATGATCTGATCATAAAAAAATGAGCCCTAAAACATTTTAACCAACTTATGGTACTATACATACGTACACTATATTACCAAGAGTATTGTGTCGCCTGCCTTTACACACACATGAACTTTAATGGCATCCCAGTCTTAGTCCGTGGTGTTCAATATTGAGTTGGCTCACCCTTTGCAGCTATAACAGCTTCAACTCTTCTGGGAAGGCTGTCCACAAGCTTAGGAGTGTGTCTATGGGAATGTTTGACCATTCTTCCAGAAGCGCATTTGTGAGGTCAGGCACTGATGTGGATGAGAAAACCTGACTTCCCAGTATCTGCTCTAATTCATCCCAAAAGGTGTTTTATCGGGTTGAGGTCAAGTTCCTCCATCCCAAACATGCCCATCCTTGTCCATCTTTAATTATCTTAAGTATGGCAGATATGATCACATGAAGTTGTACAATAAAATTACAAATAAATTAGTGTACAACAAACAGATTATAGTGAATTGGGGAAAATGGTGCTGTGAGACTGCAAAGTATTCTCAGGCAGTTGGGAAGAGAATGCATCCAGTATGTTTAAGGTATAACAAGCCTTACCCCCAGAATCTACACAAATCGCATGAACTGAGCATGTTCAACTTACAAAAAGGAGACTGTGGTATACCAACACCAAAATTATCATACAACGTTAGCCAAAAAATATTTAAAAAAAAAATGCCAATGATAACAGCGGAATTAAAGTGGTTTCTAAGGCAGAAAGTTTTTACCTTAATGCATCCTGCATGTACCTGCCCCTCAGCACCCCCACCGCCACCTATACTTACCTGAGCCCAAACTAGATCCAGGGATGTTCACAAGAACAGAAGCTCTCTTGGCTCAGACATAACTGCAAATGACTTGCTATGGGGGAACTTGGAGGGGGGGGGGGGGGGGGCAGGAGCACTATTGAGGGACCCGAGAAGAAGCGGAGGATCAGAGCTGCTCTGTGCAAAGCCATTACACAGAGCAGGTAAGTACAACATGGTTTTTTTTTTGTTTTGTTTTTGTATAACAAAGGTTATGGATTTATGGATTTCTGTCTATCTGCTGGCCATCCCTTTCCACAACCTCCTGGATTCTCTGCATGTTTTGCAGCTTATGTTCTTCTCATTCCTTTAAGATTACTTTCAAATTCTAAGGACTACATATTCCATGGTACCTCACTGACTGCAAACAGTGATGATATCACATGTGATATGTTTTCTATACTGACTGTGCACCTCCTTAAAAGCCCCCCTTTAGAATGTCCAAGAATATAGCTTTAGTTTAGACAGCAGGCTGTGTGAAATGTGTGACACAGCAGAACATATTCACATGGCATAGTGTATACATGTGTCACTGCATACAAGGTAACACACATGGGATTTTTCAAACTTTAGGATCCTTCTGATTCATAGGAGTAGAAAGAAATATTAGAAATTAGACATTAGAATGTAATAACTTAAATTAGGATTCCAGCTTACACCTAAATAGCTGTAAAACTGTCCCTTCTCCCCATTAACACCTAGGATAACTACCTTGTGTAAGAAAGATGTATACACTTACTATTTACAGGCCGCTCTGGTCTGGTCACAGAATTCAACCCCCATGTCAACCAGCAGGGCTACAGGGCAGTGGAGGGAGTGCCATCAATGGATGGGTCATAAAAGCCTGTCACCACAGCAGGCTTTACTAGCTGTTGTCAGAGTGCGCTCCCCACTCCAAAGCAGTCATCACTCTCCTTTCCCCAGCAGATGGAATCAATGGCTCCCACTGATCTCACAGAGCACAGTGAGTAGGGAAAAATAACGCAGGGCCAATGCTCTCAGGCACAGCGCTGGATCGAGATCGTGGTCAGGTATGTATTTAGTGGGGGGCAGGGGGAGCTGCACCTAAAATATTTTTTACCTTAATGTAGAGAATACATTAAGGTTAAAAAAACCACCCTTTAGCCTTTACAACCACTTTAAGCTTGTACACACATTTTTGCATGCATTTCATGCTTGAATTTTTTTCTTTTCTTTTAGCCAATGGAAATCTAGACAGGAAACTGAGAAAACTGCATTACATGCATTTTTCAGGCGCTCCCATTGATGTCCATTAGGGCCAAAACACATGAGACTGCCCCAAAAGCAGCTCATGTACTCATCTGACTAAACAGCTTCAAGCCACACTCCCTCAGATTTGAACAAGCACCATCGAATATAATAAAAATCTTAGTGCCAAGTGATACAGCTGGTGAAACTGCAAAATCGTGCTTCCCTCAGGTGTAAACAGGGCCTAAAGTTTGGTTTACAAGCACTTTCTGTTTACAATGGGTGGTTGGCAGGCTGCAAAGTCCTGCTGCTAGAAAAAAATGAGAGTGATGCCATTATTTCAGTGCCCATAGCTAAAAGAGACGTAAGAGGGGTTACTTTAAAATGCTTTTATTGTTTTCATTAAATCGTAATCCCTGATTTACATAGTATTAAATTTAAAAAGGCTGATCATCACTGAACTGTAACTGCTTCCTGACCGTGCTACAGCTGAAAGACGGCTGCAGCACAGCACTGCGGTTCTGTGAGGACGTCTTTCCCACATGCACGTCTCCTGCGCACCTCGGGCTCGCACTGTGACAGCGTCCCTTTACCATGTGATCAACCGTGTCCAATCACAGCTGGTCACATGTAAAACAGACTTTCCGGTTATCAGCATCCTTTCCTCTTGCTGTCTGTCTGTGTGTGGAAAGAAGAGCCGACAACTGACAAGTCTGACAGAGCACATTAGTGAAGAAAACTTATTTGCAAAACTTTATAAAAGAAACTTGGAGCAAAAAATAAAAACCCCAGTGGTAATTAAATATCACCAAAAGGAAAGTACCATTTGTCTAGAAAAAATTATACATATTTCACATGACCATGCAATTGTCATTCAAAGTGTGACAGAACTGAAATCTGAAAATTGGCCCGGGCAGGAAGGAGGTGAAAGTGCCCAGTATTGAAGTGGTTAAACTGTCTTTGGTATTGAACATACATTTTTAATTTTATATGTCCACTTTTTCTGACTGATATTGATTTGTTAACCGCTTCAGCACCGGAAGGTATTACCCCCTTCCTGACCACAGCACTTTTTGCGATTAGGCACTGCATCGCTTTAACTGACAATTGTGCGGTCGTGCGACGTTGTACCCAAACAAAACTGACGTCCTTTTTTGCCCACAAATAGAGCTTTCTTTTGATGGTATTTGATCATCTGTACAGTTTTTATTTTTTGCGCTACAAACAAAAAAAGCGACAATTTTGAAGAAAAAAAAAATACAATATTTTGTACTTTTTGCTGTAATAAATATCCCCATTTAAAAAAAAAAAAAAAGCAAAAGCAAATTTTTTCTCAGTTTAGGCCGATATGTATTCTGCGTATTTTGATTAGCTTGCGCAAAAGTTATATCGTCTAAAAAATAGGGGATAGATTTATAGCATTTTTATTTTTTTTTTACTAGTAATGGCGGCAATCTGCAATTTTTATAGTGACTGTGACATAATGGCGGACACATCGGACAATTTTGACACATTTTTTGGACCACTGGCATTAATACAGCCATAAGTGCTATAAAAATGCATTGATTACTGTAAAAATGTCACTGGCAGTGAAGGGGTTAAACACTAGGGGGCGATCAAGGGGTTGTGTTCCCTGGGTGTGTTCTAACTGAATGGAGGATGGGACTGACTAGGGGAGATCACAGATCGCTGCTCCCGCGATTGCTTGTAACACGGCGAGACCCCAGGTCTCGCCGTGTTACGAGCGATCGCGGGAGCCCGGCGGTCATCGAGACCGCCGGGCACTCGCATCGGCTCCTGGGGGCGAGCTGCGGGCACGCTTCCAGCAGCACGCGCCGCTAGTGGCCACCAGAGGGAGCGACGTAACATAACGGCAATTCGCCTGTTCGTTCCATTCTGTCGCAGTACAACTGTGGTGGCTCGTCAGGAACAGGTTAAACAATTCACAAAAACAAAAAAAATTAATCACAAAGTGAAGAGCGCTGTATAGACATTATATAAAAATGTAGTTTAAATCACCAGCTGCTCTGATTTTATAGTAGAACAAACAGGAAAACTTAAAGTCCTGCCTGACTGCTGCAGCCACAAAGTAGTTGTCTGGTAAATTTCAAGGAGGTCAAATAATTGGTTTTGTGTTAAAAGCAATGCAAGCCTTCACTTCATAAACCAAAGTTTAAGTTGACACAGCAGCACCAGGATTACAATAGGCTATATATTGTGTGGTATTATATTACACTGACACAACACAAAAGGTAGACCAGCTTCTAAAAAACAGATGTATGGAAAAGAAGTACAAGAAGCATGATTTGGAAAACATGACTGGGGAGGTGGGTTTGTTACCTGTATAAAAAGACACCTGTCCAGTTTCCACCAGGGTGGATAAAAAAAAAAAAAAATACAAACTGATTTTTTGATTTAAAAACATTTTTTTTGATTTTTATCAAATTTAGTCTAATAAACTGCTTTGAGTAAAAATCTAAATATACTTTTCTATTTAGGATACATTAATAATTTTGTTTATTCAGTATGAAATGGAGCTTAGTTATGTAGCATGAGGCTGTATATTCTGCAATATTTACATTTATGGTAAACTCATTCAATTAATCCAAGCTCTGCGAGCTGAGATAACATTGCATCAATGCATTCACCCAATTTCACAGTAAACATGAGATAAAAGTTTCAGTATTTCAGGAAGTTCAGGAATATTCCTTTATCCCATTGTTTTGCAAATCTATGTACACTACAAACTGTATAATTGAATTGGTTCTGATATCGCTGTTTTACTAACCTGATAGTTTATTCTAAATAGGAAACCTTCATTTTGTTTGCAAATATTAAAAATTCTAACTACCAGCAAAAAATAAGTCCTTACATTTAAAGAGCACCTGTATTTCAGATCCATCATGGCAGCGCCTGTGAGCGGACATCCTCACATCCCTCTTTTTGTTGTGTCACTGCCGCATCACCAGCTGTCCCATTAAAGTGAATGGGACCGTTGATGAGTAAACAGCGGGTCAGAGGAGCTGCTGCGGGACAGAGATGACAGTTGCTCTTTAAAAATTATGATTTAAAGAGTCGATTTAAGTCAATCCTTCTTTACTAGTAATTTAAATCATGATTTAAAGCGACTTAATTTAAATCAAGTCCACCCTGCTGTCCACAGAAGCAATCAGATTCCAATCTCTCCACCATGGCCAAGACCAAAGAGCTGTCCAAGGATGTCAGGAACAAGATCTTAGACCTACACAAAGCTGGAATGGGCTACAAGTCCATGACCAAGCAGCTTGGCGAGAGAGGGTGACAACAGTGGGTGCGATTATTTGCTAATGGAAGAAACACAAAAATAACTGTCAATCTCCCTCAGTCTGGGGCTCCATGCAAGAACTCACCTTTTGGCGTTTCAATGATGAGAATGGTGAGGAATCAGCCCAGAACTACATGAGAGAATCTTGTCAATGATCTCAAGGCAGCTGGGACCATAGTCACAAAGGAAAAAAATTGGTAACACTACGCCGTGAAGGACTGAAATCCTGCAGCGCCCGCAAGGTCCCCCTGCTCAAGAAAGCACAAGTACAGGCCGGTCTGAAGTTTGCTAATGAACATCTGAATGATTCAGAAGAGAACTGGGTGAAAGTGTTGTGGTCAGATAAGACCAAAATCAATCTCTTTGGCATCAATTTAACTCGTCGTGTTTGGAGGAGGAGAAATGCTGCCTATGACCCCAAGAACACCATCCCCACCGTCAAACATGGAGGTGATTAATAAGTAAATAAATCAAAAAAGCTAATGAATAAAATCAATTAGTGAGCAAATAAACATTTGATGAACAAAAGAAAAAGAAAGTCCATAGAAAATCTGATGGGGGGAGGCAAGTCCACTGAGGGGAACGACTGTCCAGGAGTGAGACACCTTCACCGAAGACGGGAGCAGGAGGAGAGATGAAAAAGGAATCCCCAGTTGGAAGCGGGTTACAATTGATAAGTAAATGCCCTTACCGGAAACGGTGGACCCCTGGATAGAGAGGTCTGAATCGCAAGCAGATATAGCCCTCTGCATGGGCAAGAAGGAACTCCTCTTACTCCGTAGCCTCACGTCTCCGTGATGTTCCAAGGCAAAAAGGGACACACTCCCGATCGAAACCATCACTCGTTGGCCCGGAGAGCCACGAGTGTGAAGAGGCAACAGAAATTACAATAGTGTGATATTGTAAAAAAAGGGCAAGGTAAAAACAAAAACACACAAAAAGGTGGGGATTAGCATCCTCCGCACAGTACAAAATTTTAAAAGCGAACACGCGTATACCAAAAGATCACATGGGGGCGTGGTTGCGTCAGTACGTAGCAATGCCCTACATGTTTTTCGTCACAACTGACGTCTTCAAAGGAGCACGGGCGACGCACTGAAACCATTGCTTAAATATCAACAAAAACAAAACCAAGCCTCGTTATGACCCGAGAGCCATCACATGAACTACACTTATGAGGCTTATCGTGAGAGCGCACCAGACCTCGATCTGACACGTCAGGTGCGTAAATCTCCACACAGGAGACAGTAAAGGAAATCGAACACAAAAGTGACCGAAGCGATAGAATCCGCATGTGTATTAGAACACAACACAGACAACGTATTAAAATGAAAATATAAGGGAGAAATGTATATGTAATTGCACCCCAATACAAAAAGGGCTACAAAAAAGAAGAAAAAAAATCTAAACTTATTGCAAAAATTCATATTGGTACCTATTCAGAGTACATAGGCAATAAGTGAGGAATAATATATTAAATAACGAGCGTAAAAATCGGGGTGGGTGCTCTACCCAACAAGAAAAATAAAGTTTAAACAGAACATCCATAATTTAGACATAACATTCTCAATTAAGATATAACATCACTATGCATGGTCAATAAAAGCATTAATTTCTATGTCCACATTCAATCCAAGGGGTCTGAGACATCTGATCTTATGGATCCACCCCATTTCAAGATTGGAGATAGCACGTCGCTTAGGTCCCCTTCTCCAAGGTAATTTTAATCTGTCAATACCAACAAATGATGTCCCCCTGGGGTCCTGGTTGTGTACTTCCAGATAGTGTCTCGAAACGGGGTGCCCTTTAAAGCCTCTCCTGATATTCTCGATATGTTCATTCAATCTGATCTGTAGGGGCCGGAGAGTGCGTCCCACATATTGAAGTCAGCACGGACAGGTCAGAAGATATACAACACCGGGAGTGGAGCAGGTGATGAATGACTTTATCAGGAACTCGTGGGAGGTGCTATTAGAGTTAAAGTGTGTGACCTTCCTATCTCTAATGGCATTGATGGAGCATACTGCACATTTTTTACATCTATTCTCTTTTATATCCAGAGCGTAGTCTCAAGTCTGATCCAGGTTCTGGATATAGAAGAGAACTTACAGGGCAGGGAAATACATCAATGGGTTTCTTCAACCTTTGATAAAAGTACTACCAGCTTATATTAAGGATAGTAGACATACCCTAAATCTTCTCAAAGATTGTGCTTATAGGTAGAGACATTGGTTGGTAACAGCTGATGTCACCTCCCTGTACACTATAATCCCCCATCATTGGGGAATTAAATCAGTTATATATTTTTTAAACAAGGATCCATCTTTGCCGAACAAGCAGAAGCGTTTTATTATGGAACTCCTTGAGTATGCCACCACTCATAACTTTTTCTGGCACAATAATCAGTTCTTTCTACAGGAGGGGTGTGGCTATGGGGGCAAAATTTGCCCCCTTTTTAGCCAACTTCTTCATGGGTAAATGGGAGGAGGACGTCATCTATGCCCAGCCAAGACACGAGTTGGTCTTGTGGGCAAGATATATAGATGACGTCCGCCTCCTATGGAATGGCACCCATGAATCTTTACTTGCTTTCATGGAGGGCCTAAATAATAATGATAGGGGCATTGAAGCCAGTCAACATACTGTCAATTTTTTGGATCTAAGAATTTGGGGTGAGGGTGACTATTCACCTCCACTTATTTTAAGACCACAGACCGCAATTCATTTATACCTTGTGACAGTTGTCATCATAAGTCTTGGCTCAACTCAGTCCCCAAAAGCCAATACATAAGAATGAGACGTAACTGTTCAAAAATTGCTGATTTTAAGGTTCAATCTAAAGACCTCACGGATAGATTTATAGAGAAGGGTTATGAGGTCCCTTTCTTAAATAAAAAACTTGAAGAGGTAGAATTGCTGGACCGCGAACAATTGCTTGTCGATAAAGTGGGGACTCATGCAGATAAGAACAATGGTGATTTTACGTGCCCTTTTATAACAGGATACACTCAACATTATTCAATTAAAAATTTACTACATAAACATTGGCACATTGTCAGGAATGATTGGATACTTGGGCCCGTACTCCCTGAGAGACCTCGGTAATTTTCAAGGGAGTTCCTTCATTAAAGTCACTTGTGGCCCCTAGTGTCTGCGAACCTCCTGACAACAGACCGATGTTTTTCCAAAACTTGGTTGGTTTTTATAGATGTAAAAAATGTGCAGTATGCTCCATCAATACTGTTAGAGATAGGAAGGTCACACACTTTAACTCCAATAGCACCTCCCACGAGTTCCCAATAAAGTAATTCATCACCTGTTCCACTCCCGGTGTTGTATATCTTCTTACCTGTCCGTGCCGACTTCAATATGTGGGACGCACTGTCCGGCTCCTACAGATCAGATTAAACGAACATATCAGGAATATCAGGAGAGGCTTTAAAGGGCACCCCGTTTCAAGACACTATCGGGAAGTACACAACCAGGACCCCAGGGGGATATCATTTGTTGGTATTGACAGATTAAAATTAAAATTACCTTGGAGAGGGGGACCTATGAGATCAGATGTCTCAGACCCCTTGGGTTGAACGTGGACATACAAATTAACGCTTTTATTGACCATGCATAGTGATGTTATATCTTAATTGAGAAGGTTATGTCTAAATTATGGATGTCCTGTTTAAACATGATTTTTCTTGTTGGGGAGAGCACCTACCCCAATTTTATGCTCGTTATATATATAATATACCGTATTTATCGGCGTATAACATGCACTTTTTTCCCCTTAAAATCAGGGGAAAGTCGCAGGTGCGTGTTATACGCCGATCCCGAGCTGTCACATTTTCAAAATTGCGGACCGCGATTTGAAAATGGCGCCGGCGGCGCCGAAGTACACAGAGCCGGTCCTCGGCTCTTTCCGGCGGCTCTCGTTTACTTTCGGCTCCACTCGTAGTCCCGAGCGGAGCTATCCGAGTAGGTTCGGATAGCTCTGCTCGGGACTACGAGTGGAGCCGAAAGTAAACGAGAGCCGCCGGAAAGAGCCGAGGACCGGCTCTGTGTACTTCGGCGCCGGCGGCGCCATTTTCAAATCGCGGACCGCGATTTTGAAGCCCTGGAAGCAGGGACAGGGGATCCCAGGCTGCACTGGGGCAAGGCTGCACTGGGGAAGGCTGCACTGGGGAAGGCTGCACTGACAAGGCTGCACTGGGGAAGGCTGCACTGGGGAAGGCTGCACTGGGGAAGGCTGCACTGGGGAAGGCTGCACTGACAAGGCTGCAATGAAGGGCATTTAAATGTAAGTTTTTTTCCCTTCAACTTCCCTCCTAAAAGTTTTTTTTTCCTTAAAATTCCCTCCTAAATTGGGGTGCGTGTTATACGCCGATAAATACGGTATATATATTATTCCTCATTTATTGCCCATGTACTCTGAATAGGTACCAATATAAATTTTTGCAATAAATTTAGATTTTTTCATTAGGATTTTTTTCTTCTTTTTTGTAGCCTTTTTTGTATTGGGGTGCAATTACATATACATTCCTTCTTATATTTTCATCTTAATACGTTGTCCGTATTGTGTTCTAATACCATACACATGCGGATTCTATCGCTTCGGTCACGTTTGTGTCCGATTTCCTTTACTGTCTCCTGTGTGGAGGTTTATGCACGTGACATGCATCAGATCGAGGTCTGGTGCTCTCTCACGATAAGCCTCATAAGTATAGATCATGTGATGGCTCTCGGGTCATAATGAGGCTTGGTTTTGTTGATATTTAAGCGATGGTTTCAGTGCGTCGCCCGTGCCCCTTTGAAGACGTCAGGTGTGACGAAACATGTAAGGCAGTGCTACGTACTGACACCATCACGCCCCATGTGATCTTTTGGTATACGGGTGTTCACTTTTAAAATTTTGCCGGCTATTTTTATATGTACTGTGCGGAGGATGCTAATCCCCGCCTTTGTGTGTTTTTGTTTTTACCTTGAGCAATAAAAGCCCTTTTTTTTTAATGATATCACACTATTGGAACTTCTGTTGCCTCTTCACACTCATGGCTCTCCGGGCCAACGAGCGATAGTTCCGATCGGGAGCGTGTCTTTTTGCCTTGGAACATCACGGAGACGTGAGGCTACGGAGTAAGAGGAGTTCTATCTTGCCCGTGCAGGGGGCTCTATCTGCTTTCAAATCAGACCTCACTATCCAGGGGTCCACTGTTTCCGGTAAAGGCATTTACTTATCAATTGTGACCCGCTTCCAACTGAGGATTCCTTTTTCATCTCTCCTCCTGCTCCTTTCTTCGGTGAAGGTGTCTCACTCCTGGACAGTCATTCCCCTCAGTGGACTTGCCTCACCCCATCAGTGCTCTTTCTTTGGACTTCTCATGGACATTCTTTTTCTTTTGTTCATCAGATGTAGATTTGCTCACTGATTTTATTCATTATCTTTTTTGATTTATATACTTATTAATCAGCCCATCACTCACTTTGTCATTTTGCTATTTTGAGTGCTCACTTTGTAAGCACAACTTATACACAACTACACAACTATACACAACTTATAGATTTTATATTGTTTTGCACCATGTGGATATTTCTTGGTTTGCAGCTACTTTTTTAGATTTTTGCTTTTGAACGTGGTATTTTCCCAATATGGAGGTGAAAGCATGCTTTGGGGGCATTTTCCTGTTAAGGGGACAGGAAAACTTCACCGCATCAAAGGGACGATGGACAGGTCCATGCAGTAGTGTATTTAGGTTTTGTGCTGCCCTAGGCCTGACGAAACTCGTGTACCCCCTAATTTAAATATGATCCACCCCTTCCTGCCAAGGCCACACCCCTTGCTGTTTAAGACCTGCCCTGATATTTTCTAGTGGGGACAATAGTTCTGAGGGCCTGGGGGGCGGCAATGGATTCCCTTAATTTGCATAGATTTTCTCTCACTTCCCGTTTGGCTATGGGGCAGGAAGTGAAGGGAAATCTCTGCAATGGGACAGGGATGGTAAACAATAAACCGACAGGGGCTATAACCCTCCCTTACTCTATCCAAAATAAAAAAAAAAGTGTTAACTATAGTTCTACTTTAAGCACAAATTTCTGATAATTTCATGGAGAGGACTAAGAAGATTTAACCATGCCAATGGTGCAGCAGAAAACATAGCACAGTGAGGAAGGTTTGTGGTCCAGAATGATAGGACAGTCAAAATTAGAAGCACCCCCCTCCCACAGTTGCAGAATGCCAGCCACCCACATACCAGAAGCAGTGCGACCGATTTATGGGGGCGCTAGACTAATTTGCCTCTCAGCCCAGTCGGACCCATAAGACTGGTGCTACACTAACAGTGTAGCGCAAGCTGGCGGGGACTCTTTCTGTACTGCCCCCCTGCAAAGTGCTGCCCTAGGCCTGGGCCTTGTCGGCCTAGGCCAGCATACAGCGTTGGGGCCATGTACCGTCAAATCTTGGGTGAGAACCACCTTCCCTCAGCCAGGGCATTAAAAATGGGTCGTGGATGGGTATTCCAGCATGACAATGACCCAAAACACACAGCCAGGATAACAAAAGGCAACAAAGGAGTGGCTTACGAAGCAGCACATTAAGGTTCTGGAGTGGCCTAGCCAGTCTACAGACCTTAAAGGGGTTGTAAACTCTCAAGGTTTTTCACCTTAATACATTCTATGCATTAAGGTGAAAAACCTCCCATCATGCAGCAGCCCCCCAGAGCCCCCCCTTTTACTTACCTGCGCCCGGTCTTTCCAGCGACGGGCACACCAGTTCCAGCCAGTGTCTCGGGTCCTGATTGGATAGACTGATAGCAGTGCAGCCATTGGCTCCCGCTGCTGTCAATCAAATCCAATGAAACGGGAGCCAGGGCCGAGCCCTGTTGTCTGTGTCAATAGACGCAGCAGCAGGACACAGGAGCGCGCCCGCATGAGTCCCGAGGGAGAGCAGCTCTCCAACAGGGCACATGAGAAGGGGAGGAGCCAGGAGTGCTGCTGAGGGACCCCAGAAGGAGGAGGATCGGGCTGCTCTGGGCAAAACCAACTGCACAGAGGAGGCAAGTATGACATCCCTCCTGAGATGTGTGCAAACCTAGTGGCCAACTACAAGAAACATCTGACCTCTGTGATTGCCAACAAGGGTTTTGCCACCAAGTTATATTTTGCGAAGGGATCAAATACTTATTTTGCTCATTAAAATATGAATAAATTTATAACTTTTTCTGGATTTTTTTTTTTGTTATTCTGTCTCAGTTAAAATAAACCTACTATTAAAATTATAGACTGATCATTTCTTTGTCAGTGGGCAAACGTACAAAATCAGAAGTTCAGATACTTTTTTTTTTTCCCCCCTCACTGTAAACGGTTTTATTAATACTAAGTAATCCATGTATTAAAAGCAGTTGTATGTCGCTGGACATTTTTTGTTTTCCCTTTCTTTCTGCAGGGTAAAGTCATAATGTGCTATGTATCGCATACTAGCACATTATGTGAAACTTGCCTTAAAACGAAGCTGTTCCAGTGCCACAATGTCAGCGCTACAGCCGCTTCCATTCCCCCATCTTGCTACTGGGTTCGCAGACTCCAGCTCTGACTGCCTGGAGCCGGCGTTCACGGCACAAGGCTTGGAAGGAACGGCACCGGTGGCCATGACTTCAGAGTGCATATGCCAGTGATGTCACTGGCTGCATGTAATATAAATATCTCCTAAATAGTACACGTTAAGGAGATATTTACGCTAGCTATAGGCAAGCCTTATTATAGGCTTACCTATAGGTAAATGTCAGCAGAGGAAGGTTACTTCTTTAAAAGGAGGGGATCAGTATCCACTGAATATTGTCCTGTTTTATTAGATTGTGTTTTAATGAATCAATAGAATTTGCCATTCCTTCTCTTTGGATATGGTAATCAATTTAATTTTAGCTTTAAATTTGAACTATTTTATTGTGTAAGGATATGAATGTATACATTACATGATTGTTAAAGGAGTATGACTATACTGTATATGATTTTATGTTAGGGCTATGAATGTATTAAATTAGGATGCATGGTTTAATACTTTGTAACATTTACATGATTTTTCGTTACACGTTCTATAATCTTTTTTCTTTTTTAGGTGGTGGGCTCTGACCTTCAAAGTGAGATCCCAAATAGATATGTAGTTAATACATTTTTACTTGCTTTATGTATTGGCAGATTATTCTTTGTAATGTTGGAGGATAGATCAGCCGCGCTCTCAAGGGGAGGAGTGAATTTGCTATTCTCTTTATAAGGAAAAGCAGTGAGTGTCAGTGTACCCAGCCCCTGATAACCGGATTCGGCAAAACACGTTTGGAGGAGTCGTGGCGTTGATGTAAGTGGATCTTAGCTGGCTTTTGTTTATAATTTTTAACTCTGCATTTCATATATCAAAAAAGTATATTTTGCACAATAACAGTCTTCATATTATTCTGTATGATACTGTACTTGGGGGACCAGCTGTCAACCTGAAATGGTAGTGTCTGGTTTGACATTAAAGCAGTGATACCCTGGGTATACCAGAATAGTTGACAGGCACAGGAGACATGTGGTCATTGGAGAAATACACACTTGTGCAATTTAGTTTTCATGGAAGATGGGTGATAGAATTTGAAAGTTTTCAGGACTGTCATTCTACAATTGTTGGTATGCATTTGGTACCCTTAAGTGTGTGTGTGTATATATATATATATATATATATATATATATATATATATATATATATATATATATATATATATATATATATATACACACATACACACACACACACATACATACACACACATACATATACAGCCCCAATTCCAAAAAGAGTTGGGACACTAAAATCTAGAGGCCGATATCTGCCCTTTAAGAAATCCGCATCAGCTGATTTTTGTGCAAAAATCAGCCAATAACCTCCCTTCCTCACACTCCTCTGACAATTTCACACACTGAGTGGCTCTGTGCTCAGTGTGTGAAACTGATTTACAACTGAATGCAGAGAGGGGAGCTGTCAAAATTCAGCGTGATGTTGAGGGTGGACGGGCTGCTATGTGTATGTGGCCCCGCCCACTTTATTAGCAGCCCAATCATTGGCTGGTGTTTGATAGCTGCAGGGCCCCGCCCACCCCTAACATTCTGACAGCTGGTCTCTGCATTCAGTTACATATAGTGAAACTGAAAAATAGGCTCAGTTTGAAACCTGCCAAAAAACCAAACAAAATCGGTTTAAAAATATCGGCCACAATAATCGGCATCATATATCGGCCATTGGCCGGCCAGATTTCTAAATATCAGCATCGGCCAAAGAAAAACCCATATCGGTCGACCTCTACTAAAAGCTACATGAAAAACAGAATGCAATGATTTGCAAATCTCATAAAACAATATTTTATTAACAAAATAAAACACATCAAATGTTTAAACTGGGAAAAAATAAGATAATTTCAAAATAGATGGTAGCAACAAGTGTCAAAAAAGTTGGGCAAAAAAAAAAAAAAGGTGGCAAAGTAAGTGGTACTAACAAGTAAGAGCAACTAATTAGGGTAATTGGCAACAGGCCAGTAACATGAGTGGGGGGGAAAAAAAAAAGAAGAGCATCTGAGAGAGTCAGTGTCTCAAGAGTAAAGATGAACAGAGATTCACCAATCTGTGAAAAGCTGGGTGTAAAATTTGTCAAACAATTTCAGAATAATGCTAATCAATGCAAAAATGCAGAGACTTTAGATATATTGATATCTACAGTACATAACAAAAGATTCTGAGAATCTGAAGAAATCTCTGCGCAAGGTCAAAACACAATATTGGATATCCGTGATCTTCATGCCCTCACACCACTTTAAAAAGAGGCACGATTCTGTGATAGACATCTGTGCACAGGAATACTTCCAAAAACCACTGGCTGTGAATAGTTCACTGTGCCATCCAAAAATTCAAGGTAAAGCTCTATCAAAAACGGTATGTGGTCAGATGACGAATCAAAATTTCAGGCAACCATGGGCGCCATATCCTCTGGACAACAGAAGAGAGGGATCCTGCGGCTCGTTATCAGCGCTCCATTCAAAAGCCTACATCTCTGATGGTATGGAGGTGCATTTGTGCGTATGGAATGGGTAGTTGGCACATCTGGAAAGACACCATCAGCATTAAATATATATCCAGGTTTTTAGAGAAACAAATGCTTCCACCCAGATGTCTTTTTCAGGGAAGGCCTTGCATATTTCAGCAGGATAACGGTAAACCACATACTGCATCTATGACAAAGTAGAAGAGTAGAACAGTAGAAGAGTCTAGGTGTTTAACTGGCCTGCCTGCAGTGCAGACCTTTAACCATCTGGAAATTTTTGGTGCATCTTGAAATGAAAAAATACGACAAAGACCCAGGACTGTGGAGCAGTTAGAATCCAATATCAGGCAAGAATGGGACAACATTCCTCTCCTAAAAGTCCAGCAACTGGTCTGCTCAGTTCCCAGACAGTTACAGAATGTTAAAAGAGGGGATGCTACATTGTGGTAAACATGGCCCTGTCCCAATTATTTGAGACGCGTTGCGGCCATCAATTTCAAAATTACCTTTTTTTCTTAAAATAGTAAATTTTCTTAGTTTGAAGTGTAACTAAAGGCAAACTTTTTTTTTTTACAGAAGGTTTATAAACCCTGTAGGGCCGAAATAAAAACAATTAATCGACAACTAATAGATTATGAAAATAGTTGTCAAATATTTTCATAATCGGTCATCCGATTCGTTGGACTGCATACAGGATGCATTAACATATCCGGAAATACAGTGAAGCACACATACAGCTCAGTACACCATCCATACATGTCTTTAAGTGCCTGAGAACTTGTCAATGTGTGAGGAGCAATGCCTCATGGGACATGTAGTCCTGGGCAGGAAGTGAGTGGTTCTAAAGTCAGAAGTTTTTTTTACCTTGCTATAGGGGCACAGCATCACATGACCGCGCAATTACCAGTTAAAGTGACGCAGTGCCAAATTGTAAAAAGTGCTTTGGTCAGGAAGGGGGTAAAATCTTCCGGGGCTGAAGTGCAGGGAAGATCAGCACGTGAACCCAGAGAAGGTGGAGGCTGATAGACTGGAGGTAATAGAAGGCATTACAATTGCAGTAAACTTTTACCAGTATTATGCATTATATTTAACCACTTACGGACTGACCGCCATCGTTAAACGTCGGCTGTTTGAAGAGGGATATCGTTTTGGCAGCAGCTAGCAACCATAACCCCGGTATCTTCAGCGAGTGGTCCACTTTCAGATAAAAGTGGTCTCTGCAGCGGATTTGCTGCGAGATCACTTTTATCGGTGGCGGGAGAGGACCGCCCTCCCGCCACTCTCCGGTCCCCTCCGCCACTTACCGGAGCCACCAGCAGCGGCGGAGGCGATAGTGTCCCCTCTCCTGTTAGCAATCAGATCTGTCAATAGTGCTATATCTTTTTTTTTTTTAAATTATATTCAAAATGATAAAGCACTATTGCCAGATGTGATTGCTTTGCATGTGGTTGATGCAATTGTAGTTCACAAGCAGCAGCAAGGAGGCTGAACTCTTAAATTGATCGATGGGACTGAAGTTTACGGGCAACTTATAATTAGAAGGAATATTATGGAGGAGCATTTCAAAGGAATAATCATTTCCAAAGGCACATTTAATAAGCCTATAAGGCGAGGGTACAACTGGTGGAGGAATCACTAGGAGAAACACACATACTTGTGGAGAGATCGATTTATTATGCATTTAATGGACTGAAACGATATTTTCACCATTGTTTGTTTGAAATAAGGATACCTATGGACAATAATTGCACATTGCACTTTAATACTCAAATTATTTGATCTATATAAGAACACATTGTGAAAAGGTGCATATTGCACTGTATTTACATATATATCATTTACTGTTTGCACCATATATCTCTTAGGCCCCTTTCACATGGGCGGACCATTAAGGTCCACCTGTCAGTTTTTTAGGTGGACCTGAATGGATGCTCCATACAGGTCTATGGAGCTACAGATGTCAGTGGTGACATGTCTGCTGACATCCGACCCGCTAAAGTGTGATGGATGGAAACCCTATTTTTCCATCCGGCTGGCGGATCGGATGAAAACGGACTCTACGGTCCGTCATCATCCGATCCCCCATAGAGAGCGGCGCTCTGACAGGTCGGTCCCTACACAGTGTGCAGAGACAGACCTGTCATCTGCCTGCTCAGCGGGAATCAATGGAGCAAACCCAAGCTGTGCAAAGTGGAGCCTGTACACGAACACGTCCGCGCCCTTAAGACCCCTTTCACACTGCCAGCATTTTTCAGGCGCTACAGCGCTAAAAATAGTGCCTGTATAGCGCCTGAAAAAAGCAGCTCCATTCACTCCAGTGTGAAAGCCCATTGCGCGATACCGCCGGCAAAACGCCGCTGCGGCAGCGTTTGGCGGGCGTATTTAACCCCTTTTCGGCCGCTAGTGGGCAGTTAAAACCAAATAACGCCGCTAAAACAACGGTAAAGCAGCGCTAAAAATAGCGCTGCTTTACCGCCGACACCCCCCGTGGCTCGGTGTGAAAGCCCTCTAAGGGTTATCTGTTTATTTAGCGCTGCACCTATTTTGAATGTTTAATCCAACAACAAATAGCCAAAAAAAGTAAATGCAAAAAACACAAATTGCAGCAAAATCACATGTGCAAATACACACAGCAGAAACAGATCAAAAGCAAACCGCATAGGTGTGAACCAAGCCTTATGCTGGCCATACAAGTATCGATTTTTGGACGAGAATATTCATACGAATAATCTTTGTACATTCCCTGCATGTAAGAATGTCGTTTGAAAATTTCCCTTGCTTTTAACATTCATTATTTAACGAATGTAATTTCTGAACGAAAAACACATACACTGTCTGAAAATTGCTTTCACCAAGTTTTCTATTCTGTTCCTTTGAATTTTCCGATCACTGTGGTCCAAAACGAACGTCGATTTGAACCCACAAACGATTAGAAAATCAAACGAACATTCTTAAAAGTGGAGTTCCACCCAAAAATGAACTTCCGCTTTTCGAATTCCTCCCCCCCCCTCCGGTGTCACATTTGCCACCTTTCAGGGGGGAGCAGATACCTGTATAAACCAGGTATCTGCTCCCACTTCCAGGCACAGATCGCTGCTCCCCCCCCCCCCCCCCCCACTGTCTTCTGGGAGACACACAGGTCCCAGAAGACAGCAGGGACCAGTGAGATCACGCATGCGCAGTAGGGAACCAGGCCGTGAAGCCGCTAGGCTGCACTTCCTGATTCCCTTACCGAAGATACCGGCGCCTCCACCCGGGAGCCAAGGGACAGATCGGGTGAGGACAACATGGGCGCCCTGGGCAGGTAAGTGTCCATATATTATAAGTTAGCAGCTGCAGTATTTGCAGCTGCTGACTTTTAATTATTTTTTTCGGCAGAACTTCGCTTTATAATGAAAAATTTTTTTGAAGACATTGTTTTTGTATGGCCAGCATAAGTGACAGCAGGCGCAGGTAGCTTTTATCAAGCCACCTGCCAATGACCAGGGAGTCTGTCATACATAATATATTACAGATCTGCCTGAAAACCTGCAAAACCATCTTTATTTTTTTTCTTTAAATAACAAATTTGA
Source organism: Aquarana catesbeiana (assembly GCF_042186555.1). NCBI lineage: Eukaryota > Metazoa > Chordata > Amphibia > Anura > Ranidae > Aquarana > Aquarana catesbeiana. The sequence continues at coordinate 117,195,646 of NC_133327.1, forward strand.
TCTCCGAGTCTGATAATATTCACCAGATTCAACCTCTAATAGTATATCCAGTATCTCTCTCCTCTGTCTGTTATTCTTAAGAGTGGATTAGAGATTTTGCTCCCTAACCATATAGTTGGTTATTTATATTTACCACTGAATATAGATATTCAAGAATAAATTGCCTATTTTATTTTTTAACTTTACATATATTGACTATATTATACACCACACTTTAAGGTTATCAGATTTATCAAAACAATAATCTGCCAACTAATCGATTATGAAAATTATCGTTAGTTGCAGCCCTAAAACCCTGTTTTTTTCCCCCACCATCTGTGTCCCGTAAGGTAGAATTCCTTCTCTTCCGGTCCCATGCACAATACATCCATGCAAAGTGAGGGAATTCCAGTGTGTCACCAGAATTAGTGTTCCCATTGGAAGAGTTGCCCTAGGTTACTGTTATGACAACCCAAAATGTTGAATTTTCTTTTAGTTTCAATGACAATGTTAAACATGACAAATGGGGTGGATCTCTCTAAAGGGGGCACAGACAGCAGTAAAGAATGACAAGTGATCTAATATTTCTCCACTTTATACCCAAAAAAGATTGCCTTTAGTTACACTTTAAACATTTTATGTGTTTTCGATTTTCTATTGCGAATAAAATATAGGTTTATGAGATTTGGAAATCATCGCATTCTGTTTTATGTAGATTTTGAAGTGTCCCAACTTTTTGGGAATTGTATATATAATATATTTTAATGTGTTTGCACAGTTTATTGCACTTTTTTGTTTACCCCACTTCCAAAAAAGTTGGGACACTATTTAAAATCTACATAAAAACAGAAATTAATGATACATTTATATTTTATTCACAACAGAAAACATATCAAATGTTTAAACGGCACATTCACCTTTACAGAAAAATCTGTAAGGTCAACTTACACAGGAACCCCCTCCTCACCCCCCCCCCAGTCGCACAGCGATCTCTCGTCCTGAACCCTGCTATAGCTGCGCCACGGGTCCGGTGCTTAATCTCCAAAACATACCCCGTCAGGAGGTACATTTAGAAGAATTCCAATTGGTCGGTGCCGAGCAATCAGAACACGCATAGCCCATCCTGTCAGCGGGGAAGAAAGGTGAAACCTGTGGAGGTTTCTAAGCCCCTGACCCGTGATGCGGCTATAGGAGGGCTCGGAATGGGAAATTGCCATGCTCCAGATGAGCAGGGGGGGTGGATCTAGACTGCTCGGTCTATTTTTTTTAGATCCTGGGTCTATTTTTTTAGATCCAGGTCTCATCTTGTCAACAATTTTCACTATTGATTAGTTGGTCAGCCAATTATAAAATAATGCATCACTTATTGTATGAATAGTGTACTGAGCTGTATGTGTGCTGCACTGTGTATACATGCCAGGAGAACACCGATTATTTCCTAGAGGCTAAAGCCACTGGCAATAATCGCATGCTAGAAATTCGACATCCTGATTGTACCCAACTCGATCCATCGATTGGACAATCAGCCTGCCCATAGATGCTTCGAATCTCGGCCAGTCCCTGCTGTGGACGAGATTCGAACCATGTCGCTGCCATGAATTTCAAAATTGCCATTTTTGTCTTAAAAGGACAAAATTTCGGCCACCGAAACATATCGATCGAAAATGGCCCTTTCAGCAAAAAGCCGAAAGAGAATTCTTGCAGATACTGGCGCCGAAAATGGGGCGGGGCTCTGTCCCCGCCCCTGGTGCCGTCTATCAGGGGGACTTCCTATATCATAGAAGAGAGGAGAGTCGCCACCGCCTGTTTGATTACAGCGCCGGGAACATCACAGCTTTCATTTCAATAGCTGTGTGTTCCCCGCTGCGCGCCGTCACATACAGCCCCTCCCCCTTGTCCGGGCACTTTGATAGACAGATGGATATTACAGTGGGGGACTATATGGTGGTGGAATTTTCACAGGTTTTTGTAAATTCTATTTTTTTTTTTGGTTGATCCGAAAATGATCTGATCCGTGACTCCTGATCTGAGGAACGATCCAAAACATGAGTTTTTTGATCCCTTGCACCCCTAATCTCTGCAGTCTCTGACCATCTCCTGTACCATCTCTGCAGTCTCTGACCATCTCCTGTACCATCCCTGCAGTCTCTGACCATCTCCTGTACCATCCCTGCAGTCTCTGACCATCTCCTGTAACATCCCTGCAGTCTCTGACCATCTCCTGTAACATCCCTGCAGTCTCTGACCATCTCCTGTAACATCCCTGCAGTCTCTGACCATCTCCTGTAACATCTCTGCAGTCTCTGACCATCTCCTGCATAAAAATATTTTTAAAAACAGTCACTTTCGGTATCAGTTTTCAGGATCAAGGAAGACTTCTTTTCGGTATCGCTTTTGGCACCAAAAAACCTATTCGGTGCATCCCTAGTTTAAATAGTTAATAGGTTTTCTATTGTGAATTAAATATGGGTTTATGAGATTTGCAAATCATTGCATTCTGTTTTTATGTAGACTTTACACCAGGGGTAGGCAACCTTAAAGAGATGGAGAGCTACCTGAACAACATGGGAGAAGTCAAAGATCACCAGGCAGTGTCGCCTCCTCACACCCGATTTAAACCTCCAAACGCTACCGTGTCACAACCGTGCAGGATATAATAGAAGTCCATGGCTAAGCACAGCAAACATGTAGGAAAGTTGAAGGTACACTACACTGGGTTCAACCCGCAGCACATGTGAAAGCAGCCCTATACTATTATGCCCAGTGTATTGCTTAACACCAACTTGAGGATCTCTTCTTTCCTGCTGCTGGCTAGCTGGGATAAGAAGGGGAGTACAGATGGTATTACTTTGCATGGGACAGGAGCCAGCACTATAGAGCAGGCATCAGCTTATGTGGCTCTTGCTCCCCATTACAGTTTCAACTTTACAAGTAGTCCCTCTGCATTGCACTCTGTTTGATGCTCTGGAATGGTGGATCAGCAAGACCAGACTGTGAGCTACCAGTCACCTGTCCGTTATCTACCGTTAGATCGCAATCTACAGGTTGCTGACCCTCGCTTTACAGCTTCAACTTTTTGTGACTTTGGGTTGCACATGATAATCACAGTATTTCCCTGATTTTATTTCTGGTGCTGCAAATATTTACACATACTTTGTTAAAAGTCACAAAGATCCTTTCCTTTGCTAGTAGCCGGTCCTGGATTATCACAAAGCGCAGACTTGTTATAGATTTTCACAAGTAGATTGCACGGATAGACACTCCAACTGCTGAATAGCTAAAGTATTTGATACAGACGATAAAAAAAAAAAAAAAAAAGAAAAAAAGAAAAAAAAAAAAAGAATTAGAAGTGTAACCAGTCACCTGAGGGTTTACTCTAACCAGAAGTGAAGTTACATTTTTGGATGGGCAGCTATAGGCTAGCTTAGGTCCCAGGTTTGCTAGCACTGACTCCAGTAGTGGAACTCAAGCTCCAGTGCATAAGAAAACTGGAAGCTCAGAAAACCCCCCAAAAGAATCAGGTCTGGCTCTAAGCTCTAGATCTTGTGAAATGCATGACTTTTGCTTCATATGTCTGTGGGGAATAAAAATCCTAACTAGAATAGGAGTTATGGCAATAGCCTGGGGCTGATAACCATTTAAAGTAGTTTTGTCCTAGCACCTTATTACACTGTTCTGTAGCAAAGTTATTTTAGAATATCTGACTTCACTATCAATTTATGTTGACAATCGCTTATTAAAAAAAAAAAAAAAAAAAAAAGAAAAAAAAAAAAAGCTTTGTGTAAGAAAAAATGCCATCTGGGAATATCTGCATTCAGGAAAGTGCAACAAGAGACTATTTATACAACCAATTTAGACATTTGTTTTGCTACTGCAAAATGACATATTAACCAATGCCATTTCAAAATGTAGGCCAGTCACATGATCAGCTTTCAGTTCTACAAAGCTGTAGAATTGTCAGCTTCAGGGATGAACTCTATTATTTTGGTTCTGCCCCAAATCTAGCAACTCAGCTCCAGCTCTGCTCTAGTCCTACAGCCCATCTATAAAATTGACTCTTTCAGTGCCATGGAATGGAAGTAGCTCCAACCTTCAGAGCGCGTTGACATCCCTAAGATGAAGCTCATGGTGGCACCCTACACCTCCTAGTTCCACTCCTTCCCACAACATTTATGTTAAGCCTGATACACACTATCAGTTTTTTAAATTCAACCCAGCAGGCTGAACGGAAAAAAAAAAAAAAAAAAACCCACACAGGATCTCCTCGCTGAACTACTGTGTTCTGACAGAAGGATGTCCCCCATGCCAGAACACACCGGTCAGCACGTGCAGACATTGGCTAAGGGCTCTGATCGGATGCCAAACGGCAGATATTTTTCTAACATGCTCCTTTGACAGAAGTCATGCGGTTGGTCAGATATTAGGCATGTGTTTACGGAAGCCTGTCGGCCGGTTTCCGTTAAACAGGCCGATATTTGGTAAGCGTGTAACCAGGCTTTACTCTCTGCACTTTGCAGTCATTTAGACACCTGTACAGTTTGGATATGTCATGGGCACATGTATAAAAGCAAAATATGGAATTCTAGCATATCTGGAGAAAATAATCAATACATATTTGCAGGAGAAACTGCAGGGACTCCCTCTGGTTCCTGTCATCAGCCACTATGAAAACAGCCTATTGGACTGACATGTAAGCAATACTATTTTGGCAATGCATTTACTTAATGGACCATCGGACAGAATAGAGTCACAAATTGATCACAGCGTATGGCAAGTTGAGTGGTGCTGGAATCCCGGCCACTGGTTTTACGCAAAGTGGCACCCATGGCGACTCTCTCCTGCCAATTACAATAAATTCATTATGCCAGTTAAACAGCAAATACGGACTTCATCAACACACAGACGAGGAAATCATATAAAAAGTTTATTTATAAAGATTGCTTTTAGTTATGTCAAACTTCATTAAATTTTTTCAGCCCATTGCTTTCAGTATGTTGTCAACACCAAAGTGTACGTACAGCAGATTTGACAAGAGGCTGCCTTGTCTGTCCTTACAGAATTGCTCCCTTTGTAATTGGGGCAGCAAGATGTTGCTCCCATCACTAGGGATCATGATTAAGCAGTGTTATACACACACATACATTAGGGGTGGTGAATATAATCGCAGCATCGCGAATCAGACATTTGCGATGCTGCAAGTTGGCCGAATCGTTCGTCATTTGTCGCTCTGCTCCGTGCAGTGCTCTGCCTCTCAGGGAGAAACAGAGGCAGAGTAGACCATGGTGGCTAAAGCCCCCTCCCCTCCACTGAAGGAGTAAATCAGCTGATGAGCTGACAACCAGTACAGTGCAGAGGGAGGGGCTCGAGGAGACCAGACATCAGGAGAGGCTTTACTGGAGGCACCGGAAGGGGGAAAACAAAACACACTGAGCAGCATGGAGGAGAAGGAATCAACTGACATGGAGAGCAGGTAAGTGCCAGTGTCACTGATCTCAGCCACCCCTCTGCCTCTGGAGAAAAATGTCATTTTTTTGACTGCTTGGATTTTTGGATAAAAAGTTTTTACCCATGCGCACTAATCGTGATGCATTGCGGAATTGAATTGCGGACAGGATAAAAGTAATCGAATTGTGAGACCAGTGAAGATGCGCACCCCTAACATACAATACACACACAGTTTAGCATGCAGGCACATGTCAGTTTTTGGCTGCAGAGAGCCACTGTGAGGCATGCTTCAGATATACAGCATCTCTCTTCTGTCTGTTATTCTCAGAGTGGATTAGAGATTTTGCTCCCTAAACATATAGTTGGTTATTTATATTTACCACTGCATATAGATATCTAAAGAATAAACTGCCTTTCCTTTTAACTTTACATATTAAAACTAAATTATACCACATCAAAATAAATCGGCCAACTAATCGATTATGAAAATAATCATTAGTTGCAGCCCTACTTCAGAGCATCACATAACACCTCATTCATGACATTGCACTGCTGCGTGGCGACAAGTGATGCCTTCCTGTGCAGTAAAATGCTACATCTGTATTTTACCGTAGATCACTGCACCACATCTCAGGTCTGCATTACAATGTGAGAGGAGCACATAGAAAACAATTGCTTTCCAAGTCTCAAAGCGGTGACTGGCATTTATAAAAGCGTATATAATAATAATAAAAAAAAAATCATCATCAATCATGGCATTATATGTGAATGAGCCCTTAGGGTCTTTTCATGCAACCATCATCATGTTTTGTTTTATTCAAAAACTAACCAACACAATCTGGTTACATCAGTTTGCATCAATTTTTGTATCTTTTTTACATATCCCATTTTTAGTTGTTGAAAAAAAAATGGGTGACAAACATAAAAGAAAAAAAAAAAAAAAAGTTTCTTGCTTAAAAATAGACATCCATTTATGGCCAAAAAAAAAAAAACAAACAAACAGAAAAGGACACAAATCTTTACATCCTCCTGCCCACAGACATACACTGTGGCCGAGTCTAGATCCATCTTAAAAAAAAAAAAAAAAAAAAGTGGGATTTTTTTTTTTTTTAATTTTACACACACTGTAAAATTCCACAAGCCCAGCATCTGCTTTCAGATGGAAAAGATGGACCCCTGAAGGAGCAGCCTACGTACAAAAAAGTGACAGCAGTACTTTTAGGGCCATTATTAATGGTGGTCTATAAACTATTGACCTGCAAGAGCTTTTGAAACCTTGCCCATGGAAAACTTTGGGTACTTAAGTTTGTCGCTATTGCACGGGGCAATTTTAAAGTGTTTGTAAACCTCTGAAACAGAAAGAAGCATATGCTCATAGTGGGGTTTATTAAAGGCAAATCCACCTTACACTACAAGTGCACTTGGAAGTGCAGCTGCTGTAGATCTGAGGGGGGCTTGCAAGGAAAAACAGCATTTTTGCTTGCACATGATTGGATGATAAAATCAGCAGACCTTCCCCTCAGATCTAAAGTGATCTACAGCGACTGTACTTACAAGTGCACTTGTAGAGCAGAGTGGATTTGCCTTTAGTAATTCAACCCCAGTGTGTGCTTGCCTTAGTCAATAGCACCAAGTGTGGATTCTGTCTGATCTCTCCTTCCTCTGCAATCTTCATGTGTCACTTCCGACAGCATGCTCCAACAGAAGCCAATCCATGGTGATAGCCCGTGCTACAATAGTATCCACCTGGCTACTGTACTGGGACAGCACTCAAATTTAACTAGTGTGAATTCTACACATCAGTAGCTCCTTAACAGGCAGGCCCGCAAGATACAAAACACTATCACTCTGGGCATACAAGTGGCGAGCTCTGCAAATTCTGTTCAATGATAGCACGGTTTATATTGCCTTACTGGCAAGAGAGCAACACTGGGTCCAGGGAGCAGATTGGAGCCAATGGGGGAGGGGTATGATGTCTACTTAGTCTTAGAGCAAATGGAAAACTACATATTTTGGACATCCTTATATAACCGTGCACGTGTGAAAAGTTTAAACTTTTCTGTTTTTCAAACATATACATCTGCATTATACCTGGGAGTGGAGTCTTGTGGCTACGTTGAGTGTTATGGTGGAATGGAGCAGTCTGGAGATATTTACACGTGCTTATCATAACCACTAATATTTAGTCATGGTACTCTGTCTGGTAAGCTTTTAAAGAGCATTTTTCTGCATGGCTGAAAAGGTGGAAGAATTCCCTGTGCATAATGTACAAAGTTGTGTATATAACTATTGCACTGGACTTTGCATAGCCTTATTGGAATTTGTTCACCTATTGTACTGTGGGTGTATGGTGATGCACTTTTATGTATATTTTTTGTATTTGTTTACAAGTTATTTTTCCACTATCGTGTTTGATGGCACGTCTGGGTAGAGCCCTGGCTTTTATTAGCACATATGATTTATGCTTATAATACCCAAACATTAGGATAGCTGCCCAGCCCCTTACTCACAAATGGTATTGCAAGAACAGTCTTATTTTTAACTGTCTCACATGCAGGGAGAAAGTCTAGCAACAAAACTATTCATTGGTGTCAATTCATTGGTCTTGTAATGATTGGTCAGCCATTCTTTAGCCAAGAATCTTATGACTCTGGGGTATACACTGAGAAAAAACTAGGAAAAAAAATTTAAAATTCCATACGAGGCAAGACTGTTGGATTTTCGTGTACACAACTTTTGACATCCAACTCATACTTCAGAAAATTTCTGAAGGGACAAAACATCAATTTTTCTTGTACATGAACAGAACTAACGGATATGAAAGACTACACATGATCAGGAACAAAAAAAAAAAAAAGCCTTTTTCGTTCGAGAATTTTCACACAATTAGTACCATCCTTGGTTTCGACCTGCTGTGAAACATCAGGGAAAACTGGACAATCGTCCACCCGATTTTCTTCTAGTGTGTACTGGGCTTTATTTTATGACTACCCAACTAGTCCATCTAACCCAAATGGAATCAATTCTGGGGAAAACACTGAGCAATCTCAGCAAAGAATTTGCCAAAAAAATTAAAAATAAAATCCAGTCCGACTCATTACTGATCATTCCAGGGTAATAACATTATTATTATTACACAAGGATCCCTAGACACAAGAACTGCCACTAATTTAGTCCTCATGCACACGGACGTTTTTACAGCTGCTTTTTTGAGCTTTTTTTGCAGCTTAAAAAGGCCTGTCTATGTTAGTCTATGGCTTCATGCCCACCTAGGCGTTTTTGAGCTGCAAGTGGCATAGGCGTTTTTAAGCTGTAAAAAAAAAAACCCAGGACCAGTGGGTTCTGAGAGACATTTTTCAGCTGTAAAAACGCTCTAACGCTGAAAAACGCTCAAAAACGTCATTCACCAACGTTTTTTAGCGTTTTTGATCCATTGGAAAAAAAAAAAAAAAAAAAAAAAAAAAATTTAAAAAAAAAAACGCTCAAAAACGCTAACGCGGAAAAACGCTCAAAAAGGCTATTGCAAAAACGCTGAAAAAAGTTAAAAAAAAATCACTGCAAAGATACTGGCGATTTCATAACGTTTTTTTAACAGCCTGTGTGCATGAGGGCTTAATCATATTAAAAAAAAAAAAAAAAAAAAAAAAAAGAATTTCAGAGACCATGACACAGAAATATGGCTGTAAGGTAATTAACTAATGGACATAATTTATTTCTGTGACGAGGAACAATGGGGACGTGGCAAATACAGTAAGAAGAGTAAACAAAAAACACCATTCATTCATCATTGGTAATTATACGTTAGAAGAGCGGTATACGGTAGTACATTAGCACACCCATTTAACACATCCATTAGGACAATATGTACAGCCTAAGGGCTTGCTAAAGTCACTGAACAACCTTTAATAAACCTTGCTATGGAAGAACGGAAATTGCAGTCAAACAAGAACAAGCAAGTAAGCAAGCAAACCAGCTATGGTGTTCTAAAGAGACTGGGTTCACTTTAATATATTTTAGACATGCATTAATGCAGGTGTGATATCATTTTTTTCCCTCCCCGGAGAAAACCCTCCCCTCAAAAAAACAAAAACAAAACAAAACACACACACAGATGAAGCCATTATTGAGGGAGGCCCTTTGATCTCCGATAAAGGTAATAAATACAGTACATCTAAAGGAAACCTGTTCGGAGAGACACATAGGGGCAGCCATTGCAAACACCCCACCCCCTTCTGATCATTCTAGTTCTCTTGTTAGTTCCATGTTTGAACTAAACACTAGAAACACATTGCATATTGGTTACGTCAGAGTAAAGTCTGATGTTCTGCACTAATTCTGATATCTATCAATCTGCATAATGCAGTGCCAATTGCAGAAACGTCCTGGGCAAGTTTGAACCCAGCTGGAGGATAGAAGGGACTTCTTAGCACCGATTAGTCTGACACCTTGAAAACGTGCCTTTTTGGTTTATCAGGCTGGCCTCTCTCCAGTCTGAGGGTGCCCCCTTTAGCTAATTGGCTGCTAAGGATACAGCCGTGTATACATCCACTGAAACAGTGAGGACCGTCATGAGACCCGGCATGCAAGGGACACTAGGTAAGTGTTGGGGGGGGGGGGGGGGGGGTATTTTGAAAATACTGGGATGTTTACTTGGTGTTTAATACTTAATATTTGAACTACTTGTATTATTTTAAAATTTGCACTTGAGCAAAGCTTTCATCTGTATCACACAATGTAAAATCTAGGTGAGCGTTTCTGCACATGTAGATGACATAAAATCAAAACATCATGTATATTCAAAATATAAGACAGCTTTAGAGTAGACCACACATAGCAGTCTTTAGTCATTAATCTCTAAAATGAATAATAACCTCTAAGTACTGTATATACCATGTAACATGCCAATACTCAGCAGAAAGGTAACCCAGGGCATCACCAATAGTACTGAGAAAATATCTCTTTGTATATACTTTATTTGAACACATTACAATGTAAAGTTGGTCATAGATGGATCAAAAGTCGATCGGTTCAGCAGGCACTTCATGATCAACTCCTCCCGAACGGGACTGTTTGTATCAATTTATTCTATTAATGCATGCAGCCAATTGGCTGCAATGCTGATCAGTGTATTCCTACAGCGGAGGAGTCCAACTGTCAGAATGCAATAGCACAGCAGGGAGGATTTCCTCATCCACCTCGAATGTGTGGATGGGACAAGCCATTCCCAGTTTAAGAAAAAAAAAAAATAAAAGATAAAAAAAAAAAAAACTGAACAATGTATGGCCAGTCTAAAGCAAGTCATACATGGTTCGAAATTCGTCCATTTCAGCAGGGACAAGCGGAACTTCGATCCATGTGTGGGCAGGCTGGTTGCACAGAAGTTGATCTACTGATAGACTTCTGTACTTTTCTCCGCTTAGTCAGCGTCACCGGCTATAGCCAGCAGCGCTGGTTAGTGTATTCTGACAGCCGGGAAATCTGCAGGCTGTCAGAATACAATAGTTCCAAAACAAGTGTGTGGTTTGGGGAAATGTGTAATTTTAATTTTATAAATGGCTCATCTATGGGCTGCTTAATGGTACAAACTCCTTTCGGTTTACTAACAACTATATAGTGCTAGGACCTGTCTAAACAATACTTTCAATTAACATTCCGGCAAAGCTTTATAATGCATTGTTAGCTCTAAGGCCAGCCATAGACAGAGCGAATTTCTTTCATGCAAGCACAATGTTGACAGGGGAATCCCTCCCACAGAGCTATTGTTTTCTCCCAGTGAAGAATGGTGGGCTGGTAGCTGTCCTCGCCGGGAGAACACATTGATTATTGCTAGCAGCTATAACAGCCACTAACAATAATCACATGATCTGATCAAACTGGGTACATTCAGCATGCCCCATACATGGTTCCAATCAGCAGGAACTGGCCGAATTCGTCTATGGCTGGCTTAAGGGCTTTTCCACATGGAGCCACTCTGCTCAGTCGGGGATCTCCGCCTGAATCAGACAATATCTGTTTTTTTATATCTGTGCCCAGTCAGTTTGTGTCTGCATTTACAAAGCGGACCCATGATAGCTGCATGATAGCTCTATGGGCAATCGGATGTAAATCGAAGGTCACCTTCGATCTGTCATATTTAGGTCTGAAACAACAGAAAAGGACCTTTTTTTTTTTTTTCTGGATGGACTCAGAGATAGGCAGGTATAAATAGACATGGGGTCCATTTACATCAACATGCCCATAGAGCTTCTGATCAGGTCCACCGAACAAAAAAAACTGACCGGCAGACCTGATCAGAAAGCCTGTGTGAAAGGTCCCCGAGCCTGATTCTACAACCAGACTTATGTGTCCAGCTAGCTTTAGCCAAAAACTGTCAAGAGTAACAATTCTGCAAAGTTTCTAGTTTTAAATTGCAATTAATCTCCAGATGGATGGTGTGTGGATTTTGGAAATAATCTCATCTTATTAAACAGGATATTTTTAAACAAAATGCTTTATATGAACACTATACACATGCACAGGCTTTCCGTAAACAAAGCCACAATAGCACGATAAAGAAATAGGAAGGGTTTGCAATATGCTTAAAAGACTATCCTGTACATGGCAACACAAAGTTTTGGTTCTACGGCTTTCCTATTTGCCATAGGCTACCAGATTGCTATTCTAATGAAAACTGGCATTTATAGACAACGGACATTTTTTGTGTAGAAAAAAGTTCTCTTGTCCGAGAGCCAACACTGGCTAATTATTGGCCTCAATGGTGATTCTAGCATAGAGAGGAAACTATTCCGGTTCAGGGAGCTTATTGCCTAGTACACGCGTTGAGAAAATCGAACGAAAAAATACACGCATTCTGAGTGATCTAGAACATCCTCCAAGATGCAGCACGCGAGTCCTTAATTCAAAAGGATAATAATGGTCCTTCAATGTCCAATAAACCTCCATTTCCACCAACGTGATGTGATTTATCGCTTCCTTCCTCTTTTCTCAAACATGCAAACACCCAGTGATAATATGCACTCAGCTTGTACAATGTGCCTCAGTACAGATCAAAATTATAGCACTTGTTGCCCCACCTTGGACATATCACATCAGTTATTCCTCTTGCCTCTTCCGCCTCAGTATTCTTTACCACAGATACATCACATGCAAAAATAGAATGGGGCCACAATAAAGTTCTCTGAATAGTAACAATTTATTAAATGCTCCCAAAATCAACACATTTAAAAAGTACCCACAGTGCTATGTATCTCAGCATGAACTAACATGGGTCATAGCGATTAGTTCAGCCAAGTGTACTCATACCCACAGCAAGGCTCCAAATCCTGTACGCAGTTCCTGTACCGGGCGCTTCCTCAGCAGCAGCAAGACTGTCACACCATTTGATGGGACTGTGCTGCAACATGCAGGATGTTATATATTATGTTGAAGTGTGGTGAAAAGCACTAATTGATGTGTTAGCAGCAATCGCGTGATTTTCTAGTTTTATGTTGCATGCATTTATGGACTTTTATTATTAACTGTGAAGAAAGTTTTCACGTTTTTTTTTTTTTACTCTGAGTGATCGTCCAATAAATCTATTACTTTCGAGAGTCGATTATGACAGTTCACGCAAAAATTTATGAAGGGACAAGCACAACTTTTTTTTTTTTTTTTTTTAAGATAACAGAACAAAACGATTTTCATGTAATTAGTATAGTATTTGCACACAAAAAAAATAAGTAAATTGAAAAAAAAAAAAAAAAAAAAAAAAAAAAAAAAAAAAAAAAGGAGCGACCAAGACTACACATGCTCGGAAACAAAAAATGACATTACATCACTTCCGAAGTTGTATTCTAAGTGAGCATTTTCATAACGTTAGTAACCCATTTTAGATATGAGACCAGCATAGAATGCATTAAAGCGGGGGTCCACCTATCTATCGTTTTTTTTTTTTTTTGAGTTCATTCACAAACTTTTCTTCTCAGCATTACATACTCACATATTGTGTGTAATATGTTCGCCTGCGTCAGATTTCGTCGGAAAGAATAACTTATATTATTCACTGCAGGCGGTTTCCATCTTCATTGTGGGCATTTGAAGTCCACAAGCATTTATTTCCTGGATGTGGTGAATGCTGTGCTCCCAGCATTCACCGCTCGTTCCCGCACATGCTCAGTGGCATCCTGGGAAGCCTGAGACTAGCTCCCAGGAGTCTGGGAGAGGCTAGAAACACGCCTACTCCCACGGGAGGAGAACCAGGAAGTGCAAAGAAGAATAGAAAAATAAAAGGTAATTACGGCGATTTAAATTTTTTTAAACGGCATGTCAGCATCTAGGCAAGGAAGAGAATACATACAGATATTGTTCAAAATTTGGGTGGAACTCCGCTTTAAAGTAAAAAACTTGAGGCTTTAGAACCACTTTAAACAGCTGTCACCAGAACAAGTGTCCCCACTAGAACATTTCCCCTCACCTCATGTTCCGGTGACAACTGTAACATAATGGATTGTCCATTAGTTTCTATAACAGAGACAATGATCAACAGGACAAAGGAGGTAAAGCTCCCCAGCGAGAGTCATAAACAACAATCAAATCTGAATGTCTAAGGGTGTATTCAGCTATAGCAACCTGTAAAGTCTCAAGGATTAGACCCTATAGTACTCTGAAAGCAAACTAGATTTGTAATGCTGCTCAAACTTTTCTTTAAACTGTGAACCACAGCACCCTATACACCAGACCAGACTGATCTAGAAGACACAAATCCCAAGCTCATGATTTCTGTGCCCTCCAAAACATCTGCTGTCTTCAGAATCATCAGGTCACACTGAACATTTCCTCAATTAGCGTGAAAATAGAATGAGGTGTATTGGAAACTGCTGCAATCTGAAAACCCTTTTGGGGTCATCGGTAGCCTGATGATTCAGAGCGCCACAACAAAGGCAAAGCCAACAAGTGGACCCAGACCAATGGCAAACAAGAATTACAATGGCATTTAGTCATTATATTGGACAGACAACTGGGGAGCTGTAAATTCTGGATTTGTGTACTGACTCAGAGGTAGGGCTGGGGAAAATATCAATTTAAATCGAGTTGAGAGGTCAAATCGATTCAAAATTTCAGCAAATCGATTTTTTTAGATTTTTTTTTTCACCAGGACCGGCGCTGACACCGCGCCGGTGCTGAGGAGCTGCGGGCAGGAGTTTTTAGGTGAGGCCGCGGCTTCGGCCTAGTCCGCGAGGCCGGACGCCGCGGCCTCACCTAAAAACTCCTGCCTGCAGCTCCTCAGGACCGGCGCAGTGTCCAAAAAAAAAAAAAAACCCTTGATTCAAGGGAGTATTTTTCCCACTGACTACAAATGTAAGAAGCATTCTTCTAACTAACCACTAGACTAATGTACTATGAGTTGTACATAAAGTACCATATATACTTGATAGAGCTGCACAATTAATCGTCAAGAATCGTTATCGCGATCTTTACTAAAGTGTTTCACAATTCTTTCTATTAAAGTGTTTCAACAATTCTTTCTATGCAAAGAATTCTCTCTGCTCTTCTGAAGCCACAGCCAAAAGAAAGGAAGAGAAAAACTGGGCAGTCTGCCAAGAATCAAAACATTCTTTATCAGTTGAACTAAGTATAAACATTGTAACAATTTGTCAATGGAATAGACTGTGTGTGTGTGTGTGTAAGTGAAAAAAGTTTAACCACTTAAACACTAAACCTTTTTCTGACATTTGTTGGTTTCAAGTTAAAATCATTTTTTTTTTGCTAGAAAATTACTTAGAACCCCCAAACATTATATATATATATTTTTAGTAGACACCCTAGAGCAGTGAAGGCGAACCTTGGCACTCCAGATGTTTTGGAACTACATTTCCCATGATGCTCACCTACACTGCAGAGTGCATGAGCATCATAGGAATTGTAGTTCCAAAACATCTGGGGTGCCAAGGTTTGCCATCACTGCCCTAGAGAATAAAATGGTGGTTGTTGCAATATTTTATGTCACACAGTATTTGCGCAGCAGTCTTTCAAATGCAATGAATTAAAAAAAAAAAAAAAAAAAAATAACCAGTAAAGTTAGCCCTTTTTTTTGTATAATGTGAAAGATTTTACAAAAAAAATCGTGATTCTCATTTTGGCCAGAATTGTGCAGCTCTAATACTCGAGTATAAGCCGATTTTTTCAGCACATTTTTTTTGTGCTGAAAATGCCCCCCTCGGCTTATACTCAAGTCAAGCACTTTTCTGCAGCAGATGATGACATTTTCCGAACCAACTTTGGGGCCCCGTATCTCAGGGCCACTTGGTGCTAGGAACCCCAAACCCAGTAGAACTAGTACTACAACATATCCAAACCTGGGGTTCCTAGCACCAAGTGGTCCTGAGATACGGGGCCCCAAAGTCGGTTCGGAAAATGTCATTCTCTGCTGCAGAAAAGTGCTTGACATTTTCCGAACTGATTTTGGGGCCCCGTATCTCGGGGCCACTTGGTGCTAGGAACCCCAAATTTGGTGCGCAAACCCAGCGGAACTAGCACTACAAGATAACCAAAACTAGGGTTCCTAGCACCAAGTGGCCCTGAGATACGGGGCCCCAAAATCGGTTCAGAAAATGTCAAGCACTTTTCTGCAGCACAGAATGACATTTTCCGAACCGACTTTGGGGCCCCATATCTCAGGACTACTTGGTGCTAGGAACCCCAGCTTTAGATATGTTGTAGTGCTAGCTCCACTGGGCACACCAAATTTGGGGTTCCTAGCACCAAGTGGCCCCGAGATACAGGGCCCCAAAGTTGGTCAACTGTGTCCATCTGCAGCAATGTCATTTCGGGACCCTTTGGATCCAGAGACCCAACATTTTGGCTGCAGCTAGGGGGCATCTAGAAACCCTTAACTACCGAGTTTGAAGTTCGGGGGACCTATGGCTGCTAATGGGCATTGTTGACCCTCTTTTCCACTTACATTAGCTGTGCATTTCTCACCCTAGGCTTATACTCGAGTCAATTCGTTTTCCCAGATTTTTGTGGTAAAATTAGGTGCCTCGGCTTCTATTCGGGTCGGCTTATACTCAAGTATATACGTTATTAGCAGGGGTTCCCTAACACTGGAAAGTTATTTTAAAGGTCCCCCCATGTTAAAAAGGTTGAGAAAGACTGACCTATAAATTTCTATACAGGGCAAAAGCTTAATTCTATTTTAGAAAGAATGACAAGCTTATACAATTAGGTAAAGTGCAACAATGGCAACCAATCAAAATTCACTTTGCAGTGAAATTAATCTGACTAGCTGCTACTAATATTTCCAGTTTGTCTCTTTGCCCTATATCTGAAGATCTTTCATTCAGCCTGAACAAAAGAAATAACAGATTTCTCCATCCACGCTAACAGTGCAGATGGAGGAATCCCTGCTGGGCTATTGTTTTCTGACAACCAGGACCACCGTCTGTCAGGATATCTGAACAGTGTTAGCATCTGACTGGATTCAGGCACTGTTGGGCTGATACGTTTATGACACCCTCTCTTGACAAAAGTCCATAAAACAATCAACTTTCCTTGAATGGGGTGGCGCCAGCAGGGCCATATAATGCTTGAAATGCGACTGACCCAACAACAAATTTGAGCACTGTATGACCAACTTTACTGTAAACAACATTTTTAGGGTCTTTTTTTTTTTTTTTTTTTTTTTTTTTTGTGAGTCACTAAAAGTGTTGACCAATAGATTAAAGGCATGTGATAAAACCCAATTCTGAGACCTACTCAGTCTTGCTCTTCTGGTACATAGCAGTTGCCCCAACGCATAAAGGACTCTGAAAAGGTTCACCTCAAAGTTGGAGTCATTTATTCTGTTGGAAGTCTTTCCTTCTTCTAAAGTTCCATAACACTTGGGCCCAAAAAAACAAAAAGCAACCATGACCAAAACATGCTGCATAGTAACCTGCTAAGCTGACAATCTATGGGCTGTCATATCAGTGGTGGTCTCAGTGAAAACATCAAGTTGTTATTAACCACAGTGGTCTTCTTTTGTTACCTCTGTTTGGGTTTCAAAGTTAAAACCGACAGCTAAGGTCCCAGAAAAGCTAAACACCGACACTGCCATAATGAATTCAAGCAAAGGGAGCAGTCAGTAAATAGTTCTAAAAAGTTTTGACTTTCACCTAAGCCACAAAGTGGCAGGATAAGAACTGTACTAAAAAGCTGACACAATCTATAGACTTCCAAGGGAAAATATGGGCAATCTCCGAGTCAGGAGGCAAAACATGGTCCCAAAACTAAGCATCAGGATATCAGGTTGTCCAACACACCAATTTAGGGTGCTAGGGTGAACTGACAGCGGAGATCTCTGAAAGATTGAACTGGTACCAGGATTACGTTTAGAAGCTCAGATTTTCCCCTATACCAATCTATTGACTTCTGCTACCCTTTTTTTGTGTGCTATGGTAAACAGCACAGTCACTGGATGGCTCTACAGATTAGTAGCTTCTAGGGCTAAAACAACTAATCGATTAATCAACAACTAATCGATTATGAAATTAATCGATTACTATTTTCATAATAGATTTATCGGCCAGTAACATAATGGGGTTAAAAATAATAAAATTAGCCCTTTATAGTACAAAAAGAGCAAATAATCTGTAAATATTATTTTCACAGTTCTACAGTAAAAAAATGAACCCCTTACAGTAGCGATTATTTGCTTTTTTTGTACTATAAAGGGCTCATTTTAGTTTTTTTTAACCCCAATATGTTACTAAACGTCTTAGACCTGGTTCACATCTTTGTGTTTTTTGCAGAAACACACTACAGTTCATTTAACATGGTTTTCTATGGGACACGTTCACATCTATGCTTTTTTTTCAGCCGCTGCATATTTGGAAAGGGTCAGGGACTTCTTTTTTTTAACACAAAACAGTGCTTTTTTGGTTCAATATACTTCAATGGAGAAGCTGCAGAAAAGCATGTAATGCGTTTTTGCAGCAATTTGTATTTTTTAATCTGCCCAACAACAAATTGACCAAAAAACTATTTCTCTTCTACTAGTGTATACAGTATATCTCCTCTAATAGTGTATATACAGTATCTCTCTTCTGTCTGTTTTTCTCAGAGTGGATTCAATATTTTGCTCCCTAACCATATAGTTGGTTGTTTATATTTACCACTGCATATAGATACTGTATTTAAGAATAAATTGCTTTTTTTAAATTTTTTTAAAAACTTTACATATTAACTAAATTATACACCAGGTTATTAACCGATTAATCGAAACAATAATCGACCAACTAATCAATTGTGAAAATAATAGTTGCAGCCCTAGTAGCTTCCCTCCAAGCCAAAAAGTGACAAGATTTGAACTATGCGGAAGAGCTGACAATCTACAG
Organism: Aquarana catesbeiana; assembly: GCF_042186555.1. Classification (NCBI taxonomy): domain Eukaryota; kingdom Metazoa; phylum Chordata; class Amphibia; order Anura; family Ranidae; genus Aquarana; species Aquarana catesbeiana. Next base: position 117,214,422 of record NC_133327.1, read on the forward strand.
ACTGCCAGAGAAAGTTGTACAATCGCTGAAGCTGACAGACCCAGAATTAAGGTTTTAGAACCTCCTGTTCTCAGTTATCTATTGGCTTCTTCCCCCTGCCCCTTTCAGGGGGCTTCAGTAAACAGCTGAGGTCTCTGAAATGATGCATTGGTATGAGAAGTTTTTTCTCCTATACTAATATAATGGCTTCTACTATCTCTTTTGTGGTGCTATGATAACCTGCAGCTGAGGTTCAAAGCCATGGGATTTCCTGCCCTGTCAGTGACACAATGGGGACTGTGCCATAGTGTTGACAACCTACAGGCTACCAGAGTAAGGTGTGTGCAAGGATGCCAAACATTGCAAGAATTGCGTTTGAGAACCTCAAGTTCCCACCATGCCAATTTATAGGCGTCAGCTACCTCTTTTTGGGGTGCTTTGGTAAACTGACAGTGGAGGTTTCTGTAGGACTGATTACTGACAAACAACCACCACGAAATGCATCATAGGACAGCTCTACAGATCTGGGGCTTCCCTCCAAATCACAAAACATGAGAAACTTTGTCCCAGAGCTGACGATTTTCAGTCAATCAGAAAGAGAGATGGTCCCAGAATTAAGTTTCAGAACCTCTAGTACACTGCCATCTCTTGACTTCCACTCCCTTTGTTTGGGGTGTTATAGTAAACTGACAGAGGATGTCTCTGGTAGGTAGGATTGCAACAAGTTTTGGAAGCTTGGATTTTCCTAAGTACCAATGTAAACACTGACAGAGAGCTCCACTGTGGAGTGCAGTCAGATGGCAGCTCTACAGATCTGGGGCTTCCCTAAAGAAAACAAAGTGGCAGGATAAGGACTGTGCCATAGATTCTCGAAGGCCCACTTTTCTACCATCTTTCAACTTTTGTTATCTCTTTCTGGGGTGCTATGGTGAAGTGACAGTGAAGGTCTCTGTAAAATTAAACGCTGACAAACATGAAGCGCATTTAGTGGATGGTTTTAAAGAGCCAGTTCTACAAATGCCACAAAGTAACAGAATGAAAATTGTGCCACAGAGCTGACAATCTATGGGCTGCCAAAGAACGAGGTGTGCCATCTCTGAGTCAGGAATCCAAACTTGAGAGTTTCAGAACCTCCAGTTCTCCATCTATTGGATTCCATTTCCTATTTTCAGGGTGCCATGGTGAAGTGACAGAGGGGGTTTCTGTAAAGCTAAACACTAACAAGGTCTCTGCCATGAAGCACATATAGTGGATAGTTCTAAAGAGCCAGGACTTCTACCAAGGACACAGGATGAGAAGTCTACCACAGAGCTGACAATCTACAGGCTGAAAAAGAAAAAGTGTGCAATCTCTGAATCAGCAATCCAAACTCAGGTTTTGGAACCTCCAGTTCTCTGCCATCTATTGGCTTGCCATTGTAAACTAACAGAGGGGTGCCCCTGATCTCTGACAAAGAGCTCCACCACAGAGTGGACAGCTCTGCAGATCTCCAAGACACAAAATGACAGCGTGATGGCTGTGCCACAGAGCTACAAATTTAAAGACTGCCAGAAAGCAACAGGAGTCCAAATATGGTCCCAGATTTCATTTTTCAGAACCTCCAGTTCTATTGGCTTCCACTCCCTCTTTTTAGGGTGCTATGGTAAGCTGACTATGGAGGTCTCTGGTAGGCAGAGTTGGTACCATTGATATAATTTTGGAAGCTCACATTTCTTTCTATACAAATCGAAACAGTGACCTCAAGAGCTCCACCATGGAGTACAATCAGTTGACAGCTCTACGAATCTGGGGCTTCCCTACAAAAAAAACCAAAGAAGCAGGATGAGGACTATGTATCAGAGCTGACAATCTACAGGCTGCCTGAGAACGATGTGCAATCCCAGAGCCAGGAAGCCAAACATGGCCCAAGAATTAGGTTTTGGAACCTCCAGTTTTCTATCATTCGGCTTTTGTGATCTTTTTGGGGTGCCATGAAAAAAAAAAAACCTGTAAAACTAAACGCTGTCAAGGAGCTTCGTCATGCATTGCAGTCAGTGGATAGTTATAAAGAGTTAGGACTTTAGAACTAGGTAGCTAGACTAGGGTCTACCAAAAGACGCAGAATGAGGAATGTGCAACAGAGCTGACAATCTATAGACTGGTAAAGAAGGATTATCTGAATCAGGAATCCAAAGTCTCAGAACCTCCAGTTCTCCACCATCTATTGGGTTCAGCATCCTATTTATGGGGTGCTATGGTAAAGTGACAGCGGAGGCCTCCAGAAGGCTGGACTGATACCAGGACTAAGTTTTGGGAGCTAGGATTTACATCAGTCTCAGGGCTTTTGCCTCCTGTTTTTGGGGTGCCATTGTAAAGTGACAGTGGGGCGTCTGTGATCTCTGACAAAGAGCTCCACCATGAAGGGGACAATTCTACAGATCTGGGGCTTTTCTCCAAAACACAAAGTGATAACATGAGGACTGTGCACAAATCTAACGATCTAAGGGCTGCCAGAGAAGTGTGCACTCCTGAGCCAGGATACCAAATACAGCCCCAGAATTAGGTTTTGGAACTTCCAGTTTTGTAACATCTTTTGGTTTTTATCTCTTTTTGGGGTGCCGTGGCGAAGTGACAGTAGAAGTCTCTGTAAAGCTAAACAGAGACAAGGAGCTCTGCCATGAAGTGCAGTCAGTGGATAGTTCTAAAGAGCCAAGACTTCTACCAAAGACACAGGATGAGGGCTATGTCACAGAGCTGACAATATACAGGCTGCTAAAGAAAGAGGCGAGCAATCTTCGAGCCAGGAATCCAAACTTGAAGCGGAACTATCCTTTTCACCCAGGGAAGCTGCCATCTTGGCTTCTGCTTGATCTGAAACTGCCATGGTCCTGCACATATAATCAGTTATGACCCCAGACATTTGATGGTGTGACAGTTTAGTTCAGAGAAGAAGCAAATGTGACTGTTAGCATTCCCAGCATGCCAAGAACAGAACTGATTTTCTAAACTGTTAAATTGATGGGTTTAGTTCTGCTTTAAGTTTCTGAACCCCCAGTTCTGTGCCATCTATTGGGTTCTCCTTCATATTTTCAGGGTGCCATAGTGAAGGGACAGCGGAGGAAGTCTCTGTAAAGCTAAACACTGATAAGGAGCTGTGCCATGAAGCACAATAGATAGTTCTAAAGAGCCAGGACTTCTACCAAACACAGAGGATGAGAACTCTGCCACAGACCTGACAATCTACAGGCGGAAAAAGAACAAAGTGTGCAATCTTTGCATCAGGAATTCAAACTTAGGTTTCGGAACCATCAGATCTCCATCTATTGGGTTCCGCTTCCTATTTACAGGGTGCCCTGGTGAAGTGACAAAGGCCTCTGGAAAGGTAGACAGGTACCAGGACTAAGTTTTGGGAGCTAACACTTACAGCAATCTCAGGGCTTCTGCTGTCTGTTTTTGGGGTGCCATTGTAAACTGACAACAGGGTGTCCATGATCTCTGACAAAGAGCTCCACCAAGAAGCGGACAACTCTGCGGATCTGGGGCTTCCCTTCAAAACACAAAGTGACACCGTGAGGACTGTGCACAGTGCTGACAATCAATAGGCTGCCAGAGAAAAGCGTGCAATCCCCAAGCCAGGAAGCCAAACATGGCCACAGAAATAGGTTTTGGAACCAACAGTTTTGTATCATCTTTGGGCCTTTATCTCTTTTTGGGGTACCATTGTGAAGCGACAGCATATCTGTAAAGCTAAATATTGACAAGGAGCTCCGTCATGAGTACAGTCAGTGGAAAGTTCTAAAGAGCCAACCAAAGACACAGGATGAGGACTAAGCCCCAAAGCGGACAATCTACAGGCTGCTAAAGAAATGGAGGTGTGCAATCTTCGAGCCAGGAATCCAAACTTAAAGGGGAACTTTAAATTTCCTATCTTTTTTAGCCAAGGACGCTGCCATCTTAGCCTCTGATCTGCAAATACCATGGTCCTTCTCATGTGATCATTTATGACACCAGCCATTTGATGGTATGACAGCTTGGAACAGAACAAGCAAATGTGACAGTTAACATTCTAAGCATGACAGAAACAGAACAGTTTTTTGCAAATTAAATTGATGGGTTTGGTTTCAGAAACTCCAGTTCTGACATCTACTGGGTTCTGCTTCCTATTTTCCGGGTGCCATGGTAAAGTTACAGTGGAGGTCTCTGTAAAGCTAAACACTGACAAGGAGTTCCGCCACAAAGCACAGACAATGGATAGTTCTAAAGAGCCAGGACTTCTACCAAAGACACAGGATGAGAACTCACAGAGCCGACAATCTACAAGCTTAAAAAGAACGCAGTGTACAATCTTTGAATCAGGAATCCAAACTTAGGTTTTGGGACCTCCAGTTCTCTGCCATTTATTGGGTTCTGTCTCCTGTTTTTGGGGTGCCATTGCAAACTGAATGCGGGGTGTCCATGAACTCTGACAAAGAGCTCCACCACAGAGTGGACAGCTCTACAGATCTGGGGCTTTCCTCCATGACACAAAACGACAGCATGATGACTGCGCCACAGAGCTCTCAATCTACAGGCTGCCAGAAAGCATAAGGAGTCCAAATACGGTCCTAGATTTAGGTTTTCAGAACCTCTAATTCTGTTGGACACAGCATGAGGACTCTGCCAAAGAGCTGACAATCTACTGAAAAATAATGAAGTGTGCAATTTCTGAGTCAGGAATCAAAAATTACGTTTCGGAAGCTCCAGTTTTCTACCAACTAATGGATTCTGCTGCAAATTTTGGGGATGTCACGATGAAGTGACATCTAAGGCCTTACCAGGACCATGTTTTGGAAGCTAGGATTTACACTAAACTCTGGGCTCCAGTTTTTCGGGTACCACTGTAAAATGACAGCGGGGTGTCCCTGATCTGTGACAAAGAGCTCCGCCATGAACCTCAATCAATGTGTAGTTCTGAAGAACCACGACTTCTACCAGTGACAGGATGAGGCATGTACCACAAAGCTGACAAACTACAGGCTGAAAAAGAACGAAGTGTGCAATTTCTAACTAGGAAAGCAAAGCACAAAGACAGCGCTGACAACAGGGAACACACCTCATAGATTAAGGGTGGAGTCCTTCACTGGATGCTCTGGCTCAAATGGCTTCCAGCCATTGACAACTTAACTCCAAAAAACACATAGCCAGAAACTCCAGAATCCCATGAAAATCTTTATTTATCTTTATCAGCAGGCATACCTGTTCTGACAAAGAGCTGCACCATGAACCTCAATCAATGGGTAGTTCTGAAGGACCAGGACTAATACCAGTGACAGGATGAGGACTGTGTCAATCTACAGACTGCCAGAGAATTAGATCTACACTCCCTGATCTAGGAAGCCCAACAGTCCCAGAATAAAGTTTCGGAGCCTCCGGTTTTCTACCATTAATCGGCTTTTATTGTTTTGGGGTACCATGGTGACCTGACAGCGGGGGTCCCAGATCTCCGACAAAGAGCTCCACCACGGATCTGGAGCTTCCTTCCAAGACACAAAAAGACAATATGAGGACTAGGCCACAGAGCTGACAATCTACAAGATTAAAACAAAGTATCCAGTGAGAGCAGCGCCTGGGCCGCAGAGCTGACAATCTACAGGCCGTCAGAAAAAGGTGTACGCTCCCTGATCCAGGAAGCCCAACATGGTCCCAAAATAAAGTTTTAGATCCCCCAGTTTTCAACCATCTTTGGGATTTTGTCATCTTTTTCGGGGTGCCATATTGACATGACAGCAGAGGTCCCTGATCTCCACCATGGAGCGGACGGCACTCTGGATTTGGGGTTTCTCTCCCAAGACACAAAGTGACAGTACAAGGTCTGGGCCACAGAGCTGACAATCTAAAAGCTATACAAAGTATGGAGTGACTGCAGAGTATGGAGTAGCTACAGACTTCCAGAGAAAGAGGTGTACACTCCCTGATCTTGGAAGCCCAACAGTCCCAGAATGAAGCTTCGGAGCTTTTGTCATTTTTTTTTGGGGGTGCCATAGTGACCTAACAGTGGGCGTTCCAGATCTCTGACATAAAGAGCTCCACCACAGATCTGAGGCTTCCCTCCAAGACAACAAAGTGACAGTATGAGAACTAGGCCACAGATTTGACAATCTACAAGACTAACAAAGTATCCAGTGACAACAGTGCCTGGGCCGCAGAGCTGACAATCTACAGGCTGCCAGAGTAAGAGGTGTACACTCCCTGATCTCAGAAGCCCAACAGTCCCAAAATGACATTTCGGAGACCCCAGTTTTCTACCATCTTTGGGCTTTTGTAATTTTTTTTGGGGTGCCATAGTGACTCGACAGCGGGGGTCCCTGACCTCCACCATGGAGCGGACGGTTTCCTGGATCGGGGGGGGGGGGTCCCTCCCAAGAAACAAAGTGATAGTATGAGGACTAGGCCACAGAGCTGACAATCTACAAGACATACAAAGTATAGAGTGACAGCGGCACCTGGGCCGCAGAGCTGACAATCTACAAGACATACACACAAAGTATAGAGTGACAGCGGCACCTGGGCCGCAGAGCTGACAATCTACAAGACATACACACAAAGTATAGAGTGACAGCGGCACCTGGGCCGCAGAGCTGACAATCTACAAGACATACACACAAAGTATAGAGTGACAGCGGCACCTGGGCCGCAGAGCTGACAATCTACAAGACATACACACAAAGTATAGAGTGACAGCGGCACCTGGGCCGCAGAGCTGACAATCTACAAGACATACACACAAAGTATAGAGTGACAGCAGCGCCTGGGCCGTAGAGCTGACAATCTACAAGGCACACAAAGTATAAAGTGACAGCAGTGCCTGGGCCGCAGAGCTGACAATCTACAAGACGTACACACAAAGTATAGAGTGACAGCAGCGCCTGGGCCGCAGAGCTGACAATCTACAAGGCATACACACAAAGTATAAAGTGACAGCAGTGCCTGGGCCGCAGAGCTGACAATCTACAAGGCATACACACAAAGTATGAAGTGACAGCAGTGCCTGGGCCGCAGAGCTGACAATCTAGCAGGGAAGAGTGATGTGGAGCAGCCAGTCACGTCATCCCTCCAGCACAATGCTGTCCAGGCGCCTCCCCCCTCCCTGTCCTCCATGTTGCCGTGGTGGGCACAGGCCCGGGGAGAGGAGGAGGGGGGAGGAGTGCCGGTATGAGCCGGTGGCGGGAAGCCTGCTTTGCCTCCTCCTCCCCTTCCCCCCCCTCCCGGGTTCCCGCGCTCCGGCCTCCATCCCATCCCGCCGCCTCACCTCCGCAGAACATCCCGGATCCTCCGCTCCTCCTCGTGCAGTCCGCCTGGGGTCAGGGGACGGTTCCCGGTAGCGCCCGTCCTCGGGTAAGGGGCACAAAGGCTCCGCTAGGGAAAGAAATGAGGGGGGGAACGAATCCCCCGGCCTGGGTATATAATATCCCGTCACCCGCCGCCGTATACCGTAGGGGGGGGCAGATTGGTGGGGGGGTCCGGTAAATAGCAAATAATAATAATAGGAATAATAAGCCCCGGGCCGCGCCTGGCAGGGAGCAGCAATCCTAAGCCGCCATCTGGCGGTATCTCTCTCACCGGAATGGCGCCGCCGCTTGTCCGGAGAACGGGCGCCCTCTGGCGGAGACAGACCGGGAGGCCTACAGGGGGCGGGGTTCACTCTATCGCCATGGAAACGGGCGGGAGAGAGGAGGCGGGGCCGGCTTAGCAGCCTCGCACTCGAGGGAGGAGGGATAAGGGGTCGCCATAGCAATATGAACAGAGGCGGGGTGTCGATAGTTATGTCCCCATAGAAACGCATGACAGTGTGGGCTCTGTTCCCGTTCATGCGTGTAATCAGGCGTAGGCAGCTGGAGTCGTATGCGAAGCTCGCGGGGTTTTGCGGGAACCGTGGAGCGACATCAATAAAGAGGGCACGCGTTTCCTACACCTCTACTTGTTTATCAATAAAATCATACACGCGCGTGACTAAAGCAACACTGCGCCTGCGTGATAACAAGCTATTGCCTGAGGGGGCTAGACACTGCGCGTGCGCAGAAAACTGTGCTGAAAGACGATACGCATGCGCATTCGCTGCTTCTGTCCTGCAAGGAGGTTTCTCTGTTGCCTTGGTAACAGGGACGTCACGAAGAATTGGAAGAATTAAATGGTGCTGCACAGTGCTGCCACCTACTGAAATTCGAGCGCAGGTGCACTGGCTTCCAGCAAGTGGTTTTGGACATGGCTGCATGCAATGGGTGTTGTTTGCACTTTTAGCTATGAATTGGTTAAAGTCATAGTCCACCTTTGCAAAAAAAAAAAAAAAAAATAATAAATGCACACACATTCATAAAATAAAAAGTGTATTGATTAAATTGTTGCTTTGAAGCTTGTAGAGCTCTGAAACAGTGCTCAGTGCATTGCGGGTGCAATATAAAAGCCTCTGCATTGTTTGCAGCCACAGGTGGAGTCCTTCTGTTATGGGCCTGAAGGAAGGAAACAATGGACTACAAGTGTGGTAACATTAGTGCATACTGTGAGTCTCTCTGCCACGATGGCAGATGGGACTTGTAGTCTTCCCGTTCACATATGTCTGTGAATGTATGATATGCCAGTGTGCCAACAGGATGTTGCAGCAAAAAAAAACCCGAAATTCAGGTAACTTGGAGGAGGGACGGTGTGAAATATGGGTGTGACGTGAAGTAAAGGTGGATATGTCTTTATCCTTTTCTGTCACCTCTAAGGGCTCATTTACACGTGTCACCAGTGGAGAGCACAGGTGCAACCCCTCTATCCAAGCGTCCGGCCCCCTGATCTACATGCAGGGGCGCCAGACACATGGATTCCTATGGGGGATTTTTTTTTTTTTTAAGCAAGTGATTAGAGCCAGAAGCTGTAATAGACTTCAAAAAAGGGTGGGCTTGGGGCGCAGAGCACTGCGCCCGAAGCCCGCCCAGTTATGTGACAACAGTGAATGAATATTTGCTATTGTCACACTGATTCTGCCTCCCGGCCAATCAGGTAGCGGGTCCTGAGACCTGTTTCCTGATTGGCTAAAAGGAGAAGCAACCCTATTGCCCGAGGGAGGAGATGCACAGCGAGGACACTGCCATGATGCGGAATATGAGACGTATGGCGAGAACACCGCCATAATGCCGAGGAGGAGAGGCAGGGGAAGCCGCCGCCCGTCACCCTGAGGGAAGCGCAGCTCAGGGTAAGTGTTGTGGGTGACTGACCGGTTTGAACTGTTTGCCGCCTCCTCAAAAAAATATACCACCGGCCGCCACTGCGTGTCACCCTCTGAAGAGCCATCCATAGGGGATTGCTTTTCAAATGTCACTTGATCGGCGACTGGGAGGCATTGAGGTTGATATACTCAGTGCTTTTTTTCCCTCAAAGAATAGGTTCAGGAACTCCCCCCTTCTGAGTCACTTCTTGTCTCAGCCCCCTACCCACCTCTGAGCAACATCCCTTGGTCCCACCCCTACCCACCTCCCAGTATCGCCCCTTTTAGAGAATACAGAACCAAGAATCATTTTGTGGTGGTAAGTAATTTGTTAATAACAATAAGCTGTAAAGTCCCACAGCCAGCAGCAATAGACCCTTATCAGCAACAATATATTTCCCCCAGCAACAATGGACCCCCAACAACAATAGACCCTGGCAGCAACAACAGATTTCCCAGCAGCTAGCCCAGCATCAATAGGTTCTCCAGCAGCCAGCAACAGTAGACCCCCTGCCTCAACAGTAGATCTATTCCAGCAACATTTGACCCCCCCAGCAATATAAGCCCAACCAGCAACAATAGATTCCTCACCAGCAACAATAGACTGCCACGCAAAAATAGATGCCCCCCAAAAACAACAGTAGATTTCTTTCAGCAACAATTGACCCCCCCAGCAACATAAGCCCTCTCCCCTCAGCAATAACATTCCCCACCAGCAACAATAATAGACCTCCCCAGCAATAATAGACCGCCATGCAAAAATAGATGTAGCGCTGGTAGGTTTTTAATCTACCGCTGATAGGTAAATCTTGTGGGTTACTTGTTAGGTGAAGTTAGATTTGCCTCTGTTCCAGCTTGGCTGAGTTGCATGTAGTTCCACACTGTGCCGGTGGGTGTCGTTGTCACCATGGGCTGGTGTTGGAAAGGACAGGTGTTGAAGCGTATGAGTGCTCCTCTGTCCCAGAGACAACTCGGTGGAGGTGGTCCTCCGAGTTGCATTCTGGGAGAGGGTATTTATGGGACAGACGCCATGTTTAGGGGTTCGTTTTCAGCCACCTGCTGGCCCTCCTGGCCGACAGGTATGCGTTAAGAGTACCACCTCATGGTCCTCAGTTCCGGGGTCCCACGTTGCTGCGGCAAGTGGGTGGGCCCAGAAGCCTGTCTGGGGCCTACCACAGCAGCAGAGGAATGGTCCTGAGCTGTCTATCCTGAGTGAAGAAGCTGGACAACTGAGAAGATCCCAGGGGAGGACCCTATATGGAAGGATCATGCAGAGTGCTGGTCTGGAGAGGGGCCTGGTGACTCGGTTGGAGGACGTATCCTGAAGTAATCTTACTGCATAGTACTGCCGGGTTGGCTTAAAAGTTCAAGTACCGTGTCTGACATTCATCGCAAACCAATACATCCTGTGGCAGAGGATCGTACGGGTTTTATTTCAAACAAGTCTGTGGCAGAGACTTTTGTTCGTGCTGTGTACTGGCTGCTAGGCAAGTGAGAGAGGCCTATCCGGGCGGGCAAAGATTGAATTCCACAAGGGGAGTGCATTCAACTACAAGTGTTCAATTCCAAAGAATGTTCTAAAGAATACTAAGGAAAGGTATTTGAGCTTCCCTGCAACTTTCCTTCTACCTCTTTCCTGCTACTTTCTTTATTACTTGTTCAATAAAGCATTGCAAAATATACTCAAGTGTTTGGTGCCTACATCGTCCAGAGGTAAACTCAACGGGACCCTAGACCCGGTGCCGGTGAAACATAGGTATCGAGAGTGAAGGTAACAGCCCGCTTTAAACCAGCAGCTCCACTGAGAGTTAGTGCTACGTAGATCTTCAGTTTCATGCAGCAGCCAGCATCAATGACCCTTCAGCACAGCCCAGTACCTCTTGCCATTACATACAGTGGATATAAAAAGTCTACACACCCCCGTTAAAATGTCAGGTTTCTGTGATGTAAAAATGAGACAAAGATAAATCATTTCAGAACTTTTTCCACCTTTAATGTGACCTCTAAACTGTACAACTCAATTGAAAAACAAACTGAAATCTTTTAGGGGGAAAGTAAAAATAAAAAACTAAAATAATGTGGTTGCATAAGTGTGCACACCCTCTTATAACTGGGTATGTAGCTGTGTTCAGAGTTAAGCAATCACATTCAAACTCATGTTAAATAGAAGTCAGTACACACCTGCCATAATTTAAAGTGTCTCTGATTAACCCCAAATAAAGTTCAGATGTTCTAGTAGGTCTTTCCTGACATTTTCTTAGTCGCATCCTACAGCAAAATCCATGGTCTGCAGAGAACTTCCAAAGCATCAGAGTAATCTCATTGTTAAAAGGTATCAGTCAGGGAAAAGGGTACAAAAGATTTTCCAAGGGAATTAGCTATACCATGGAACACAGTGAAGACAGTCATCATCAAGTGGAAAAAATATGGCACAACAGTGACATTACCAAGAACTGGACGTCCCTCCAAAATTGATGAAAAGACGAGAAGAAAACTGATCAGGGAGGCTGCCACAAGAGGCCTACAGCAACATTAAAGAAGGTGCAGGAATATCTGGCAAGTACTGGCTGTGTGGTACATGTGACAACAATCTCCTGTATTCTTTATATGTCTGGGCTATGGGGTAGAGTGGCAAGATGGAAGCATTTTCTTCCGAAGAAAAACAACCAAGCCCTGCTAAATTTTGCAAAAACACATCTGAAGTCTCCCAAAAGCATGTCGGAAAACGTGTTATGGTCTGATGATACCAAGATTGAACTTTTTGGCCATATTTCCAAAAGATGTGTTTGGCGCAAAGACAACACTGCACATCACCAAAAGAACACCATACCCACATTGAAGCATGGTGGTGGTAGCATCATGCTTTGGGGCTGTTTTCCTTCAGCTGCAACAGTGGCCTTAGTCAAGGTAGAGGGAATTATGAACAGTTCCATATACTAGTTAATTTAGGCACAAAACCTTCAGGCTTCTGCTAGAAAGCTGAACAAGAAGAGGAACTTCATCTTTCAGCATGACAATGACCCAAAGCATACATCCAAATCAACAAAGGAATGGATTTACCGGAAGAAGATTAAAGTTTTGGAATGGCCCAGCCAGAGCCCAGAACTAAATCCGATTGAAAATCTGTGGGGTGATCTGAAGAGGGCTGTGCACAGGAAAGGCCCTCATAATCTGACAGCTTTGGAGTGTTTTTGCAAAGAAGAGTGGACAAATATTGCCAAGTCAAGATGTGCCATGCTGATAGACTCATACCCCAAAAAGACTGAGTGCTGTAATAAAATCAAAAGGTGTGCCAACAAAGTATTAGTTTAACCACTTCCGGACCAGCCGCCGCAGTTATGCCGCGTACACACGATCAGACATTCCGACAACAAAATCCTGGATTTATTTCCGACGGATGTTGGCTCAAACTTGTCTTGCATACACACAGTCACACAAATGTTGTCGGAAATTCCGAACGTCAAGAGCGTGGTGACATACAACACATACGACGAGCCGAGAAAAATGAAGTTCAATAGCCAGTGCGGCTCTTCTGCTTGATTCCGAGCATGCGTGGAATTTTGTGCATTGGAATTGTGTACACACGATCGGAATTTCCGAGAACGGATTTTGTTGTCGGAAATTTTGAGATCCAGCTCTCAAACTTTTGTTGTCGGAAATTCCGACAACAAATGTCTGATGGAGCCTACACACGGTCGGAATTTCCGACAACAAGCTCACATCGAACATTTGTTGTCGGAAATTTAGAGCGTGTGTACGCGGCATTATACTACCGCAGGTTGGCTCCCCTGCGCGAGCCGTCGTAGCTGTACGTTGGCTCTTTAAGACGCTTTAGCTCCCCGGAGCCGATGGGCGCGAAGAAAGCCGGGCACCCGCGATCGCTCATGACAGAGCGAGAATCAGGATCTGTGTGTGTAAACACTCAAATCCCGGGTCTCTCAGGGGAGTAGAGACAGATCATGTGCTCCTACTAAGTAGGAACACCGATCGGTCTCCATCCCTAGTCAGTTCCCCCCCCCCACAGTTAGAACACACCTAGGGAACACAGTTAACCCCCTGATCCCCCCTAGTGTTAACCCCTTCCCTGTCAGTGTCATTTATACAGTAATCAATGGCTATTTTTTGCTCTGATCGCTGTATAAATGTCAATGGTCCCAAAAAAGTGTTTGATCTGTCCGCCGCAATGTTGCAGTCATGATAAAAAACGCTGATCACCGCCATTACTAGTAAAAAAAAATAATAAAAATGCCATAAATCTATACCCTATTTTGTAGACGCTGTAACTTTTGTGCAAACCAATCAATATACGCTTATTGTGATTTTTTTTTACCAAAAATATGTAGAAGAATACATATCGACCTAAACTGAGGAAAAAATGTGTTTTTGTTTTTTTTTTTAATTTTTGGATATTTATTATAGCAAAAAGCACAAAATATTGTGTTTTTTTCAAAATTGTCACTCTTTTTTTGTTTATAGCGCAAAAAAAAAAAAAACGCAGAGGTGATCAAATACCACCAAAAGAAAGCTCTATTTGTGGGGGAAAAAAGATGGACATCAATTTTGTTTGGGTAAAACGTTGCAAGACCGCGCAATTGACAATTAAAGCGACGCAGTGCCATATCGCAAAAAAATGGCCTGGTCAGGAAGGGGGTAAATTCTTCCTGGTGCTGAAGTGGTTAAGAGTGTGCACACTTGTGCAACCATATTACTTTATTTTTATTTCCCTCCACTTAAAAGATTTAAGTTTGTTGTTCAACTGAATTGTACAGTTTATAGGTCACATTAGGTGGAAAAAGTTCTGAAATGATTTATCTTTGTCTCAGTTTTTTACATCACATAAACCTGACATTTTAACAGGGGTGTGTAGACTTTTTATATTCACTGAACATTCATTGCTGGAGGTGCCAGAACTGCGTTCCCCCACGTTCCCGCTGAAAAAAAGCCCTGGATATACTAAAGCAAAATAGGCAGTTCACTTTGCAAAGAAGTTTGCACTTTATGTTGAAGTTATCTCTTCAGTTAGTAGTGAATGATATGAATTTTCACTTTCAATTTTCACTCCAGATTCTGTCTGCTTCAGTCTTAGTAAATTGCCCTTACTGTTCAGCGATAGGGGTAATAGGGGTACAATAAAACTTTGGACCAGTCTTCAGCAATTCTTTCCACATTAGGAGCCATTTTACAAGCATGAGACAACCGGCGCGTCTGTGAACAATAGCGTGGAGTAGCCATATAGTTTCATTTCAATGTTTGCAGTCATAGCTGCACTGCTAAGTTAAACTCATTAATTATGAATATAATAACAGGTGCACACACAAAACTTGTTCTTATTTACCACTAGTGTGTACTGAACAGTAAAATAGATTGACTGTCTCAGTGTAATCCCTGTCCTGGTCTTTTACAGCTTAGTTTTGTTATGTCCAGTCTGTAGGTTGGTCATTTCAGCTGCACACACTTCTGAACTATCTGTTGGAAGCAGTGTTGCCAGACTGAAATTTACTGACACAACTCCCAAAATTTACTGGCACAGCCTAGTTTTTACTGGCATTTCCAAAAGTTACAAAATTACAGTTGTGCAAATTGTACAAAGTGCAAATTTTAGTATTTAGGCTACAAATAAGTACAATATGCAATTAGCAATGTGATTTAAGGTAGATATTAAAGCAGAAAACATATTTCTTATTTTATTTTCAATATAGTAAGTAAGTGGCTCAGGGACAGGACTGTGCAGCAGCACAGATCACTGACATGTCCCATCCTGAGTCACAGTGACAGTGTCTCTCCATGCCAGGTGGTCCTCTCAGTCCCCTCCAGTCCAAACAACACTGACAGTCCCGCTCCTGGCTTGCCTTGCTCCAGTCCCACAGACCTGCACACGAGGCTCTGGATGCCACGCCCGGCTCCCTTGCACCATCACACGACATGATCAGGCATCGTCTCCGCCAGACCTTCCCCTCCCGCCAGTACCACCCAATTACACTGTAGCAGGCACTTGGATGGTCCTGGCTAGCTCTGGATCCAAGCTGCGCATTCCCAGTTCTGAGCCAAGCGTCACAGCTTTATATTTTTTACTGGCATTTACTGGCAGGAGAAGAGTGCCCATTTTTTACTGGCTGCCAGTAAAATTACTGACGGTTGGCAACACTGGTTGGAAGTCGGCTTTGAGATGGACTTAACACTGTCTTTATGTATGAAAAAAATCTGTTTGCGCATAGTGTGTATCCCATGGCATGAGATTAATGCAGAGGTCACTTTTTTAGAACTTAAGATTTTGCCTGGGCACCTCAATACATTACAGATTAGGTAATATTTAACACACCCTGCTAATTATATTTTAAAATGGACCCCCTCCCTTTTCTTAAATATCACCAATGCTATTTAAAAGGATTTTGTGAAACACTTACATACATTAACATACCTTATTGCCCCTATGTTGCCACAATCTAAATGGATCAGTGCTGCCTGTGCCACTCTCCTGCGGTTTTAAATAAATAACTTTAGTTGCATAACCTTAAATAAAGAATTTAAAAAAATAACTTTATTGGTGGCCATCTTCTTTGATCCCTGTGCTAACCCACTAATGATGTATGCGCCAGGTCTCGCAATTCCACAATACAAGATCTGGTGTGGTTGGTTGTTCTGTAAAAGGAAAGAAGATATGCCAGGAGATCTCCCAGTGTGTACTAATTATTTCTCTGGAAGGCACTGGTGATGCAGCTGTACCCGATACCCATTCACATGGGGGGGTCAGAATCTTGTAGGGAAGAGGCCCACCCCCCCATGTTGAGGGCATGTGGACTGGTATGGTTCGGGGGGGGGGCGCTCTGTCATCCTCCCCCCCTTTCCTGATCTACCAGGCGGCATGCTTGAATAAGGGTCTGGCATGGATTCGGGGGGGGGGGCCCTACGCCGTTCTTTTTTTTTTTTGTACATTTTGCCGTTAAAAGCCATACCAGACCCAAAGGGCCTGGTATGGCCTGGGGGGACTCTACACCATTTTTTTAAACATTTTTCTATTGCCAGCATTCTTTATCTTTATATTCATCTGTCAGTGGGGAAGCTATTACACAGAATTCAAATCAGTTGATCGTTTTTCAACCGATCCGAATTCTAATCGTTGTGAAAAGTTGGAATTCGTTAGAAAATTTATAAATGAAATTTTAATGAAAACGAAACGAAATTTAATGAAAAGGAAGCTAAAGGAATTCCAAAACCAAACTAAACGAATTCTATAACGAAACAAAATTAGTAACATAACGAATCTATCCGAAACTAAACTAATTTTTTCATTCTGCACATGTCTAACATGTATAACATGTAAGAACATTCCATTCCTAACTGAACCTAACTGTGGCTGCCCCAGGTTACCTGCACAGGTGAGGTCTCTTAGAGGAGAGTTCAAACTTGTTGGTGCTCTAACAGAAAAGTCAATTTTGCAGGGTTTTTCCAGTGATTCGGCATTCCAGGTGGACCATGGGTCCCAGCACGTCTTCAGCGTAGATTCCCCATGCGTTTCTTAAGTGTGAAGGGAGGAAAGCTGGAACCCAGCAAAAGCCCGGAAAGCTACCGGGGAAAGGCGGCAAAAACATTAACCCTTTACCTGGGCAGTCAGATGCTAACTATACATACAGTAGGCATGTACGAAAGAAAAAGGAAGGCGCGTGGCCTGATGCATGAATCATTATAGGAAAGTTTATTATAAACAAATTGGTATATACAAAGATAAATATGTATTCGTAAGTATGAATAAATAACAATGTTATCACTTGATAGAATGATATAAAATGATGCCCATATAGGGGATAAAATTAATGATTGGCTAACATGTTTCAAGGGTTTTCCTCTTCATCAGAGCCTTGGAGAACCAAATCTGGTCTGTGTGTTAAGATATAGAGAGACAACTGGATGGGTGGTTTAGCACTGTATAAGTGGTATAACCTTACGGGCGGATTCTCCTTCACTATAGTGATTTTTCCTTCCACATCACAACACTCTCAGCACTGTAGGGGGATATATACAGATGGAGTCGTCTGTTTATTGCTGTTGGTCTTGAAGACCCAATGGTCTTCAAGGTGAACGGCATTGGGCAGCCACTCACCTGTGCCCCTCCGAGCACCCACATTATGAGCGCTAATGCCGCTAAGTGCTGCATAGCTGCAACTTAGCAGTGGATACTGCACAGCATCACAATAGGTGGACCGCCGGGATAGCCCAGTATCGACTTGGACATTCAGTCATGGATCATAGGCTGCAACACCAGAATCAGCCATTGGGTCTGCAAGACCAACAACAATAAACAACAGATGACTCCATCTGTATATATCCCCCTACAGTGCTGAGTGCGCTGTGATGTGGAAGGAAAAATCACTACAGTGAAGGAGAATCCGCCTATAAGGTTATACCACTTATCCAGTGCTATATTACCCATCCAGTCGTCTTTCTATATATACATATCTTAATAAGCAGACCAGATTTGCTTCTCCAAGGCTCTGATGAAGAAGAAAACCCTTGAAATGCATTAGCCAATCATTCATTGTATCCCCTGTATGGGCATTATTGTATATCATTCTGTCAAGCGATAACATTGTTATTTATTCATATTTACAAATACGTAGTATTTATCTTTCTATATACCATTTTGTTTATAATAAACTTTCCTATAATGATTCATGCATCAGGCCATGCGCCTTCCTTTTTCTTTCATACATAGCATTTTAGACTTTCCCTAGCCGGCCTAGGCAGCGGGGCATGCATGATCACTCTACATTTACACCACTAGGAAATACTACCACCTTTACTAAGGCACTCCGCACTAGCGCAGGAGAATATCTTTTTGTTTATACACATACAGTAGGCAACCTGCCTACACATGCTTTAATGTGGAACTAAGCCTAGATATGAGCACCACAACCTAAAAAACACTATTTGATTAATTTGTAATATTCAATGCAAACTCACCTATCCATCCATGCCTCCATGCTTTATTTTTTTCAGAAAAACATCCCCTAGCATTTCTTGCTTCGGCCATCTTGAGTAAAGGCAGATGATTAATGTATTGTTTACTTCCTGGAATCCATCTGCCCTTAGGTCAGGCATGCAGATAGGAGGGTGTGCTTAGCTGAGAAAGCCCCTCCAAAATTCCCATGAAGACTCATGGGATGTATGACAAAAAAAAAAGTTAAAATAAGTACATTTAATATACTTTCCAATTTTTTAAACCTGATTTTATTTTTCAGATTTTTTTGAACAGATACTTACACACATAGGCGTAATTGTGTCCAACAAGACAAAAAAACAAAAGAAGAAGATTTTGTCAGATACAGCTTCAATACAGCCAGCATAGTACAAAATGGTCTACAAAGGAAAGGGGAAGTGATGAGGAGCACCAGGGCTTTGTGACACCCAGATATTTTTTAAATAGTCATACATGTATGACTATTTAAAAAATATCTGGGTGTTACAAAGCCCCAATGCGCCTCACCATTTCCTCTTTCCTTTGTGGACCATGTTGTACAGGAATTGGGGTTGACACCCACCATTGTTGGCTGTATATGGGCTATTGAACTACAGCATAGTACAAAACAGAGCATGTGATCATAAAGTAAATATAACATCCTGCACAAACCAGTCAGTTATGTCTTAATTTGTGTGCTTTTAATATGCAATTCCTGTAGCCAATCGCATATCGTGGGGGTAGAAGTTGAGATCCATTTAACTTCCAGCATTCTATGAGCATCGAAAAGAGACCTGAAAACTACAAGGGTTTTATACTCATCCAGGGAGGATGAATCGAAGTAGCCCAAAATACATGTTAAGGGGTCAACACTAAGTTAGGATCCCATCAGCACTGAGAATTTAAATAAACTCGGACCAGTATCTTTTGAGTTTGGGGCAACATATCAGGTTTCCTTGGGGTTGGTTGCATTTACTGCAACAGGAGCCATAGCGCAGCCGCAGACCTACTGTACACTGTGAAGGAAATCTGGAGTGCGGTATGCTCTATGTATACAGGTACTCCTCACTTAACAACCAGGTTCGGGTCCAACGACCAGGTCATTAAGCAAATTGGTTATTTAAACGAGGAGTCACAATAGATCAATATTTTAAGCATTCTTAACTACTGTACTGTACTGTATTGTGAAAAAAAGGTCTAAACATAAAACTCCAGCTCAATAACATTGTTTTAATTTGCATAAGTACAGAACACAAATGAAAATACTGTACTGTACTGTACAATACAATGATGTACAGCACGTCGTTCGGGTGGGGAGAGCTGGTTGTAAGTCTGAGTAGTCGTTAAACAGGTAAGTCGTTAAACAAGGAGTATCTGTAATAAATAATTGTGTGAGCCTATGTGAGGAAGAGAGTGAGGCACAGGGGGCTATTTGTAGGATCTCCTCCTCAGGCATCATCGGGAATGCATAGCTCCCAACTGTCCCTGATTTTGCGGGACTGTCCCTGATTTGTAACAATGTCCCTCTTTCCTCCTCATTTGACCCTCATTTTGGTCTGATCTATATAGTTGGATTTAAAATGCACTATTTATCTTTCAAAAAGTGTTTCCCAGTGCTAAGCCTTTCATCCAAATTTTAAATGGCTGCATTTGTAAGTTTCAAAAGCGAGTATAAAGGAATAAAAGTGGTAAAAAAAAAGCACTTGTGGATTGAACTAATCTTTTTTTTTTTTTATTTCACCTTTAAGAGGGCATGGCAGGGTGTGTGTCCTGTGCCTACATACTTTTGCTAATAAGTGTCCCTCGTTCCCATCTCAAAACATTGGGAGGTATGGGAATAGGTCCTAGGTCTCGCTCCCATTTTTGTCTGCAAGGAATTGGGTGTTTCAACAAAAATTTGGATAGGAGATGTGCATAGGGCTCAGAAATAAGCCCCTTTGAATCCTGTACCGGAACAATTCTATCAAAGATAGCGGTATCTTCAATCAAGAAAGTCAGGGAGCCATTTTGGGCTTTAAATGTGTGCCTCTTCCTATCTATTTACTAATGCTAGCAGCATAAGAATTCAAAATAGTTGATGTTGATTGACAGAGTTTACTTCTGCTTTATGCATTCAATTGAGGGCTGTTTTTGTTGTCATAGGTCTCAAAGAAATCTAAAAAGATTGTACATCACATTAGATTGTAACATGAATAGTAAGCTTCCCAGGTGCTGGCTTTATTTGAGATCACATTAATTTGTCCACCTTTGGCTCAATGGTAACTGTACAGTTAAATGTAGTGTTTACATAAGGGTTTATTTTTTTTGTAACTTGCAATAAATATATACAATTTGTACAAAGTAACCAAGCAGTTTTTGCTGTATATCTAATCTAAATTGAATCTTTAAAATATATCTGACAAGCAGTAGATCCAGATTTGCAGGCATACTGCATTCTTTCTTGCAGCATAGTTCATAGCATGTATATAATAGCATAATTTAGGCAATTAGCTTATTTATTATAATCAATCATTTTAAAGGAGACCTGTAATGCAAGGCTGTATATAGGCTGCCAACTTTCTCTTGAAAAAGCTAGTTTCCTGGGTGTCATTCTGTACTTTCTGATTCACTAACAAGAAATAAATATGAAGTAAGTGAAGTCCAGACTCTTGATCAATATACTCATTATGAGTCAGTGGCTGAGACAGTTAGTAAGTAAGCGTCTGGCAAGATTAACATCAACCTCAACTCAAATCTTCTATCTTAAAGAGACTATATAGAAAGGTTTAATTGTGCCTAAGCAGTACTCTGAAAAAATCTATCATTTGCCTTAAATTCCTCCTGAAAAATAGCAGTGTACTTCCTAGCATGTGACTGTGTCGTGGCATTCCTGTTCTGTAGCCTCATAACTGCAGTGTGACATTTAAGACACTATTATCGCTGACTGCTAACCTCATAAGACTTTGAACAAGATTTGGTGGTGCCACTATTGTGATGGACGCTGTTCTTCTAAGGGCTGGCTGGAGAGGAATGTGTATCTGGGGACATGCAGTACTAGAATCCCCCAACTCTGCTTCATTCATTCTGTGGATCTGTGATTTCTCAACCTTGCCTTTTACTTCTTGCAGGCTGCCAGCCGTCTGATAGAAAAAAAACTGAACGGATTCCCCCATCCACACAAATTTACCAGAAAGCCTGTTGTGAGAAGTTGATCATTAAATCAGCTTCTCACAAACTGGAACACATTGGTTTCCGATAAACAGGCCAAATTTTAATCCATCTATAGCCAGTTTAAGCATGTTCACATGCAAAATGCAGCAAGCTTTTTGTTTTTAAGTTTGACTGTTTGTGCCTCTTATGCCCTGTACACACAATCGGAAATTCCGCCAGCAAAAGTCCGATGTGAGCTTTTGGTCAGAAATTCCGACCGTGTGTATGCTCCATCAGACTTTTGCTGGCGGAATTTTCGCCAGCAAAAGATTGAGAGCAGGTTCTCTATTTTTCCGTCGGAAAAAGTTCCTATTGGAAATTTCGTTCGTCTGTATGCAATACGTGTTGTACGTCACCGCGTTCTTGGTGGTCGGAAGTTCAGAGAACTTGTGTGACCATGGGTATGCAAGCCAAGCTTGAGCGGAATTCTGTCGGAAAAACCATCCAAGGTGTTTCCAACGAAAATTCCGATCGTGTGTACAGGGCATTACTTTGACAACAATCTAAGATTGAGCAGACAGTATTGTGGACGTGTATTCTTTGGGAATTACTTTGTGCAGTGGGACCAGGCAAGGTCTGGGAATTGCTATTTACTGCTGTAGAGGTGGACAGAAAAAGCTGGTCTCCCTTGACAGCAGCAACAATTTATTTATAAGTAGATTAGGAGATGGAAAGGAGGAACTAAAAAGGATAAAATACCAGGAACCATGAATCAGACTGAGACAGAAGTGCAGTAAAAATCCCACTTTTTAATAAAATGGTAAAATGGTACAAATAGAGCAAACGTAGTCAAAACATAGCCAGGGTTCAGTAACCAGAGCAGGTAGTTGGAACGAGCCAGTAAAACAAGAATCCAGAGATCAGCGTAGTAGAGGCAGTAAACAGGATCAGGAACCAGAAGGGATATCGGCCAGGCAAAAGTCTTTAACAGGAAAACACAGCAGAGAGTATCCGGATATGCTGACCAGTCAAAGGCACAGGAGATTTGATCCAGGCAGTTTAAATAGCTAGCAGGGCTAGCTGATGAGCAGGAAATGAAGACCAGGTTTAGACCAGGTGAGTCACCTACTGGCAATTAACCAACAGCTGAGCACAGAGCTCTGAGAAGGAAGGGCTGAGCCCAGCCTTGACATAAAGGCACCGAAGGTACTGAAAACGCAGCATATGGTGCCTGTCATTTAAGTACACTATATTGCCAAAAGTATTGGGATACCTGCCTTTAATGGCATCCCAGTCTTAGTCCGTAGGGTTCACTATTGAGTTGGCGCACACTTTGCAGCTATAACTGCTTCAACTTTTCTGGGAAGGCTGTCCACAAGGTTTAGGAGTGTGTCTATGGGAATGTTTTACCATTCTTCCAGAAGCGCATTTGTGAGGTCAGGCACTGATGTGGATGAGAAGGCCTGCCTCAAGTCTCCGCTCCAGTTCACCCCAAAGGTGTTCTATCGGGTTGAGGTCAGGACTCTGTGTAGGCCAGTCAAGTTCCTCCACCTCAAGCTCACTAATCCATGTCTTTATGGGCCTTGCTTTGGCAATATAGTGTATATTGATACCTTCATTTTGTCTCACAGCTTCACTTTAATGGTGGCCATGCACACAGCCATTTTCTACCAGTTTTAACCAGCTTTTGACCACAAAAAAGATCAGATTAAGGCAACCAGTTAAATCCCTACCTCTTAGGTTACCTTCAGCTGGTTAATTTTTTTTGCGACTGAAGTAGTTGAAATTGTCAGAGGATTGAGTGTATGGCCTGCTTAAGACCGAAACAGTTAGGGATGGGAACTTTCCATAAGTGAAGCAAAGAAAGCACCTCAGCAGTGTAGTGTGAGTAGAGTGACACAGAAAGCTGAGAATAATGCATAGGGTTGTCTCCATCACCATGAACACTCTGGTGAGAATTATGTAACATACAACAATGAGTTTACAATGCAGTAGCCAGGACTATGTCATGTACAACATAGCTTATAGAGTGCATGGGTCAGTAGTATGAAATGTTCAGCACAGTATATAGAGTCCAGGGGTGAAGGCTAAGTAAAGTACAACACAACGTATAGAATTTAGTGTTCAGGAGTATGTCATATTCAACATAGTATATAGTGTGTAGGGGTCAAGAGTTTGTTTTGTTTAATTTAGCTCACAGATGGAGGCAGTCAAAACTCTAAATTACAACATAGAATATTGAGTGCAGCGGTCAGAACTATATAATGTACAACATAGCCTATAGAAATCAGAAGTCAGTAATTTGTAATGAACAGCATAACGTATATAGCACAGTGGTCAGAACTTTTTAAAGTTTACTACTTACCTGGAAGAAGCTTAAAGGTTCCATGATGCCTCCCAGGTCTTCTGGGTAACGTTGGGCTAGAACTATGGAGAGGCAGCCTCGGCTGGAATATCACTCCAGCTGGCGTTACTGAAATAATAGAGGGCATGTAAAGCTAACAGTCAGAGTCATGTATTCTAATATAAATCTCACTAGACTTGAAGAAGTGGGCAGGAGATACAGAACATGTGCTCCAGGTGTAGTGACACCTTTTAAACTTAGATTTAGTGGTGCCTTTGACTCAGTGGGCTTATAACTATACAAATAGTGACAATGACAAAGTAGCCATTTGTATAGCTGATACAGAGGATGCTCCAGGTACCCAAAATAATGAATGTACATAATATGACATAATATGATGTACTGGTGGATTATTCTATTAGGTTTGTTCTCTTTATGTTAGTTTAGAACATTTTTCATTGCCATTTTGATTGTCAATTTTAAAGATGCACGTTGTTTGCACAAAATTACAGATACTTGCATTTTTAGCAAGGTTTTTAGGTCTGTAGTATAGTATAGGTTATTACATGTGGACTTCTGATAAAGCTGTCACAGTTCTGCATATTTATGTATGGAAAGGCAAATTCCCACAGCTGGTCTATCTGTGTACACAAATAGCCACAAGTCGATCTTTGCAAACCCAATTACACATATCATGTTAGATGCCAGGTGACGCACATTAAGCACTGCCCGTCCAGTGACTCATCAGTGAGTCATACCTTTTGCTGAAACAAGATCGAATGTGTGAAAATTTGATACAGGTTGTGAGGTAGATTGTATTTATCCAGGATACTAAAAAAGAGGCAAGCTGTTTAAATAAGTCGCACTACAACCTTTAATTTTTTTTTTCTTTCTGGAAAGGAATATAATTTCTTAATACTATTTCTTATATCTTTCACATACTTAATGTATAAATATACATTTCCTAAGGCTGAATTCGCATGGATTATAAAAGTGTATACTGACCCAAAGGGTCACATGCAAGCTGTCAGAATACGTTATTTGTAGCTGTTGAGCTATGGTCTATGTGGTATGCTTCTTCTTTAGGTAGGCACCTTTCCTTCCCCCATAATATGTACATGATGGAGCCAGGTGGCTTCTCTTGCATCTCCTGCCCAACACTCCTGTAGGTGGAGACAAAGAGTGAAACCACAGTCCTCAGGACACAGGAACAGCTTGACAGCAGGAAAGAGGGTAGCAAAGGATACCAGAAAGCAGGCCAAAGTCAGTAACAGCAGAGCAGCATGGGACCAAATCAGCAGACAGCGCAAGTCTAGGAAGCAGGCCAAGGTAGGTAACAGCTGGGCAAAGCAGTACAGAATCAGCAGGCAAAGACAAGTTCAGTAATTAGGCCAAGGTCAAAGGTAACCAGATGAGCAGAACTGAGGCAGAAAGAAGAGGCAAAGTCCAGGGGAAAGCCGGGTCATGCATGGGTAGGCAAATGCAACAGAACAGATCCCGGGACACACGTGAGCAAGCTAAAGACTATGCAGCAAATTCTCTCAGTGACACATCCATTTAAATAGGCCATAGGCCACTGGGCACCAAGTGGGCACGTAAATTGTTACATGCATGCATGCATGGCGAACCATCACAGTGCATCTAATATTGTCCTTTTGTCTAGAAGTATGAGTGGTGCAATGTTCGCACACATAAGCATAGATCCACACTGGTTTTCTGATCCTAGGAATCTAGTTTACCTTCCACTGCAATTGGTGCCATGCTGGAAAAGTGGTTGGATCACAGGATGAATGCTGCCCAAATTATATGGGCATTGCATGCTGTATGCCATTGTTAACCTATCTTATAGACATGCTATTTGCCTTGCCTTCTCAGGCTTTGGTACATTTTTGAGTCACTAACCTGGAATATGTATGTAGCACATTAGACTAGGGTTCATGTTCAATGACTCAAGATGTGTTGAAGCAACTGGAACAGCATGGTGGACTGACATTATTATTATTATTCAGGATTTATATAGCGCCAACAGTTTACGCAGCGCTTTACAATATAAAAGGGAGACAATACAGTTATAATACAATACAATACAATAGGATTAAGAGGGCCCTGCTCAGAAGAGCTTACAATCTAATAGGGTGGGGCAGGTGGTACAAAAGGTTGTAACTGTGGGGAATGAGCTGGTGGAAGTGGTAGGAGATTAGTTGGAGACGTGATAGGCTTTCCTGAAGAGATGAGTTTTCAGGGATTGCCTGAAGGTAGCAAGAGTAGGGGATAGCGGGATAGATGGAGGTAGCGAGTTCCAGAGGATGGGAGAGGCTCTGGAGAAATCCTGGAGACGAGCATGGGAGGAGGAGATGAGAGAGCTTGAAAGCAGGAGGTCGTGAGAAGAGCGGAGAGGTCGATTTGGGTGATATTTGGAGACAAGATTAGTGATGTAGCTTGGGGCAGAGTTGTGAATGGCTTTGTATGTTGTGGTTAGAATTTTGAATTTAATTCGCTGGGTGATTAGGAGCCAGTGTAGGGATTCAAGTGGAGGGTTGGCAGACACTGAGCGGTTGGTAAGGTGGATAAGTCTGGCAGCAGCATTCATGATAGACTGAAGAGGGGATAGCCTATGGAGAGGTAAGCCAATGAGAAGGGAGTTGCAATATTCAAGGCGAGAGATAACGAGGGAGTGAATGAGGAGCTTGGTGGTTTCATTTGTTAAAAAAGGGTGAATTTTAGAGATCTATCCTTCTCATGGGAGGAATAAGCAATAAATAGCTAACATATTTTTTTCAGTACAGGTTTCCATTGATGACCAAAATAAATTATTTTTTCAAAGCAGAACTTTAGTCTGATTAAAAGTTTGGCTTTAAGCAACAACCTAGTTTAAAATGCATATAAATACAATTCCAAAAAGAAATTAGCCTTTATTACAGTTCTGGAATTCTTCTCCCTCTCTCTATCATTCATGTGACGTTAGGTGGGATTGGGGCTTCCTACCTGCCTCTGAATTAGTGATCCTATTGTCTTGAATTCATTTGTAAACCATGTAATTTGCAAAGTGTTATCACACCTCCTGAAGCTTTCCTACCTTATTACTGCATGTTACTAAAAGGTTTCCACCAATGTGCTGAAAAGAATATGTATGAATTGGGTGAGGGGGCTTACCTGCCCCTACCATCTGTTCACCAAATCGCAAGTGAAAATTCTTTCATCCATTCTCTACTTTATTTGTAAAGAATGTAAAAAAGGGTTTTTATTGTCCTGTTGGTCTTCCTAATCACTGAAAAAGCCCTGTGTAGGTCTAAATTCCCTTTTAAAGAGTGATCAAGAGTGATTTCATTCATGGAGTGCTTTCATATAAGGAGCTGAGCTTGTGCCTTTCCTCTCTTTATCCCGGATGTCGGCCTACTAAGGTTGACTTTGATGCCATTGTAAAGCCTAGCACCATATGGTGCCTTGTATCTGGCAGATAGTTTAGCTTAGTCCTTTTATGGCCAGTGCAGGTTTATAGGAGCTGGCTTTACTGACCTGTTGTAATGGACTTAGTTCCAGAGCTATAATTTGGATCCTTGCTTCACCGTCTAGTGAGTCACTAACCCAGGATAAGCAGAACAATCTGAACACATGACTGACATAGGGTAATGACTCCTAGGGTGGCAAAGCTAGGAGAAAGGGTGGTAGCTTAGACCTTAGACTAGTGAGCAGTGGTGACACCTACATTTTTATCATTGCATGTTCCACGTAACAAACACAAATATGTAAAATGTATTTTGATTTACTAGCAATGTTCATATTTCTGGCTGTCTTGTGACTGGAACAACCAGCATATAAGCCGCAGCTATGTAGATTCCAATACCTCTTATCTCTTTGTCTTAAGACTGTAGTTAGTGAACTGTGGCCACAAAGCCTTCTTAATTCTAAAGAAGAAACTAACTTTGAAACTAAAGTCTTGGTGTCAGAATGGTTAGGTTGCATCACCTGAGCACTGTTGCTCTTTTTATCACAACTTTAAAACTTTAACACAACAATAAACTTGGTGTGATAGGTTAATGGGTTGCATTTTCTAACCAAAGTGTTTCTCATTTGTAAAATAGGTGAGATTAGCAGCTATTCTGTCTATCTGCAATTTTGTAAGTGTGTGTTATCAACTTAATTTCATATTTGTAAACCATTCATCCTGACAAAATAGGATTGTACCTTCAACATCTTGCCTGCCATAGTACTGCATGTTTATGACTTTTACATTGGAACTGAAAATTGTGATTGGTCATCTCCTCCATTCCAAGTACCTTAAGCTGGTCTGTGGAAAACTAGTTGATATCAGAGGCAGAACTTTGCCTGCATAGTCTGGGTTTATCCTGTAAATGGTATCTTTCTTCATCCTTTATTAGAAATGTATTCTCTCTTGTTCTTTTACTTATCTCTTTCATGTTTTGTTAAATAAATAGATCATTTTAGGTTATGTTACCTATCCTTTGTTGTGTTTCTTCATGTTGGAAAATGTAAAACCCAATAAAACTCACTGAAGCAAAAGTACAAAGAAAAAAGTGTATTTGAATGAGCTTTTAGTTATTTGGAAACAATTAAAAAACATGCAGGTGAGGTCAGTTAAAGCAGAACTTTACCCATAAACACATGATCAAAAATAATGTTCTTTAGCAAGCAATATATACTCTACTTTTAGGCTCGGTTTACACTGAGGCGACCTGTCAGGCGACTTAGCCGCCTGACAAGTCGTGCTCCATTCAGTGTAATGGAACAGTTCTAAGACTTAGAAAAAGGTTCCTGTACCATTTGGGAGCGACTTCAGAGCGACTTGCATTTACTTCTATTACAGAAGTTGTTTGCAAGCCGTGCTGAAGTCACGCTGAACGGGGCGGCATCAGAGTCGGGTGACTTTGAAGCCGCCCCAGTGTGAACCAAGACTCATACTTATGCTACCAAAATTAGTATGTGCAGTAAATTGCCTCCTGCATTGTTCTTGTCTCTTCTTGTCAGAGGCTGACATTTTTCTGAGACCTAGAGCCCCTGAACAGCAGTATATCTTTAGGCTGTCAGTAGATCGGCCTCTATTGGCTCTGAATTTTGGCACAATGCTAAAAATGGAGAGCAACTGACCATGTGCAGAGCAGGGTGAGACAGTGTATTAATGGATTCTAAACACTATATGCACTTAATTTTATGGTTTTACATACTGTAACTATACCTGCAAAAGGGGCCAGCATGAAGTGATCTAGAAGGACTTAATTTTCTAAATAAAGTTTCATTTTAAGGTAATGGATGGAGTAAATACTCTGTATTATCAATGCCAGCTGTGAGCTCTAATCAAGGCTTATGCCCCGTACACACGGTCGGACTTTGTTTGGACATTCTGACAACAAAATCCTATGATTTTTTCTGACGGATGTTGGCTCAAACTTGTCTTGCATACACACGGTCACACAAAGTTGTCGGAAAATCCGATCGTTCTGAACGCGGTGACGTAAAACACGTACGTCGGGACTATAAACGGGGCAGTGGCCAATAGCTTTCATCTCTTTATTTATTCTGAGCATGCGTGGCACTTTGTCCGTCGGATTTGTGTACACACGATCGGAATTTCCGACAACGGATTTTGTTGTCGGAAAATTTTATCTCCTGCTCTCCAACTTTGTGTGTCGGAAAATCCGATGGAAAATGTGTGATGGAGCCCACACACGGTCGGAATTTCCGACAACACGCTCCAATCGGACATTTTCCATCGGAAAATCCGACCTTGTGTATGGGGCTTAAGACTGGACAGACAGATATGAAAGAATGGTGGTCAGGGAGACATCTTCCCATTGATGCACAAATCATTAGAGCAATCCGTAGGCCCAATGGGTCATATCATTAGGATTTACCTAAGTGTGATAATGATTGCAATTAGGCCAGTTTTTGCTGCAGCTGTTTCCACAGAGGAAACAACTGAAACATATGCTGTGTTTAACATTGAGACCCCTTTAACACTGAGGCATTTTTCAGGCGCTTTAGTGCGACAGGAAAAAAAGTCCTGCAAGCAGCATCTTTGGGGCGATTTGGGATGCTTTTAATTCTTTCTTTGGCTGCTAGCGGGGGGGTTAAAAGCACCCCGCTAGCGGCCAAAATGCTGCTAAAGTGACAGTAAAGTGCGGCTAGAACCAGCAGGGCTTTACTGCTTATGAACCCCTGCCCCAGTGAGCGATCGCCTGAATCTCGCCATAACAACTAGCCGAGGGGGAGACTGTTACCTCAGCTGCCGGGACCTATGCAGTACCCATGTGAGTCTACTCACTTTCACTGCCAACTTGCTACTCACGACTGAGGCACACTTCGGATGACTTCCTACTGGATTGGACTATCTATATAAAGGATCCTTACAAACAAGAGATGGTGACAACTGCAACCCTCCCCTCCTGACCTGGACGGCAAGCAACACCGGGTGAGATCTCTCCTTAATGTATCCCTGATTTGGGACTGTCACTTTCAGTTACTCACTGTATGTGTTTGTCGGCCTCCGTCCCGCTGTGTCAGCCCACTATCGATGCTGTCTTCCCTACTTAAGCTGCCTGCACGCTCCATCCACACCTTGTGGTTTGCAGCCTTGTGAGCCATCCCTGGCCTAGAGAGGCTCCGACCCGCTAGCCCACTAATATCTGTGCCTTGCAGCAGTTGCGGTGTCACCCATCCATTCCTGTATGGACATTTCTACCACGGTCCTCCGACATCACTGCCCCCCCCTCATTACGGCTAGTTCTACCTTCCATACTATTTTTCAGCATTTGATCAAGTTCTGTTGTCACAACAACCCAATATTTACTTAATCAACTGCTATCCTTCCCCCATGCTATTTGGACTTCCATTAATGTTCTGCATACATATTCTATGTCTTGAAATCATGGATGTTTATTTATAGTGAATGTTTTCTAACATTTATCATGAGTGGTTGGTTGTGACAGGTGGCCATCTGTGTCTGCACATGACTGTTGGGTCTTTTTAATGGTGATGGTACCTGATTTATCAGGATATTTTTTCTGGATTGGTCTATATTGTGAGTCTTTTTTCATTAAATAATATTTAAATTTATACTGACTCCTTACTCATGAATTCACTTTCTCTCCCCCTCTTTTTTTGTATGCTGCATGAATTCTGAGGAACACACCCACTATTGATTGGTGTTAGCAGGTGTCTCGAATCATATACAGACTTGTGTGGACTCAATCCCCAGTCTGCTATTAGTCATACTTAAATTACAGAGTGTCACGGTTCTTTTATCTTATCTTCTTTTTTGCCCAGTGTAAAAGTAGCCTTAGGGCTTGTTTATAATAAAGTTGCCCTCTGAAAAGCATTCCTTTTTAAAGGCTTTTTTCCTTAATTTTCAACCGGTGATCTGGTCAGTAAGCTTGCTTTTTTTCAACATACCAAGCTGCCCAGAAGAAGTGGCAGTTAAAGGGTTGAAACAAACCAATTAACAATGACAGGGGGTGCTTACAATGGTCAGCTTTTATTTATTTTACTTCTTGTTCAGTGGTGTAGCACCCTCCTAGTTAGGCTGCTAGGCAGATTTCATTTTTGGCTTCTGCTGTGGCCAGAGGAGTAGTGATTGTTTGTTTTGTTCTGCTTAGGGCTGCACTAACTGGGAGTTTGATGGTTTCCCTCTGCCTCTGGAAGAAGTTTCTGGAGTTTAGGGAGGGAGTATTTAAATGACCAGCCTGAATATTGAGGAGAGCCCTGCTCTCTCCAGTCAATATCTCACTCTTGTCACTCCTGCTGCTGTTCGCTACCATTTGTTACCGATCTTTGGCTTGTTCACTTGTTCCTGGACTACGCTTTAGCTTGATCCCAACCTGCAGCCACTTGTTACCAAGTTTTGGCGGAGGATCAGGTACAGACAGTATCCAGTGGTAACATGCACTCACCCATTGGTAGACATGTGGCCAACATACAGGGAAATACATTGTCTAATGCCCAAAATTTGAGCTCAGGCAGAGTCTTCCCCAACCCCAGGTGTGGCAATTGTAACAAACCACTATTACAGAAAGAAATGAGAAAAATTAGATGGATCTATACTCTATACCCCCCTCCTGGATTAAATGACATCATCAGTTTTGAGCCATTCAAGGGGGGATTTCACCACTGGGGGATCTGAAAATGGCCTGTAGTAATGACCCTGGCTGTTTTTTTTAACAATCAGGAGTGCTTTATTAAAGGTATTAATACAGTATAAAAATACATACATTTGTGGAGTAGATGACATACATTACAGTAACTTGTTATGTCACATTGTCACATGCTACATGCTCGGGGGGGGGAGGGTTGTGGGGAGGGGGGGACAGAAAGAAGAAGGGGGATGGGGTGAGGTAAGGAGGGGAGAAAACGGAGAGGGGAAGGGACCATATACAGCTATATCCAGGTAACTAAAAAGCTGTCCATGGCAACCATACTTTATCAATTTTCCAGGGGCAGCCACGACTGATATATGTCAGTTTGTATAGGGGTAGGGCAGCATTAATTTTGTCTTCCCAGGTGGATAGAGCAGGGGGAGTAGAGGAAGTCCACTTACATAAGATTTCTTTTTTGGCAAAAAAGTAAATATGAGATTAGCAGTTTACTATGGTGGGATCTTTGTTCATCTTCATGAATACCAAGCAACGCAAGTTTAGGTGTCATAGGAACCGTCGGACATTTAATTGTTCAAATACCCCAGACCAGAAGGCCACCAGAGCGGGACAGGTCCAGAACATATGTATATATGTGCCTGCAGGCCCGGTCTGGGACAAAAAATAGGCCCGGGCATTTTAGACTGAGCAGCCAACTTTTCCAGGGACCGGGGGGGAGAGATGTCGGTAGACATTAGCGGGGGTGGCTGGTGTCGGTCCTCCACACTGTAATGTGCAGAGACACTGTGATATAAAGGAGACTGCACTGTAAAGGGGCACTGTAATGATTACAGTGCCCCTTTACAGTGCAGTCCCCTTTATATTACAGTGTCCCAGTCCTAATGTGGCCATACAATGCTAGTACTGTCTGTCTCCTATTGTGCCCACACTGCCCAGTGACACTGACCTGCTCTCTCTAGTGGTCCTGGACAGCATGGCGCTCTCTTTCTGGTGGTGCGGTAGAGTGTGGCTCTCTCTGGTGGTATGGTACAGCGTGGCTCTCTCTGGTGGTATGGTACAGCGTGGCACTCGTGGCTCTCTGGTGGTGTGGTTCAGTGTGGCTCTCTCTCTCTGGTGGTGTGGTTCAGCGTGGCTCTCTCTCTCTGGTGGTGCAGGTACAGCATGGCTCTCTCTAGTGGTGTGGGTACAGCTTGGCGCTCATGGCTCTCTCTGGTGGTGCGGGTACAGCGCAGCGCTCATGGCTCTCTTGTGGTGCAGGTAAAGCGTGGCTCTCTGGTGGTGCAGGTACAGCGTGGCTCTTTGGTGGTGCGGGTACAGCGTGGCGCTCTGGTGGTGCGGATACTGCGTGGCTCTCTGGTGGTGCGGGTACACCGTGGCATTCTGGTGGAGCCGGTGCAGCGTGGCGTTCTGGTGGTGCGGGTGCAGAGTGGCTCTCTGGTGGTGTGGGTAAAGCGTGGCTCTTTGGTGTTGCGGGTACAACGTGGCTCTCTGGTGGTGCGGGTGCAGCGTGGCGTTCTGGTGGTGCGGGTACTGCGTGGCTCTCGTGGCTCTTTGGTGGTGCGGGTACAACGTGGCTCTCTGGAGGTGCAGGTACAGCATGGCACTCTGGTGGTGCAGGTACAGCGTGGCACTCTAGAGGTGCGGGTACAGCGTGGCTTTCTGGAGGTGCAGGTACAGCGTGGCGCTCTCTCTCTCTGGTAGTGTGGGTACAGCGTGGCTCTATCTGGTGGTGCTGGGGCTATTAGTTCCCCCAGCACATTCCTGCTTGTTTCCATGTTTTCTCTTTTTCCCCCAGCAGAGTGCATGCTGGGGAGTGTAGCTGTTTCCCTGCTGAGATCAATTGGGCATCCTATCTCTGGGACTACATTTCCCATGATGCCCAACTAGTTATTTTTGATTGTCCCTCCGCTGTGGCAAATTGGGAGAGAAGAAGAACAAACAGAAAGCTTTTTTCTCTCCCATCCCGTGCTGCCAAAAGCCTGACATGAGAAAGGGGGAGAGGGGGGGACATCCTGACAGCCGCCCAGTGGAGGAGGATCAAGGGGCTGAGAGCGGAACTCTCAGCGTGGTTCTGAGGCTGAGCTGTATGTGAGAGACACACAGCTCAGCCCATGCAGATGCTAGTTCCGCTGGAGAAGGCACAGGCACGGCCGCATAGCGGTAGGCGAGCGGCGGCCGTGGCCTGTGTTAACCCTGTCCAGGCTGCGGTCGCCGCTTACCTCCTGCTGTGCGGCCCGAACATCAACAGCCCACGGGACGGGCGGCCCACCGGGCAAATGCCCGGTCTGCCCTATGACCAGTCTGGGCCTGTGTGCCTGGATGTATCAGACACCTGGGGCATTGGGGGTCTCTATCAGGATATTTCTGGACATACGCACTGGGGTAAAGTACACCCTGTGCAGAAATTTAGTTTGTATAAGCTTATCCCCTGCAGAAATGACAAGCTTGGGACCGTTTTCCAGACAATCTTCCTAGTCCTCCCTCTCCAGGGCCGGGATATCTGCCTTCCACATTTCCTAAAGCCTATCCTGTTTTTGTAAATCAATAGAAAGCAGGGTACGTCAGGTACGGCTTCGTCAGGTCACCGCTGGACAGGAGGTCTTCCACCGGGTCTCAATATGCAAGTATAGGCGCAAGAAACTGGAAATGGCAAAAAGAACAACAAAATAAAACTGAAATAAAACTAAAATCCTCCCTGTCTGCAAAAGGATATATATATATATATATATATATATATATATATATCCTTTTGCAGACAGGGAGGATTTTAGTTTTATTTCAGTTTTATTTTGTTGTTCTTTTTGCCATTTCCAGTTTCTTGCGCCTATACTTGCATATTGAGACCCGGTGGAAGACCTCCTGTCCAGCGGTGACCTGACGAAGCCGTACCTGACGTACCCTGCTTTCTATTGATTTACAAAAACAGGATAGGCTTTAGGAAATGTGGAAGGCAGATATATATATATATATATATATATACTGTATATGTACATACATAAATGGTTAGAGGAAAAAGAAGTATCACATGTGAAACCAAGAAGAGATGTATGTAAAATATTGAAACTTGGTAAATGTGGTGAATGGGTAACCAGACCACATGAAGGATATATATGTATGATGATATTTATATTACAGTCATAATGGTATAAAAGAAAATCCAAGGATCCAAAGGATGATAAGTCCACAAATAGGGCTGCCTTCACCAAGAACCAAAACCAGATTCCAAAATCCTAAGAAGAAACAAAAGAGAGAGGCGCCTCTGGGTGTAGACTAAAAACAATTTTATTCATAAAAAATAGTGGCGGTCAAACTCACATTTTGGAAGTCATCAGAAGGCATGTAAATGTGAGCAGGTCCTGGAAAAACATCATCCATCATAAGGTGTACATCAGGTCAGTCAAAAACCCCTTTGCCACAGGCAGCCTCATGAAGGGGCGCGGCTGTCTCGTCACCGCAGCTCGTACGCCCTGCAACGCGTCGCTCGACCAGTGACGTCATCCCTCTTCGCCGGTTGTTTTCCTTCTGTGCTCTCAGCCTCGATTTGTGACCTGTCACCGCTGCGGCCGGCCATACATCTCAGCGGTACCTCTCTCCACACATGGGCAGAGCCTCCAGCCAGCGGCAAAGGGGTTTTTGACTGACCTGATGTACACCTTATGATGGATGATGTTTTTCCAGGACCTGCTCACATTTACATGCCTTCTGATGACTTCCAAAATGTGAGTTTGACCTCCACTATTTTTTATGAATAAAATTGTTTTTAGTCTACACCCAGAGGCGCCTCTCTCTTTTGTTTCTTCCACCGGGTCTAATTGAAGAGGTGTGGGAAACTGGTCCCTAACTGCGTGACGAAGTTGAGCATACCGGAAATACATCCAGCCAGGGAGGTCATAAATCCTAGTTAATTGGGGGAGAGTCAGTAAGGTACCCGCAGGCATGATGTCTCTTAATGTTTTTATACTAAATCTCGCCCAAACCTGGGGATCTAGCATTGACCTAAAGTGAGGCAGATTAGGATTACCCCATAAAGGCTGGACCAGGGACCAGCATTCTGCCTGGAAGAACCTGTGTTGAGCCATATTACACACTTTTATTGTCGCTTTAGTTGGCGCAGGGAGATCCTCATATGCCCTCACCCCCCTATAAGCCAAATTTTTCTAGTGCTTGCAGCGAGCCCAATCGGGCCGCCTATACACAAACCGCAGCATTCAAGCGTTTTGCCTCAAACCACCAGTATGCTGTGGCCAGCATTGCTGCCCAGCAATAAACCTGAAGGTTTGGAAGGGACAAACCCCCCAGGTGTGTCGGTAAGCACAACGTGGATTTCACCAGGCGTAGGATGGATCCATTGCATATGAAGGAATTGATACCTTGACACCTCCCGAAAGAAAAATGCCGGTATCCAAACCAGGCTGTTTCGAAAAAGATAGTTGAACTTTGGTAAAATAATCATCTTTAGGATGTTTATATGGCCTATTAAGTTCAGTGGAAGTCCTGACCAGGCTTGACATCTCTCCCTCAGGAGGCGGAGAAGGGGGACTATATTGAGGGCATAGTACTGGGCAGTGTCTCTAGCCACCCTCACACCGAGATACTTAAACTCTATGACCCATTGCAGTGGTGAGGGGCTGGCTGTGGCAGGGGCCTGAGTGTCCAGAGGGAAAAGAATTGATTTGGTCTAATTGATCCAGATACCTGATAGGGAACCAAATTTGTCAAATATTTCTAGGGCAGCAGACAAGGATGCGCCTGCATCATTTAGATATAGTAGGGTGTCATCCGCATAGAGAGATATCTTTTCCTCCAGATTACCAATCTGTATTCCCCCAGACCTCCAGAGACTCCCTGACTAAAATCGCCAGGGGCTCTAGTGCCAGGGCAAACAGACTGGGGAATAGGGGACACCCCCAGCTGGTACCTTTTTGTAGCGGGAAGGATTCAGATATCCAGTCATTAGTGCGCACCCTAGCCCTTGGTGCTCTGTAGAGCAATTGTACCCAGCGTATGAACTTTGAGCCAAAGCCAAATTGTTGCAGCACCCCCCATAGATATCCCCACTCTACTGAATCAAATGCCTTTTCGGCATCAAGGGAGGCAATAACCCGGGATCCAGCATTGTCTTGAGTTAGGGATAGGTTCAGGAAGAGACACCTAATGTTTATATCTGTGCCTTTGCCCGGCATGAACCCGGACTGGTCAACATGGATCAGCGTTGATATTACCGAAGACAGTAGGGTGGCCAGTATCTTTGCCAATATTTTTGCGTCCACATTGAGCAGATGCACATTCCTGTAGGTCTTTACCGGGTTTAGGGATCAGGACAATGATAGCCTCCTCCATAGACTCCGGAAGCACATTTGCCTCCGCAAGTCCAGAGAGGAGGGTTTTTATTCTAGGTGCAAGGAGATCTGCATGTTGGGAGTACAACTCTGTAGGCAGGCCATCAGCACAAGAGGTCTTTCCGCTCTGTAGACCCCCAATTGCCGTCTGAACCTCCTCCAGGGAAATATCCCCATCAAGTTGAGTCCTATGATCCTCTGACAACGTGGGGAAGGGAATAGTTCCCAGGTAGTCCTGTAGTTCTGATGGAGAAAAATGAGTCCTAGACATGTAGACTTCATGAAAAAATTCAGAGAATCTGGTGTTGATGTCCTCAGGAGAGGACACCAGCTGCATCTCGAATGCTTGCTATGTGTGTGGAGGCCGTCTGACCCCTTGTCAGCCAGGCTAACAGTCTTCCATTTTTATTACCATATTCAAATATTCTCTGCTTAGAACACAGCATAGATTTTTGGGTTTGCTCAATATTATGTAGGGAAAGGTCACGAAGGGCCCTCTGTCATGTAATATGATTCGTGTCAGTAGGGGATTGGGTATATGTTGCCTCACATCTTACCACCTCACCTTCCAGGGCTTCCAGGGACCGAGAGGCCTCCCTCTGCAGAGAGGATATGCGGGAGATATACTCTCCCCTTATCCAGGCTTTGAATGTATCCCATAAAGCTGTAACATTGGCAGAATCCCCATTCAGGACCCAAAAATTACAGATGGCTTCCATCATTGATTCTTGTATTTGTTCATCTATTGCCCAGAACCTGGACAGATGCCACAGTTTCAACCCAGGGGACTTGGCTAGGGAAATGGTAAGATGAATGGGGGCATGATTCGAGATCCCCCGGGGTAAGTGCTTTGCCTCTCTTGTCCAGCCTAGAGCCCCTGAGGAGGCGTAGGCCAGATCTATAGGGGATAGAGCCCGATAGGAAGTGGAGTGGCATGTGTACTCCCTGTTCTTAGGATGGAAGTGCTGCCATATATCACTGAGAGCAAATGTATCTGCCCAATTCTGTAATTCTGAGGAAGGGCGGGTTCCTGCATGCAGTCTGTCCATGTCCTGCGAGGGCACCATGTTAAAATCACCAAGCATAAAAATCTTCCTGTGTATTAAAACCCATTACAATTTGCATAATGTCATATAGAAGTTTCACATTTGCAGGGGGGGGGGGATATACAGGTCCACCAAGAGCACTTGCCCACTTGCTTAGTATACACTACTGCATGTATAATCACATATCTACCCCCAGGGTCCGTTCGGATATTCAGTATCTGGAGTGGAAGGGACCTATGGACCAATACGCTTACCCCCCCTAGCATAGTTAGAGAAGGTGGAGTGATAGTGAGCTCCCACCCATCCCCTCCTTAGACCAAGGATCCTATTACCAATCAAATTTGTTTCTTGGAGGACACATATGTGTGGGTTATATTTCCGTAGATATTTGAAAACCAACAATCTTTTAGTGGCTGAATATAGGCCACGGACATTCCAAGATATGATAGATACTTTAGCCATCAACTATTGAATATAGATAAAATGCCTTAATCCAGATATCACCCCGTCCCCATAACTAGGTTCCAGGGGAGTAAAGTCAAACCAGTTTGCACTTCTCGTTGTGCACAATGTCAGGTTATTTGTTAGCACATTATAGACAGATTGTACATGTAAGATATCACAACTCCAGTGGTAATAAAGCAGCTCCAAACTTAAAACTCTAACATTAAAATCCCCTAATATCTGCAACGGCACAAAACATCCCCTCCCTCCCCACATTCCCAGCCGAGACTGGTAATGTATCATATCCCCAACAGTAACGATATTCTATAGAGGGCGTGCACTCAGTGCAAGAGGTGTTACCTAACAGGGCAACAGAGATGCTGGTTTGAAGTTGCATAAACATTCTCCTGGGTGATCCCAGGGGTGCAACACTTAGTTACCTTTGAACCAGTGAACATTTTCCCAGTCACTTGTTAATTTAGTCGACTAAAACGACTAAAACATTTTAGTCGACTAAAACGACTAAAACATTTTAGTCGACTAAAATGACTAAAACATTTTAGTCGACTAAATGAATACTATTTTAGTTGACTAAAATACGACTAAAACTAAAACAATTGAGATGACTAAAATAAGACTAAAACTAAAAGCCATTTTAGTCAAAAGACTAAAATGAAACTAAAACTAAAATGTGATTTTAGTCCTAAGACTAAAATGAGACTAAAACTAAAATGCCATTTTAGTCAAAAGACTATGACTAAAACTAAATTGCAATTACTGAAATGTACTGGAGATTTTAGTTGACTAAAACGTAAGACATTTTAGTCGACTAAAATGTACTGGATATTTAGTCGACTAAATACGACTAAAACTAAAACAATTGCAGAAGACTAAAATGGGACTAAAACTAAAATGCCATTTTAGTCCTAAGACTAAAATAACACTGGTATATATATAACCTGCTGCAGAGGTTGCTCACTGCTGCGTTTTCACTAACTGACCCACACAGCTCAGTCTATTCCCCCAAGGCTGGTTTCAAGAACCAGAGTCTTATCAATTGAGCCGTGCCTGGGAGAAAGTCAGTCTTCTGGTAATAAGGGCAGTTCCGTGGGAATCCAGTCTAGTGTCTCCAATTTTAAGAGAGTTAATTGTTCCCATTAGCCTGTATCAATAGGGAGGGAGACCCATAGGTATCCTCCACCGGCACTTGAATCATACAGGACATAAGGCCACTTGCACGTGGGTGAGGAAAAAAAAGAAAGGGATTGCAACGGGATCTTAGGCATTTGCTGTATAGTGCCACAACACCATGCACACCTTTTCTGCCCTGTCAGTAGTGCATAGGTGGCACCATTCCCGTAGCAATATGGGAGACTAAATTAGCGAGAGGTTATCCCCAGAGGCAGCAGTCATTCTAGCCCCAAGCAACCAGGCAGAGTGCATTTGAGGGACCTATTTATTCCAGCCCCATAGCCTGCAGTGGGAAGTCCAAGTTGGGGTTCCAGCTTTTGTGCAGCTGGGATGATGCGGCAAACCTTATCGTGCAGCAGGTTTAACAATTAACAATGAGGAAAGAAATAACTGTGTGACTGATCCAGAAAAGGTCTGTAGCTGACCACTAGTGATGGGGGGGCAGCGACTTCAGCTAGGCCACAGCATCGCGGGGTGTTGTAAAGAATCTGACAGTCTCTCCGCCTTGGACTCTCAACCTTGCGGGGAAAAGGACACTATATTTTATGTTCCGTGCACGGAGCCTCACTATTACCTGGTCAAATGACCTATGTAGCTTTTGAGTCTCAAGAGAATAATCAGGAAAGAAAAGCAGGCTGGTGCTTTGGTATTTTAACTCACCCGCCTTACAAGCTGCCCTAAGGATCTCATCCCGATCTCTAAAGTTGAGCATCCAGAAGATTAGGGTGCGAGGATTGGCTCCAGGTGGTCCAGGGACCGGGGGCATCCGGTGGGCGCGTTCCATTGTGAAGTAGGGTGAGAACTGTGCTACCGGTAGAAGGCCTCTCAGTAATTCCTCCACAAACACCGTAGGATTTTTCCTCTCCACACCCTCAGTCATTCCGACAATTCGGAGATTATTCCTCCTGTTTCTGTTTTCGGCATCCTCCACCTTGTATTCCAGGGCCCTGATCTTTGTTTGGAGAGTGCGGAGTGATGCTGTGTGTTCCACTACGGTGTCTTCCGTCTGTCCCGCTCGGTGCTCCACCTCCGATACCCTCGAACGCAGTTTGTCTAGGTCCTGCCGGATAAGCCCGACATCTAGCTGCACGGCTTCTATTTTATTAGTGAGGGTGGCCTGGCAAGTTGCAATCGCCGCCATCACCTCTTGGAAGCCCAATCTTGCCTCAGCCGTCTGCTCCTCCATCTCCGTCTGCAACGTCATATTGTGTGAGCGCTTGGGGGAGACTGCCACATGTGGAGCTGCTCTTGGGGCTGTATCCACAGCACACAGCGGAAAACAAAGTTTTTTCCCCCTCTGCCTTGTTCTGTATGACATCCGGAGCGGATCAGGATATTTTAGAGCGATGGAATCAGTCAGGAGTAAGGATAAATGCCGTGTAGCCAGCAGAGCTCTGGATCCTGCTTCCTCTCAGATCGTCATCTTGGACACGCCCCAACCCTGGCTGTGATCTACTTTAATTATCCCCAAGTGACCTGGTCCGTTGCACTAATTTACACAGTTTACTACGTGCTGTTTTTCTTTTATGGTTGTTATGTCTCTTTAAAATATTTCCAAAGCGGGCCCCCCCAGGTCCTTTTATTGGGAAGCCTGGCGCATGCAGTCTTTACACATGTTCACTTCCAGTGACCATGAGGTGGGATATTTTGTATCTTTCCAGTCATGGGTCCAGGAGGCTTGTGGGTTGGTTGTTTTTGCCTCCTACTTTGCTGTTTGGCTGGGGGTTGCTGGGCAACCCTCCAGGAAGTCTGTGTGGTCTGGCCAGATGTGATGCCACTTATTCCATCCATTTGCCTCTGGCAGAAATTATCGATTTTTTTAGGTGTTTTGGTGGCACTTTGTGATTGGGAAATTCTCCTCACATAGACATTATAAATAGAGCTGCCCCACAGGCAGCCTTTGCTGGCTTTTGGAATGTCCGCATGTATGTGTACCCATATGTTTTAGTTAGCTTTTTCAAATGTCTTGTATACAGTGCCTTGAAAAAGTATTTATACCCCTTGAAATTTTCCACATTTTGTCATCTTACAACCAAAAATGTAAATGTATTTTATTGGGATTTTATGTAATAGACCAACACAAAGTGGCACATAATCGTGAAGTGGAAGTAAAATGATAAATTGTTTTCAACATTTTTTACAAATAAATATCTGAAAATCGTGGCATACATTTATATTCAGCCTCCTTTACTCTGATACCCCTAACTAAAATCTAGTGGAACTAGTTGCATTCAGAAGTCACCTAATTAGTAAATAGAGAACACCCGTGTGTAATTTCA
The DNA here is from genome assembly GCF_042186555.1 of Aquarana catesbeiana. NCBI lineage: Eukaryota > Metazoa > Chordata > Amphibia > Anura > Ranidae > Aquarana > Aquarana catesbeiana. The sequence continues at coordinate 117,256,436 of NC_133327.1, forward strand.
TCTCAGTATAAATTCAGCTCTTCTGTGAAGCCCTCAGAGGTTTGTTAGAGAACACTGTGAACAAACAGCATCATGAAGGCCAAGAAAAACACCAGTCAGGTCAGGGATAAAGTTGTGGAGAAGTTTAAAGCAGGTTTAAGTTATAAAAAAATATTAAAGAGCTTTGAACATCTCACGAAGCACTGTTCAATCCATCATCCAAAAATGGAAAGAGTATGGCACAACCGCAAACCTACCAAGACATGGCCATCCACCTAAACTGACAGGCCGGACAAGGAGAGCATTAATCAGTGAAGCAGCCAAGAGGCCCATGGTAACTCTGGAGGAGCTGCAGAGATCCACAGCTCAGGTGGGAGAATCTGTCCACAGTACAACTATTAGTCGTGCACGCCACAAATATGGCCTTTATGGAAGAGTGGAAATAAGAAAGCCATTGTAGAAAGAAAGCCATAAGAAGTCCCATTTGCAGTTTGCGAGAAGCCATGTGGGGGACACAGCAAACATTTGGAAGAAGGTGCTCTGGTCAGAATAATTTAACATTTTGGCCTAAAAGCAAAATGCTATGTGTGGTGGAAAACTTACACTGCACATCACCCTGAACACACATTCGCCAAAGTGAAACATGCTGGTGGCAGCATCTTGTTGTGGGGATGCTTTTCTTCAGCAGGGACAGGTAAGCTGGTCAGATCAAAGCATATCCATGTGTTAGAATGGCCCAGTCAAAGTCCAAACCTAAATCCAATTGAGAATCTGTGGCAAAACTTGAAAATTGCTATTCACAGACGCTCTCCATCCAATCTGACAGAGCTTGAGCTATTTTGCAAAGAAGAATGGGCAAAAAATGTTGATGGTAGAGACATACCCAAAAAGATTTAGCTGTAATTGAAGCGAAAGGTGGTTCTACAAATGCACGCCATACTTTTCACATATTTATTTGTAAAAAAATTGGAAAACCATTTATCATTTTTCTTCCACTTTACAATTATGTGCCACTTTGTGTTGGTCTATCACATAAAATCCCAATAAAATACATTTACGTTTTTGGTTGTAACATGACAAAATATGAAAAATTTCAAGGGGTATGAGTACCTTTTTAAGGCACTATAGTTAGATGTGTTTTTTGTGCCTCGGGGACCCTAGTATATCTCTTCCTTCTTTATTTATTATTTTCTGTTTTGTATTATTTTTCAGGTGGGGACATAACTTGTTTTTCCTTTTTTGTTTCCTGGTAGCCACTAACTAGGTGGCTGAATATAGGTATTACCAAGGATTCCAGTCATCCATTTTGAGCAGACGCTGAAGCCTTTTCTCTTGGACATTAGTACACATTGGTAGTGGTTAGTCGGTTAGTGGGAAACTCCATGGTGACCTTTGTGTTCCTGTAGCCTGAACCTCTTTTTCTGGGGAGTTTTCCCCTCTCAGGAAGCATGATGATTATGTAACAATTGGTCCTATAAGATGGTGTTGATTACCTCTGTATATTTACCTTTGGGATAATATGCATATATTGTATACAGTATATGACTTATATGCTTACTTTGTAGATTAACCACTGTGATACATCCCCTTGATGAAGCTTTGTGTTGAATTGAAACCTGTTGTGGTTTTCATATGCATTATTATGCTCATGTGTTTCACTGTGATTTTCATAAATGACTATGGACCAGTCTCTGTCATGCTTTTTTATGTGCTGCCTTTTTTTTTTTTTTAAGTTTTAATAAATATTTTATTTATTATTTTTTTTGAGATTTTTCTGGTGCCTTTAAAATCCGTATTTTTTGTTTTCCCTTTATTTGCTATAGTTACTGGTCTCTGAACCTGACCCCTGACCACGACAAGAGCCTCCTATTTGTTCTACAAGTTTTTTCATGGTCCCCAGCCATAAACCTCTAGACTGTTCCAGTCTACAGTAGCCTATCTGCTCTACAAGCTTCATGGTCCCCAGCTGTGAACCTATATCCTGTTCCAGTCCAGCTTATCTGTCCTAAAAGCTGCTTCATGGTCCACAGCCATGAGTATGAAAACTGTTCCAGACTTGCTACATTTGATTTTCCAAATATTTTATGGTCCCTAGCTGTGAGTTAAAAATAACAGTGCCTCTGACACCTTTGTCCCAATGTTTTGGAGTATCCCTGGACCCCCCTCCCCATTTCCTTTAACCGCCTTCCGCATATATTGCATACTGCGCAAGGCAGCTCAGCTGCAAAAACCGACGTACCTGTATGTCGGTCTGTGCATGTGGTATTGTGGGTAAAGAGAGGTAGAACGGGGATCAGCCTATGTAAACAAGGTGGATCCCTGTCCTGACAGGGGTCAACTCAGAGATCTGCTGTTCCTAGTGATCAGGAGCAGCGATCTCTGTGTTGTCCCAGTAAGCCCATCCCCCACACAGTTAGAAGACACCCAGGGAACACAGTTAACCCCTTGATCGCCCCCTAGTGTTAACTCCTTCCCTGCCATACATTGATCAGTGCATTTTTTCACAATGATCACTGTAATAATGTCACTGGTCCCCAAAAAGTGTCACTTGGGGTCAGATTTGTCTGCCGCAATGTCACAGTCCCGCTAAAAATCGCAGGTCGCTGCCATTACTCACCGCCATTTAAAGTCCCTAAATCTATCCCCTATTTTGTAGATGCTATAACTTTTGCGCAAACCAATCAATATACGCTTATTGCGATTTTTTTACCAAAAATATGTAGCAGAATACATATTGGCCTAAACTGATCAATACTTTTTTATATATATATATATATATATATATATATATATATATATATATATATTTTATGTATTATAGCAGAAAGTAAATAATATTGTTTTTTTTTTCAAAATTGTCAGTCTTTTTTTGTTTATAGCGCAAAAAATAAAAATTGCAGAGGTTATCAAATACCACCAAAAGAAAAAGGGAACAGCGTACCACATGTGGTAGATATGTCCAAAAGTGCTTAGATTTTGGATCCAAATTTACAATTTTATCTATTCTCTGACTAAGTCCCCGCAACAGGCACTCCTTGGACACCCGGTTGGGGGAGCCCCAATGCTTAATTTCTTTTATTTTTACTGCAGCCAGAATAAAAATCGCAAGATCATGGAAATCCCTGGTGCTGTCTTTTGACCTCTTACAGAACAAGTTATCCTGGATAATGTTAAACGAACACCTCTCTGCCATCTTGCAGGACAAGCTTAACCCGATTTAAAAAAAACTGGGACCCCTTGATTACATACCTGAGGGGGTCAACCTCGTCCGATATGAGGCTAGCCTCTTAGTGCCCCAGGAGAGGCTTGTGGTCTCTTTCCCCTTCCTTCACCCCCCTTCATTTTATTCTCCTTTTCCCTTTCTTCCTACCTGTTAAACCCCTTGACAGTTTGAGGAGTGTTCTGTGACAGCTGGTCGATTGCCATTGGTCCCACTCCTAGTTTGTGGGCTGTGTATTTAAACATAATGACTAGCTACTATGATCAATTCATGGCTGAGATGACCCCCTCGTCTTAGATAGGGGTGCCTCCGACCATGCAGTTCCTCTTCGGAGTTCTTCAGAACTATAGTAATAGCCCAAAAAAGCGCTACACCGGTTCCTTAATGACCAAAGCTGTAGGTCAATAAAGTTGTTATGTTCCAGTACTTCTCGCTATACTGTATTGTACGGTTTTATACCTTTATGGTTTACAATCTTAATAAAAGATTGGAAAAGAAATACCACCAAAAGAAAGCTCTATTTAAAAAAGGACATAAATTTTGTTTGAGTACAGAGTCGCACGACCGCACAATTGCCAGTTAAAGCGACGCAGTGTCGTATCGCAAAAAATGGCCTGGTCATTAAGGGGGTAAATCCTTCCGGGGCTGAAGTGGTTAAGCAAAAAAAAAAAAAAACAGAAAAAGACAAACCCCTAGAATGATTAAAGGAGCCAAAGTATATGAACTGTTGTGTTCCTAGCTGCCTCTGCACTATAGTGGGAGAGAATGTGGTAACATCTGCGGCCCTTTCAGAGGTCCCACTATAGTAGCAATCTCCAGTGAACCCCCCCACCACCTTAATCTTCCAGTGCAGTGGGGGTTAATAGAACTGGGGAACTGTTGCAAGTACTCATCAAGAGTGGCCGACTATGTCCACTCTTTTCACCCAGCTACTCCATTCAGAAAAGGCATACTACAGTTTCTATGGATGAATCGGGACCTATAAATAGAGGGGCCGGAACTTTCAATCATCTGCTCGTCCTCCATTTATGGATCATATTTTATTCATAGAAGCTGTAGTGATGGCCTCTATGAATGGAGGAGTTCGACTGGTCCACTGTTCACTTCTCCTTGAGATTACTCTAAATAATCACACAGACTAATAATAACTAATTAATAATCACTAATAATCACAAAGTGCTAATTTTAAAGGCTTATATGCAAGTGTTTGCCATAAAAAGTGTATGGGGACCTGGGTACTGCCCCAGGGGACATGTATCAATGCAAAAAAAAAGTTTTAAAAACGGGTTTTTTTTCAGGAGCAGTGATTGGTCCACCCCAAAGCACCTTGTCCCCATGTTGATAGGTGTAAGGGCCTCATCCCCACAACCCTTGCCCGGTGGTTGTGGGGGTCTGCAGGCAGGGGGGCTTATCGGAATCTGGAAGCCCCCTTTAACAAGGGGGCCCCCAAATCCTGGCCCCCCCAGGTGAATGGGTGTGGGGTAGTGTCAAAAAAATAAAAATGACAGAAGACAGTGATTGAAAATGGATGGACATCGCAGGACACTTGACTAAAATAAGCCCCCCGCCCGCAGACACCCACAACAACCGGGCAAGGGTTGTGGGGATGAGGCCTTTGTCATGGGGACAACGTGTTGAGGGCATGTGGCCTGGTACGGTTCAGGAGGGGGGGCGCTCTCTCGTCCGCCCCTTTTCCTGCGGCCTGCCAGGTTGTGTGCTCGGATAATGGGCTGGTATGGATTTTGGGGGAACCCCCACGCCATTTTTTTGTTTTTCTAATTTTGGCGTGGGGTTCCCCTTAACCACTTTAACACATTATATTATATATACTACACTGCCTGAATATAGATTTTACACTGAATATCTAATCTACATTAAATGCAGAGTATATACTAGGCTGCATAGATATATATATACATATATATAGTTATATATATAAAACAATCAATAGGTGGGTTATCTTCTTTTCTTAGTACTCTGTAATATCCAAGCACAGTCACAGTGGACTCCCAATCCTCCACCAAAAACGATTAGAAAAAAAAAGTGTGCAGCTGCTTTCACACTTGCACTTTTTGTATTTTGGAAAACTAAAGAAGAATTGCATCGAAGCATTGGTCCCGTTTTATATATATATATATATATATATATATATATATATATATATATATATATATATATATATATTCTCAAATACACTGCCTGCACGCCACTAACTAATCTCTCTTCATTCATTACACTATACGGCCGCCGTGTAAGCAGCAGCCTTATATACTTTATACTTTTTACTTTATACTTGGCCCCCTGAGCCATGATTGGCCAAAGGCACCCTGCCTTTGGCAAATTATGGCTCTCTCAGCAGAGCGCGCTGTGATTGGCCAAAGCATGCAGGTCAGGTTCATGCTTTGGCCAGTCATCATACAGCAATGCACTGCGATCTCGCCCACATGCCCGCAGCGTGTGCCCGGAGCCGATGCGAGTGCCCGGCGGGTGCGATGACCGCCAGGCACCCCAGATCGATCGTGACAGAGCGAGAACCAGGATCTGTGTGTGTAAACACACAAATCCCGGTTCTTTTAGGGGAGAGGAGACAGTTTGTGTGTGTTCAAGTATGAACACTGATCTCTCTCTACCCCTAGTCAGTCCCATCCCCCTCACAGTTAGAACACACCTAGGGAACACAGTTAACCCCTTGATCGCCCCCTAGTGTTAACCCCTTCCCTGCCAGTGACACTTACACAGTAATCAGTGCATTTTTATAACACTGATCACTGTATAATTGTATAATTACTATAGTAATAGCCCAAAAAAGCACTACACCAGTTCCTTAATGACCAAAGCTGTAGGTCAATAATCAGCACACAAATCCCGGTTCTTTCAGGGGAGAGGCGACAGATCATGTGTTCATACTAAGTATGAACACCGATCTCTCTCTTCCCCTAGTCAGTCCCATCCCCCCACAGTTAGAACACAACTAGGAAACACAGCTAACCCCTTGATCGCCCCTAGTGTTAACCCCTTCCCTGCCAGTGACATTTATACAGTAATTAGTGCATTTGTATAGCACTGATCGCTGTAGAATTGTATAATTACTATAGTAATTGCCCAAAAAAGAGATACCCCGGTTCCTCAATGGTCCCAAAAATGTGTCAAAAGTGTCCGATTTGTTCGCCGCAATATCGCAATCCTGATAAAAATCGCAGATCGACGCCATTACTAGTAAAAAAAAAAAAAAAATAATGAAAAAAATGCCATAAATCTATCCCCTATTTTGTAGATGCTATAACTTTTGTGCAAACCAATCAATATACGCTTATTGCGTTTTTTCTTACCAAAAATATGTAGAAGAATACATATCGGCCTAAACGGGGGAAAAAATTTGTCTATGTGGGATATTTATTATAGCAAAAAGTAAAAGATGTTGAGGGTTATTTATGAAAGGCAAATCCACTTTGCACTGCAAGTGCACTTGAAAGTGCACTTGGCAGTGCAGTCGCTCTAAATCTAAAGGGTAGATCTGAAATGAGTGAAAGCTCTGCTGATTTTATCATCCAATCATGTGCAAGCTAAAATGCTGTTTTTTATTTTCCTTGCATGTCCCCCTCGGATCTACAGCAACTTTACTTCCAAGTGCACTTTTAGTGCACTTTCAAGTGCACTTGCAGTGCAAAATGGATTTTCCTTTAGTAAATAACCCCCATTGTGTTTTTTTTCAAAATTGTCACTCTTTTGTTTATAGCGCAAAAAATAAAAACCGCAGAGGTGATCAAATACCACCAAAAGAAAGCTCTATTTGTGGGAAAAAAAGGAAGTCAACTTTGTTTGGGTACAGCGTCGCACGACGGCGCAATCGTCAGTTAAAACGACGCAGTGCCGTATCGCAAAAAATGGCCTGGTTATTGAGCAGCCAAATCTTCCGGGGCTGAAGTGGTTAAGGTAAAATTACTGCATGTATCAAAGTGGCAGTATTCCATATTCTCAATGTGGAAGTGCTGCATAATCTCCATGTGGAAGTACTGCTTATATCAATAGGGAAGTACTTTATTACTATTTATTTATTTATTACAGGAACTTATATAGTGCCGTCAATTTATACAGCTCTTTACATACATATTGTACATTCACATTGGTCTCTGCCCTCAATGAGCTTACAATCTAAGGTCCCTCAATCATATTCATACTGTATGTTAATAAGGAAGTACTGGACAATCTTGGTGTGGAAGTACTGCTTATTCTCAGTATAAAAGTACTCCATTTTATCAGTATGGACTCTATGAAATACACATTTTATGGCAGAAAATTCTCTTGCTTGAAGTATGATATTATTGAAAGTCCGGATGCAACCTAGCCAATAGCCCAATGATGTAATAAAATAGAAAAGTGACATTAGTGACCAATTTAATAAAAGGGACCCTGATGGCACTAAATGCCTTGCTTAATTTAAAAGAAGATATTAATAGACATTAGTTTAAAAGAGAAAGGAGACATTCATATCCACTGAGCAGTGTTAATTTGAAGTTCTTTGAAGTGAAAATTTGTGACAGTTTATTATATTCCATGCCCATGTGCTGAGGTGGAAATTGGCAGAAATAGAAAACATGTAGAAAGCATTCAGCAAAGAAAACAAATGGCTCAGATTCCATAATGCCAAAAATGTGAGTGCATAAACACAGACAGTGATTCTGTAAGCAGCCAGTCTTGATCACACATTTGCCTGCCAAAAATACCAGTTGGAAGAACAATGTACAGAATTGCTGCCTAGCAGTTTGAAGAAATCAGTGTTTTGGATGGGCAGAATGATAGCATAAAATATTCAGATACAAATGGGCTGCTCTACCTCCACTCTTTCACAACCCATTTCTCAATGAATGCAAAGCATTCTCTGATTGGACAAGGTGGAGAATTTGACCTCACCACTCTGCCTCTCCACCTCCTCCAATCAGAAAATGATGGACTAAGCAAGTTTTGGTTAGAGATACACTTTAAGATACAACTGTCATTCAGTAGAAAATGTATTTCTGCCAACAAGCAGGTGGAAAATCTAGACGTATGCCTTTGATGAATGTAATACCACAGCAGTAATAGAACTGCAGGGTGGAGGAAAGAGAAAGGGGCTTTTGTATGAAAAGTAGACTAATGACAACTTCTAGCTGCCCATAATGAATCAGAATCCCTGTTCTATTTTCAGTTTTGCCCTTTAGAAATGATATTTTGAAGTTGATTGATTTCTATGGTTAAGTAATTTTTGTGTTTGTACACTTTGCATATGGAAGACCCAAAGTGTCACTTGGATGTACCAATGGCTTCTCCTTATCTCTTTGTAGATCATTCTCTCTTCCCATCACCTCTTCTCGAACATGACAGTAAAGCCTCGTACACATGATGACAATATCAGACGAATGATCGCCCGTTCTTTTGTCATGCTAGTCTCATATTGAAAATGAAGAGGTTACTCAATTTATGAAAATTCTCGTACGACAGAATACAACTTCGGAAGTGATGTAATGTGTGGTTTTGTATTGTAATATACTCTTTTGTTTTCAAGCATGCGTAGTCTTGCTCTTCCAGTTTTTATTTTGGTGAGAACTGTACTGATTAACCACTTCAAGACCAGGCGTATGTCTGAGATTTGTTGTTTACAAGTTAAAATCAGTATATTTTGCTAGAAAATTACTTAGAACTATATATATATATATATATATATATATATATATATATATATATATATACTGTATATATATTAGCAGAGACCCTAGAGAATAAAATATTTGCAATATTTTATGTCACACTGTATTTGTGCAGCGGTCTTTCAAATGCAATTTGTTTGGAAACAATACACTTCTGTGATTTAAAAAACAGTAAAGTTAGCCTGATTTTTTTTGTATAAAGTAAAAGGTGATGTTAGACGGAGTAAACAGATACCTAACATATTACGCTTTAAATCTGCACACACTCGTGGAATGGCGACAAACTACGATACTTAACATTTTTTAAAGCCTCTCCTATGGAGATTTTTAATGGTTACCTGTTTAGAGTTGCAGAGGAGGTCTTGCTCTAGAATTATTGCTCTTGCACTAACGATCGTGGCAATACCTCACATATGTGGTTTGAACACTGTTTACATTTGCGAAAGCGACTTACATATGGGCTTGCTTTGGAGCGTGAGCATGGAGGGATGGGGCGCATTAAAAAACTTTTTTTTTCTTACTTTTTTTATAAATTTGTTATTTTTCAATAAATTTTTCAACAAATATAAATCAGCATAACAAAAGGTATAAGGAAAAGTTATGACAATTTTACATAGAAGTAATCAAAAGATTAGTGCAAACATTATAAATAATCTTGGTGAGGATATCTGTACAGATAGAAGTCAGCTTCTTCCCGAATTGGGTCATACAACAAGAGAAAAAGAGTTCCATACAGTATCCATACTTCTATCTCAACTACATGTTCAAACACAAGGATGCTCAAAAGAATGTGCAAATTGGAATAAAAAAGGAGCAGAAATGGGAGGTTCAGAAGAAAATTTTGAATCGTCCCAAGGTTTCCAAATTTTTTCAAATTGGAATAAAAAAGGAGCAGAAATGGGAGGTTCAGAAGAAAATTTTGAATCGTCCCAAGGTTTCCAAATTTTTTCAAATTGAGGAATTTTACCTTCAATTTTTGCTGTTAAATGTTCCATTTTACGCATATCTGTAATAATCGAAAGGACGTGGTGTAAAGTGGAAACGTTGGTAGAGAGCCAAAGTCTAGGGATGGCTCTTTTTGCTGCCAAAAGTACAAAAGACCCTAATCTCTGTAGTGGTTTAGGAATACCCGGGAAAGGCAGACCTAACAGAAAATGTATGGGATTTAATGGAATAGATGTGGCGAAAAGTGATTGCAATAAATTTTGTATCTCAGTCCAATATGTACCTAAGATACGACAGTCCCAAAAATTGTGAAGGTGCGTACTTACGGACCGTCCACATCTCCAGCACAGATCAGAAAGAGATGCATTTTGGGCATGTAGCAACTCAGGAGTTTTGTACCAAAGAAATATTATCTTAATAGCGGTCTCCTTTTGTGCCACACATATGGAAACTTTAAAAGCCGACTCCCAGATTTTACCCCAATCTATTAATGAAATTGATCTATTTAGCATTTTGGACCATTTTGTCATGTATCTATGTATGGAGTCATTTAAAGGGGGTGTTGTCTGTAGTATTTTATATATGGATGAGATTAGGTTTGGTTCGTATGGGCCATTTGTACAAAGTAATTCAAAAGCAGTGGGATTTTCTAAAGATAATGAGGGGAAGTAGGATTGGAAAAAAATTTTAATTTGTAGGTAGAAGTATTCTGTAGATTTCGGTAGGGCGTGTTTTTCTTTGAGGACTGAGAAAGGTAAAAGCTTATGTGTTACTGGATGAACTAAATGTCACAGTTGAAATATACCTGCATGTGTCCACGAAATTGTTCGCAAGTATGATAGTCCGTCCGGAATTTCTGGGTTAAAAAGGAAATTCTGGAGAGGGGAGCAAGGTAAGGAGAGATGAAATTTGTCCCTACATCTTTTCCAGACTGATAGCGTAAAAAGCATCGGGGAAAGACACAGAGACCGTAGTTGGGAAATGTATTTCTTAGAGGAAGGCCATAGTAGATAGCATGGATGTACAGGGGCAGTAATCCCCATTTCGATTTCGGCCCATCTATTTGCAGCCTTCCTTGAGGTCCATGCTGTCAATACTCTAAGATGGGAGGCATAGTAATATTTAATAAAGTCGGGGGCGGCTAATCCACCCTTAGCTCTAGGAGAAAGGACTACCGATTGAGCAATTCTATGGGATGCATTGTTCCAAACAAAGTTAAGGCACTTTCTCTGGAGATTTTTCAACTGCGACATAGGGACTGGAACCGGGAGTGTTTCAAAAAGATACAATAACTTGGGCAAAACCGACATTTTAAGAACGTTAATCCTACCAAGAAGGGAAATTGGGATGGAAGACCAATGTTGTAGAAGTTTAGCAATTTCTGCGAACATAGGAGGGAAATTAGCTTGATAAAAGGAGTGGTATGAAGGGGTAAGATGAATTCCTAACTATTTTAGTGAAGTCTGGCACCATCTATACTTAAATCTGTTTTGTAAGGAGCTGAGTATATCTGAGGGTATATTGATGGGGAGAGCTTCTGTTTTAGTCTGATTAATACAAAAACCTGATAAGGACCCAAATGTGGAGAGAGTTTCGTGTAAGGAGGGTAATGAAATCTCGGGATGCGTGATGGTTAACAGAATGTCGTCTGCAAAAAGAGAGAGTTTGTAGTCCTGATGTCGTAATGGAATTCCTCTGATATTAGGATGGGATCTAATAGCTGCTGCTAAAAGTTCTAGACTTAGTATAAATAATAGGGGCTACAAAGGGCAGCCTTGCCTCGTACCATTACTGAGAGTAAATCGTTGTGAAATATAGGAGGACAGCTGGACTTGGGACGTAGGGAGGGAGTATAGGGTATGTAGGGCTCGTATAAAGGGGCCTGAAATCAGGTTAAGACTGCGAGCATGAAGGGCCAACTTAATCGATCGAAAGCTTTTTGAGCATCTAAGCTCAAGACTATGGTGGGACGTTTGGTTCTAGTTATTAGGTCTATCAGATCTATGGTTCTTCTTGTATTATCTCCAGCATGTCTCAAGGGTACGAATCCTACCTGGTCTCTGTGGATCAGGAACGTTAATAGTGGGGATAGTCTACTGGCTAATATCTTAGTGAAAATTTTGTAATCTGAGTTTAATAAAGCAATTGGGCGGTAGTTGTCGGGTAGTGCAGGATCCTTACCTGGCTTAGGGAATACTGTTATATTGGCATGTAAGAATTGTGAATGCGGGATGGATCCCCTAAAGAAAGAGGAGAATAGGGATTGTAGATAGGGGGTTAAAGTATGTGTAAAAGTTTTATAATAGATGTAAGGGAGACCGTCAGGGCCCGGAGATTTGTGAGTTGGAAGATTTTTAATCACCTCTCCTATTTCCTCCCCAGTGATCGGAGAGTTAAGAGAGGAAAGATGATCAGCAGAGATTTTTGGTAGCGGAAGGGAATCTATAAATTTATCAAACTCAGATTGTGAGAATTGAGGATGTGAATCAGGACCTAAACAATTATAAAGCCGACTATAAAAGTCACCAAAGACCTTTGACATAGCTTTCGGACAGTATATGGGGGTGCCATCAGATTGTATAAAATGATCGGGTATAGATAGAAAGGGCCGTGGTTTTAATTTGTTCACTAGCATCCTATGTGGTTTGTTTGCGTAATCTTAAAATTTTTGCTTAGCCCACAGCATGGATTTGCAAATTTGATTCATATCAAAAGACTTAATCCGATCTCGGATTGAGATGACATTTCTCAATTTTTCCACCGTGGGGGAGGCCAACAGAGTTCTTTCAGCTATCTGTAGTTGGGTAATAATATCATTTTTAAGTTGTACAGAGTCTTTCTTTAGGCGAGAGCCTATAGCTATGCATTCACCCCTAAAAAAGGCTTTATGGGCCTCCCACAGGGTGGAAATCTCCGAAACAGAGCCATCATTAATCTGGAAAAACTCAGTTAGTTTCTGCTGTAGTTGGGTTTGACATAAAGGGTTTTTAAGCAAGGATTCATTGAGGCGCCAATGGCAGGATTTAGTAAAAGACTTTGTCAATAATACATTAAGTTCAATAGGTGCATGATCTGACCAGGTAATAGTAATTATTTCAGAAGATACTACATAGGGCAGTAGAGGGCCTGTAATAAGGAAGTAATCTAGTCTAGAATAAGACTTGTGAGGATGAGAATAAAATGTATAGTGCTTTTGGGTTGGGTGTTTTATCCTCCAAGAGTCAAATAGATTATGAGATCTAACTAGTTTGCGAAAGGATCTTGATAATTTCTTAGAGGAAGATTGCGAGGTGGTTTGGAATAGATTTTTCCTGTCCCTGGTCGGGGACATGCACACATTGAAGTCGCCTCCCATGATCATAAAAGGCTGGGAGAAGGGTTGTAGTTTCTCAAAAACTTTTTCAAGGAAACCAATTTGTCCTACATTTGGTGCATATATGTTAACCAAGGAAAAAGAGGTAGATAAGTGACTACATTTCAGGAATATGAACCTACCATGAGGGTCTAAATAGGAGGAGAGTATTTTTATTGGGCTTGAGCGTTTAATAAGAATTGCCACTCCCACTTTTCCAGAGGGGTCAGAGGCAGTATATGCTACGGGAAAGTGTCTAGAAGCAAATTTAAAGGAGCCTCTGGGTTTAAAATGGGTTTCCTGAACCATAATCACCTCTGCTTTGGATGATTTAAATTCTTTTAAAGCCTGCCACCTTTTGCCTATGGAATTTAATCCTTTAACATTACAAGAATAAACCTTGAGGGCCATATTTGGTCAAACAGAAAAGTGCTAATATAATATAAAGACTGAGAGCATATAAATGAGCATCCTGAAAAAAGAACATTTGAAAACAAACATTTCTTGCAATTGGTATATTGATATAAGTACAACACTGAAAAAACATATATAGGTCAATAAAAGTAAAAACAGAAAAAAGACCTGCATATGAAAACTCCAAAGGAGGTAAAAAAAACAGGAACTAAATTGAATGGGAAGAGAAAAAATGTTAAAAAAGGAAAAAAGAAAAAATAATTTTTGAAAAGCCTGAGAAAAAATTTCAGGCTGCCCAGGCAAAAGCCTTGGGTCATGAGGGGGGGCATGTTAGCCTGCAGGGATTAATGGAGGAGGGGGGGAGGTGGGTAGATCCTCTTCTCTGTTTTTTGTAAAAAGAAGAACAAACAGACAAGGGGAGCAAAGGTGTTTGGCATGTTATTATGAACAAGTAGATAAATCTTAAGACAAGCTGGTAGAAAAACGAAAAGTATAAAAAAAAAAAAAAAAAAAAAAAAAAAGGTTAGAGGGGGGGAAAAAAAGGCCCACAAGAAGGCATCTAACAGAAACATCAGTAAGAGGTGTGACCTCTCAACAAAGTGACCCGATCACAGTGAGGTCACTGGGATATCCATGGTAAATATTATCCGGCCATGGAAAAAAAAGAGCAAAAAATTGAGAGAAAATAAAATAAAAAATAATAAGTCACATCAGGTTGGATATCTGTGACTATTGGCTCGTTGTGGAGTGGAGAAGTTCTTCTGGGATCTTCGTTGAACTGGGGTCCAGATTTTGGCTGGTGTGGTAAGTGGTTTGGGGTTCGGAGCTTGGGGTATAGAATCTTCCTCAGGCAGGGGGGAAGACCTAGGTTGCGGATAAAGGCTTCACTTTCGTAAAGGTCTCTCAGGGAATGTTGAACACCATCTTTGGAAACGGTTAGGCGGAAGGGGAATCCCCAGCGGTATGGAGCTTGATGGTTTTGTAGATGGGTAGTAACAGGACGGAAACTGCGCCTTTTGGCCAAAGTGATTGGGGAGAGATCGTTGAATATCTGGATCTTGTGTTGTTTATAGTCAATACGTGACTTGTTACGCTTTGCAAGTGTGAGGGCTTCTTTGCTCTTGTAGAAGTGGAAGCGAACAATAATATCTCTGGGATTGGCAGTAGGAGGAGGTTTTGGGGCCAGAGATCTATGCGCCCTGTCCATACGCCAGTCTATGTCTGGGATATGTGGGGCTAAAGTAACGAATAGGCCTAAAAGGTAGGGACGTAGTTCCTTGTCGCTCACCACGTCAGGGATTCCCCTAATCCTCAGATTCTGGCATCTTTCACGGTTTTCCAGGTCTTCCTGTTGAAGCTGGAGTAGGGAGACTGTATGTTTCAAGTTGGAGTTGTCCTCTTCGAGAACATGTACATATTGGGTCAGTTCATCGAATTTGTTCTCCAATGTGTTGGTGCGTTCACCTAGTTGGTCGATTTCACCCCGTAACTCATGTGCTATTTTGCTCACTTCTTTAACGATGCTGCGGGTTAGTTCGTGTAGTAATGAGTTCAACTTTGTGTCTAGAACAGCTACTGTCACTACATCCACGGGGTGGTCGGGTGGAAGAGAGTGCTGAGAGGATTGAGATCTGTTATCATCTTGGGTCATGCCTTCCGGCAGAGTATGTGGGTCGGCAGTGTCCGAGGATCTTAGTTGTTCACTGGAGGTCGGGGATCTCTGTTTATATAAAAAGCGCTCCATGGTATTAGGGGTCTGCGACGTTGGCGGTGGGATAAAACCTCTATATATTGCCTTCTGGAAGCCAATCTTCCCCATGCAGTGTTAGGAAGGATCTGATATCTTGTTATTATATCGCTCCTGCGATTAATGAGGAACCGCTAGCTTTGTAGAAGCATCTCCTAAAGAGATGGGGATCAAAGTTCTCCTCTTACATGTCTGCTTCCCTGCACGCCAGACTGGAGGTGGTCACATTAAGTATCAGGGAGAGCTGAGGGGACAGCTGTGAGGTTTGCAGATATATGGAAAAATTTGGTGTTTGCAGGTGATTGATATCTGGTTAAACTGCAGGGAATAGGTTGTAGGGGTACCTGGAGTACCAAGATGGCCGCCGGCTTCCAGGGCTAGGCCGAAGCCGCGGTCTGTCGTGAAGGCTGAGGCCGGTCGGGGGGGGGGGCGAAAGCCCTTGTACTCACAGAGTCCAGGATGGCCGGTGGATAGGCCCAGGAATGGCGGCAGGCCGCGAGGGGATCCGGGATAGAGGGAGAAGATCCCGCTCGGTTCTCCTTCACGCTGCGGGCATCCGCCTCCCCTCGTTGGTAACTCGGATGTCCCGTGTGGGAAGTCCCCGCTAAAGCTTCCGTTCGTCCCCCGGTCCGCGATGTAGGAGAGCGACAGGCTCCGGACAGGCCACAGGCCTCAATATGGCGGCGGTAGCTGGTAGTACAGGGCAGGCAGGAGGCCCAAGGGAGCTCGGTTTCGCTGGGTTTCAAGCAAGATCCAGCCGGATCTGCAGCGGAGAGGGTTGAGATTGTTCCCAGCTATAAATAGACTTCTTTCCAAGGGAAATAAGGCAGGGATGGCAATGGATGAGAGATGCCTGGATGGAGCACAGCGTACACACCTACACTGTCCCTTTAAAAAAAAAATTCTGATCACTTTTATTGCTGTCACAAAGAATGTAAACAATAGGCAGTGACAGGTACTCTTTATGGAGGGATCTGGGGTCTAAAAGACTCCAAACCCCTCCTCTGCACTTACAAGTATTCAAAATGCAAAATTAAGCATTTTCGAATACTGTGGTTTTTTAAAACTGGTCCCGTTGGCTGCCAAAGGGTACCACATCGGAGGCAATCAAAGTTGATTTTGGCTTTGTTCGGGTCTTCAGCCAGTCGGCGGGATGGGAGACCTGGGCGGAGCGGCAGAAGGCATCAGGAGGGGATGTCCCCTCCCGCTGCTTGTAATAACAGCCGAGCAGTGGCTTAGCCGCATCGGTTGTTATTACAAAGGAGGCTGACCGTCAACTCTCTAAAACGGGTACAGGTATGTGATTTTGCAGCAAGTGGTTAAATGAAAATTGTAGGATCTGGTATTGTATGAGAAGTTTTTTGTGTTTGTCTCTTCGGATAATAACAGATGAACTATCATGACCGGCTTTCGAAAGCTGTGCACTAACGATTTTCTAATCGTGTATAATAGGCTTAACAGACAACTGATAATTTTAACTGGCATAGTAAAATAAATATCTACATAAGGATTTTATTGCTATGGGAGGGGGGCTTAAAAATACCTTTCTAAAATATATCAATAGTATATAATAGAAAGAGTGGTTCTTTGTGGATAGCAATGTGTCCATGCAGCACTGAAGTGCTAGGTTGAGTTTCACAAGGAACATCTTTGTACCTGCAATAAGCTAATTTTCTTTTCCCTTGTCTGTGTAGTTTTCAACTAGAACTCTAAAACATACTGATAATCTAATATTATTATTATTGTTATTATTATACGGGATTTATATAGCGCCAACAGTTTACGCAGCGCTTTACAGCATTAGGGCAGACAGTACAAGTACAATACAATTCAATACAGGAGGAATCAGAGGGCCCTGCTCGTTAGAGCTTACAATCTAGGAGATATTGGTTTCTTACCAAATGAATCCAAAGGTGGACACGTGTTTGCTTTTATGACTGTGGACATTTAACTGTAAAGCTGGCTATACATCAGTAGAAATGCTTTTGAATGTTCGTACAGAAACTCTGAAAAATTGTTCGTCAGAACCTTTGATCTTGTCATCATTAATTTTATTCGAAAAGACCTAAAATTTTTGTTGAGACCTGCTAGTTGAATGGAATTACAGACATATTAAACCACTTTCTTTTGTAGCTAGAACATGCCCATTACAATACAGATGATTTTTCCTAAACAAAGACCACACATTTTCTCATAACTACTGTGGAAAGTGATCATTCGACTGTACTTATCATTAGAAAATGGAATGATTTGCAGTGAGGGAGGAGATCTCCTTGCAAAGTGTAGGGCGGTGTGGAGTGAGGTGTTCCCCCAGATGGATGGGGATGACTGGGATGATGTATGGGACATTAATTTTACTAGATTGGTCTCTGCAAGGGACCAACTCATTCAATTTAAATTCCTGCATCGTATATATATTACTCCAGCTAGATTGGCTAAGATGTTCCCTACCCGGTCGCCTGGTTGCTAGTGGTGCAGTTCCCTAACTGCTGATTTCAGGCATATCTTTTGGAATTGCTTGAACATCCAAGTATTTTGGAAGGGGGTCACAGAATGTATAGCGGAAGTAACCGCCATTCATATACAGCCCACGACAGAGGTGTGCCGTTGGACTGGTGGACAATCTAGTCCTAAAAAGAGTAACTCGTACTTTGCTGACGATCCTTATCTATTACGCTAGGAAAATGATAGTGTTATTATGGAAAAAGCCCAATCCTCCGTCTGTATCAGCGTGGAAGGATGTGGTTAATAGGGCAGCACCGTTATAAAAGGCTACATACATTAGCAGGGGCATACCACAGAAATTCGATAAAGTGTGGGGCAGTTGGCTGCATAGTGAAACTACAGTGGCGGATTGAGTGGCTCCTAATAGAACGCACCCGCAGTAGGATTTAACATGTATGTAACTGTTTGACATATCTAAACATGTCATTGACTGTTATTGAGAAAAGGGAGCCTTATTATTATTTAGATCTTTTCACTGAGTGAGGGTTTGGAAAGAAGAGGAGACAGTCAATGCTGAAGAAATGTAAATAGTTTTGTTTTTGTGTGTGGCCCATTGGGTCTTGTGTATATTTGTTATGTTAAAAAGCAATACATAAAACTTAAAAAAAAAAAAAAAATGGAATGATTGTTCTGAAGACAAAAAAATTACTAAAACTAAATTTTATGAAAACAACATTCTACTAGTGTATAGCTAAGACTCGCGTTGGAAGAAACCAATGTGAATGGTTGTAAATCACTGTCTATTATGAATGCCACTTCTGCTTCCAAAAAGTATTGTAGGCCTATCAATAGATCCTGTATGCCCAGGTATTGTAAAGACTTTATATGTAGGCTATAAGACTATAAGACTGGCTATATATATCTGAATGGGACATAATATATTGTTGTATAAAAAACATCCAGTAATATTTCACAGGCTTTTGATTATAGCTGAACATTTCCATGTATCACATGCTGCTGGACAGGCATAGAAAACACTGTGGCTTCCGAAGTGAAGCAGAAAATTACATTTAGCTGTGAAATCAGAGCAGGAACAGAATTATTTGGAGCGTGTTCTGCAGGGCAGGGAATTATTAATTACGCAGATAAAATTGCAGCTCAAAAATCCTTTGTGTAATTGGAATTCACACAGTGCTTATCATTGTCAGTTTGCCTGATCTTCTGTATCTGTCAACCACATATGAAGGCTGCTTGTGAATATACTCCCAAATGCATAGCAATCAGTGGATCTAAAAAGAGTCTCTAAAAAGTTGCATAACTATTTAATCTATTATGTAAGGTATATGACTTTAACATTTCAGTGTCTCTATTTTATAAAGATCTGTACTAATCGAAATATTTATCTTTTAGATCTAAAAGTCTGATCACAAACAATGCATATTCTGGAATATGTGCTGGAGTGTCTCCATTCTTGAACATAGAACCAATAAAGTCTATTAGAACTTTGGGGGTTATTTACGAAAGGTAAATCCACTTTGCACTGAAAGTGCACTTGGAAGTGCAGTCGCTCAAAATCTAAGAAGTAGATCTGAAATGAGGGAAGCTCTGCTGATTTTATCATCCAATCATGTGCAAGCTAAAATGCTGTTTTTATTTTCCTTGCATGTCCCCCTCGGATCTACAGTGACTTTACTTCCAAGTGCACTTTCAGTGCACTTTCAAATGCACTTTCAGTGCAAGGTGGATTTGCCTTCAGTAAATAACCCCTGTCTGGGGAAGAATGCAGCTGTGTGGGGGCATTCTAGATTAGTTTTGAGGGCTAGGGAGGGTGGACCAGGGCACTTTTTTTTGTTATAAATGTATTTGGGGTCAATTTACTAACGTTTACCGCATGCAATAACACAGTCACGTGACTCATTTGTATTTACCTCAAAATGAAAAATGTGCTAGTAAATATTGCCAAAATACCATGTGGTAAGCTCTTAAGTCCAATTCACAAATGGAACAGAAAGTAAAAAAACATGCAATATTTATCACCAGGGTTTTGCTGGTGGTATAGTATGCGATATCTGTCAGAAACAGTGTGGGGGTCCCCCCCAATAGCTAGTTGCCAATTTGTGGGCCGGGAAGCCAAACGCCATGTCCTTAACAACAGATGAAACAGGGAAACCCCTAGCCACAATTTACAAAAAATAGGCTTGAGTTTCCCCTAAAATCCATACCAGACCCTTATCTGAGCATGCAGCCCGCCAGGTCAGGAAAGGGACGGGGACGAGCGAGTACCCCACTCCTTCCTGAACCATACCAGGCCACGTGCACTCAAGATGGGGCATGTTGATAGGGACAAGGGCCTCTTCCCCACAACCATGGGCTGTGGTTGTGGGGGTCTGGGGAGCTTGTCAGAATCTGGATCCAGGCCCCACCTATGTGAATGAGTAGGGGTACATTGTACCCCTACTCATTCATCAAAAAAAAGTGTCAAAATGAAATAAAAACACACACAGTTTTTGACAATTCCTTTATTTAAAAAAAATAAAAAATAAAAAAAAAGTCCCTTTAAGTAGATCCAATGTCAATCACTACACCCACTGCACCCGAAAAAGGAGAAGAAAAAAAAACCCTCCGGCCCCGACAAAGGCAGTAGGCAGTCCCACCTACTGCCTGCTCCTTCATCTGACAGTTCTTAAATAGCTAAGGGGAGGAGTCACCCTTTGACGTCACCAGGTGGCCCCGCTCCTGTGTGACATCACCTCCCCAGCATGCTCCTGGCCGGGGAGGAGTCATCTGTTGTTAAGGATGCAACAGCCGGCTTCCCGGCCCACTCCTTATCAACCAGCTCAATGCGATAAATTACTGCATTAAAATATGCGGTAATTACCGCATTATCTAAACTTTAGAACAGTAGTTTACCACACAATTCTTAGTGCATTTCACTTTCAAAACTGATTTAACGCAAGAGTTATTTTACCGCATTTTGTTTGCCGTTTTTTAACTCTTAGTGAATTAAATCCTAAGTCCGTTAAAGCAGGCCCTGCACTAGAAAGGAAGGTCTGCACATTAGATCTGGGCCTCCTCCCGCTTTCTAAATTGCCACATAATAGTAGTGCACAAAATGTCCCTTGTGGAAAAATGTCTTGGGTGCCATCATAATCCTTTCTGTGAGATCCTAGGAATGATGAGGATTTTAAATCTCATAAGAAGACACTCCCATACTGTGGTGGAGCATCATCTTGTGAGATTTGGGGGATACTCATCATTTCCCAGCAATCTCGTCTGAAGGTTAATAACGTCAACCCCTGCAGTGCAGAAGACTGTGGTTAGGTCATTCTAACAGGTACATTTTTGTGCTATTATCACACATATATTTAGAAAGTGGGAGGGGCCCCTATCTAATGAGTGTACCTTGCTTTTTTTTTTTTTACAAGATCTTAACCACTTGAAGACCAGGCCTTTTCTGGCACTTTTTGTTTACAAGTAACAATCAGTATTTTTTGCTAGAAATTTCTTTTAGAACCCCCAAACATTATATATATTTTTTAAAGCAGAGGCCCTAGAAAATAAATTGGTGGGTTTTAACATTTTTTATAACACATGGTATTTGTACAGCGGTTTTTCAACTGCAATTATTCTGGAAAAAAAACACTTTTTTACATTTTAATGCAAAAAATCACAATACATAACTCAATTTTTTGGTAAAATATAAAAGATGATGCTATGCCAAATAAATAGATATCAAACATGTCACGCTTTAAAATTGTGCACACCTGTACAATGGTAACAAATAACGTCAATTTTACTATTTATAGGCAACATTTTAAAAGCCTTTACAGGTTACCACTTTAGATTTACACAGGAGGTCTGGTGCTAGATTTACTGCCCATACCTCAAATATGTGGGATGATCACTTTTTGCATGCGTGCGGCACCGAAGCATGCATTCGCCTTTGCGCGCAAGCGTGGGGGAAGGGCACTTTACTTCTTTTTTTTTACACTGTTCCTTTACATTTTTTTTATCACTTTTATTACTGTCACTAGGAATGTAAACATCCCTTGTGACAACAACAGGCATGTGACAGGTAATCTTTATGGACAGATCTGGTGTCTATAAGACCCCATATCCTTCCTCTGCCCTTAAAAGCATTTGATCACACCAAGATCGGTGTGAACAAATACTTTTGATTTTTAAAAATGGGGCAGTTTACATCAGGGTAACCCGGATGTGATGTGAGGTAAAATAACCACATTTTGTTACTTTGCAGCCTGAAATGAAGTCAGAAACGTTTGTTTTATCCAGCTGTATTTACTTATTTACTTTACTGCAATTTATAACATCCAAGTGAAAGTTATAACACCAATATGTCATATAAAAAAACTAAATCAAAAACAGAATCACTGAGTTAGAAAAAGGATCACCCCCTCCTAAAAAATTACAGCCCTTTGACTTTCAACTGTGATCAGCTGAGGTCATTTTGATTAGCTCAGCATGAAAAGAGCTTTCCTGATAGTGCAGCTGAAGCAAACAATCAACTATGGGTGGCAAGGCACTGTCAAAAGATCTCCAGGATAAAGCTGTGGACAGACACAGGTCAGGAGATGGATACAAACAGATCTCAAAGGCTTTATAAATGCCTAAAAGCACAGTAAAGTATATTATTAAGAAGTGTATTTGGTACAACAAAGACCCTCCCTGTATCAGGACATCACTCCAAACTGGATGAAAGAGCCAGGAGAAAACTGGTCAGAGAGGCTACCAAGAGGCCTACAGCAACTCTAAATCAGTTTCAGGAAATTATGACAGAGTGGTCATTGTGTGCATGTCACAACAATATCACAAATGGTTAGGAATAGGGATGAGCGAATAGGGCCATGGTGGGTGCGGCCAAATTGTGTTGACACTGGGAGGGCCTTAAAGAGGAAAGGTTGAATAAAACCTGAACCTACTCTGCCATGGCACAACAGTGCATAACACACTGAGTGTAGTAGTCAGGAGTGTGTTACTCACAGACTGTAAGGTCAGCAGCAAGTAGTAAGGCAAAGTGCAGAGGTTAGTAGTAATGTAGAACGCAGGGGTCAATAGTAATGAATAGTGCAGATGTCAGGAGAAAGTAACCAAATGTAGCCCCTGGTCCCTTGAGGCCTAATGTTGACCTCCAGAGTTAGGGACAACTGACATCCTTCTGTGTAGAGTGGGTTACAAGGCATGGTGGGTGTACTGCAAGATGAAATGGTGGGCGCCAGATACTTTTTGAATGCAAAGAGATTTATTGTCTCTTGAACAGAACTGTGAGAGAGAGGGTTAGGGCCAGGACACCCTTAAGTAGATGCAATGATAATTGGCAGGCTCTGAGACTTCTATAGGTAGACAGCTATACAGGTGAAGGTCACTCACTGTGGGTCTTCACTCAATGAATTCCCAGTCTTTTACTAGACTTCAGATCCAATAGCCACTGGATCCCCTGAACTCTTCCACTTTTAGCACTCAGTGGGGGTTATTTACTAAAGGAAAATCCACTTTGCACTGCAAGTGCACTTGAAAGTGCACTGAAAGTGCACTTGGAAATAAAGTCACTGTAGATCCGAGGGGAACATGCAAGGAAAATAAAAAACAGCATTTTAGCTTGCACATGATTGATGATTGATCAGCAGAACTTCCACTCATTTCAGATCTACCCCTTAGACTGAGAGCGACTGCACTTTCAGTGCACTTTCAAGTGCACTTGCAGTGCAAGGTGGATTTGCTTTTCGTAAATAACCCCCAGTATCTTCCTCAAGCATCACCCCCGCTTCCCTGCTGGGTCCATGGCATGGCACCCACTAATTCCACACAAGTGCCACCTCTGCTGTCCCCCTGGGTCCCTGACTTGGCACTCACTGAATTTTTCCCACTTCTTCACCGTCACTGGCTGGTGAGAAGACTGCTCTAGTACTGGTTTCAGCTTACTCACAGTGATCTCCAGTAACAAGGTGGATGGTCCCTTAGTGGTGACAGCTTCCCCTTCTACCTCTGACCACAGCTGGTTCCCCGTCCAGCTGAAATTCTGGTTGGACTACAAACCAGCAGTCCCAACCCTACGCTGCTCTCCTACTCCTGGAAAGGCCCTCAGGCAGCCTAGCAGCCAAATGTTCCCGGGATAGGCCTCAGGCTTGGCCTAGCAGCCTGGGGCAGCACAACACACGTCCACCCAGACAGTCGTCTGGGTGGCACAGATCACCTGACTCCACCCAAATAAATAGGCTCTCCCAGCAGGCCAAGGAACCCAAAAAAATCCCTGCCCATTGGCTGAGACACCCCATCCATTCATGTCTGAGCCTGCAAAGCCCCTGTCTTATCTAATGTCACTAGCATAGTGCCTAGTGACAGAAGAGAAAGGGTGCAACAAGTACAGATTTAGAGAGGAGTCAATTGATCTCCTAACAATTGACCAAGGCAACTATCGCCTGCCAACTAAATTTGATAGCAACCCTGCCTAAACATCAAGGTGCTACACAAAGTTCAGAGGACAGTTGTAATGTCAGGAGGAATATAGCCTCCACTCTACTGCATATTCTCCCAATGTATACCACTAGTTAATGTTCAGCAGCTGCACTCAATGACTCTGAATCCATAATACCTCTACTATGTAGCTGCACTATATCTGTGCAATGCCCTCAATAAAGAATGGTTTAACTGCAAAATGTGAATACTACTGTAAACAAATCATACATACCGTAAATTATAGACCATACGGTATAACAACTACACACAAATCACAGTGTGTTTAAAAAGCACTATGTGTACTTCTTCCGGGTTCCTGCAGCTCCGCCACGCCTACAGGGCACAGTTTGGGGGCTCTCCTCTTACCCCGTACCAGTCAAACATGGAGTTGCTTCTACATCAAGAGACTTTAATTTTAACCATTATCCACAATTTACAAGGCTCTGCAGCCTACCGTACATCACGGTTTGGAGAGACTTCGTGACTTCTGGGTGTCATAGCTGCCGGAGTTGGATGGGGAGGGCTTGGAAGATATCTCGGACTCCCCCTTCGGACACCTGGTCTCTTCTAGAGATTGGCTGATCCAGTTTAAAATATTACACAAGTTTTGTTACACTCCATACAGGCTTCACAAAATATGCCCGGACTGCACGTCGCAGTGTTGGCGCTGTCGAGCTGACTCTGCGGGTTTCTTACACATGATTTGGTCATGCCCCAATGTACAGCATTACTGGTCATTAATTACAACCTTCATCACCAAACTAACCACAATTCCTATACCTCACAAGATAGAGATTTGCCTGCTGGGCTTGGTGGATGCTCTTGACCCTTTGAGGGCAGTTCGTACACTATTGGATTGCTTCTCTTCTATGCTAGGAAACTCATCATACTCAAATGGAGAGCTCCCACGTCTGCCCTTACCCTGAATGCATGGAAATCATTAGTCAATCTTGCAGTACCCTTATATAAAGAAACATACTCTGGTAGAGGATGTCCACTAAAGTTTCAAAAGGTCTGGAACATATGGCTAAAGTCTGAAATGACAACTGTAGAACAAGAAGACCCTGTAGGTATATCGGTCTGATCTGATTTACATACAAGATGATGGTTCCTCCAGTTGTCCACCCAGGGGTGCATTCTGACTAACCACGCACCTATAGCCACCCACTTATTGTAGACTCTTTCTTGGGAGACACCTGTCCTATATCACATATGAATGTTAATTGCTGAGCAAACTACGGGGTTGTTTTGTTGTTGTTTAACTTGTCAACTGGTTTAGGCCAGTAGTTAAGTAATGATATACCTTGCCTAATGTTTTATGCACTTTGAGCCGGGGGAATGCCCAGAGGCTCTGTCATGTAACCTTTCTTTTTCTGAAATAAATAAAAAGAATTTAAAAAAAATAAAATAAAAAGCACTATAAATGATACTACATATCATAAATCATATACACAAAGTGTAAAATATAGGTGAAAAAATTATTGAAAATAGTCATTATTGGGCCACTGGTCTCACCCTTTTTTTTTTTTGCGTGTTGAAATTCATATACTGTATACCAACAATTGAGATATTGTAAATTATGTAAAACAGAATGGAGGGGTATGTGTAAATTAATGCAGAGTTTAGAGGTCAGTAGTATTTAACACAGAGTGCATGGGTCAGTGATAAATAATGTAGAATTCAGAGGTGAGTGGTAATGCAGAGTTAAGCGCTCAGTAGTATGTAACACAGACATCTGGGGTGGGTGATAAGTAAACCAGAGTCCAGAGGTCAGTTGCAATAATGCAGAGTTCAGAGTTGTAAGCGTAGCCCTACCCAAGCAGGGGCCGTTGATTTTAACTGGTTCTTCCCTACAAATACAATACCAGTGTTTAGCGCCCTAAAATTCTGAAAAAAATATGGCTGTCCCTTTTTGGTGAACTCAACACTCAACGACCTCTATTATGCAAAATAAAAAATGTAAAGATGGCGTTCACATACATAAATAAAATGTGAAAAACAGCACCTAACGATAAACAAATAATAGTGGATGATGATGATCACATACATGCCCTGTACACTCATGAATAACAAACGAAAAGGCAATTTGATTAAGCCACACACACACATACATACTGTATATATGTATATATATATAAATCATATAAGATAAAGTCCAGTGTGACTGTCCCAACACCAATGGTTGCTTCAGTGATTAGATCCCTTTTTACAGGTAGGTCAAAATAGGCTTGTAAAACCACAAAATAGCTGGGATGCCTCTGATGAGAAGCTCCACTTCATTCCACTATTAAAGTAGATGACTCATAGAGAAAATTACTCCGCAGGAAGCAAGATTAAAAAGTAACATAGTGTAGTATTTTATTTGTAATTGGTGTTAAAAAACAACAAATAGGAATTGCACTCACATTAGTGCCCATGCACCCGCACTAGTGTGTTCAGCTTGTGCAGATACTGTATCAAATGGCTTCTCCAAGGCTGCTGTGCTGTCCAAGCCTCGTTCTGACTAACCAGCCTGGAAATTATGTCCCACGGGACCCGGAAGTGACGGATCTCCACTCTGACGTATGTTTCACCGTTATGGCTCCTCAAAAGTACAGAGGCCACCAGCCACCCAAGCAACAGTACATTGACTCTGGCTCCAATAAACAGTTTAAGGGTAAGTCTTTTTGTGATTGATTGCTGGTAAAACTTGTAACAGGAGAGGGGTTGGGGACATGGGATAGTTGTACCATAGCCACTGGATCCCCTGAACTCTTCCTCTTTTAGCACTCAGTGGGGGTTATTTACTAAAGGAAAATCCACTTTGCACTGCAAGTGCACTTGAAAGTGCACTGAAAGTGCACTTAGAAGTAAAGTCACTGTAGATCCGAGGGGGACATGCAAGGAAATAAAAAACAGCATTTTAGCTTGCACATGATTGACGATTGATGATAAAATCAGCAGAACTTCCACTCATTTCAGATCTACCCCTTAGACTGAGAGCGACTGCACTTTTAGTGCACTTTCAGTGCACTTTCAAGTGCACTTGCAGTGCAAGGTGGATTTGCTTTTCGTAAATAACCCCCAGTATATTCCTCAAGCATCACCCCCGCTTCCCTGCTGGGTCCCTGGCATGGTACCCACTAATTCTACACAAGCGCCACCTCTGCTGTCCCCCTCGGTCCCTGACTTGGCACTCACTGAATTTTTCCCACTTCTTCACCGTCACCGGCTGGTGAGAAGACTGCTCTAGTACTGGCTTCAGCTTACTCACAGTGATCTCCGGTAACAAGGTGGATGGTCCCTTAGTGGCAACAGCTTCCCCTTCTACCTTTGACCACAGCTGTTTTCCCGTCGGCCTGAAATTCTGGTTGGACTACAACCAGCAGTCCCAACCCTAGGCTACTCTCCTGCTCCTGGAAAGGACCTCAGGCAGCCTGGCAGCCAAATGTCCCCGGGATAGGCCTCAGGCTCGGCCTAGCAGCCTGGGGCAGCACAACACACGTCCACCCAGACAGTCGTCCGGGTGGCACAGATCACCTGACTCCACCCAAATAAATAGTCTTTCCCAGCAGGCAGAGGAACCCAAAAAAATCCCTGCCCATTGGCTGAGACACCCCATCCATTCATGTCTGAGCCTGCAAAGCCCCTGTCTTATCTAATGTCACTAGCATAGTGCCACCTAGTGACAGAAGAGAAAGGGTGCAACAAGTACAGATTTAGAAAGGAGTCAATTGATCTCCTAACAATTGACCAAGGCAACTATCGCCTGGCAACTAAATTTGATAGCAACCCTGCCTAAACATCAAGGTGCTACACAAAGTTCAGAGGACAGTTGTAATGTCAGGAGGAATATAGCCTCCACTCCACTGCATATTCTCCCAATGTATACCACTAGTTAATCTTCAGCAGCTGCACTCAATGACTCTGAATCCATAATACCTCTACTATGTAGCAGCACTATATCTTTGCAATGCCCTCAATACAAAATGGTTTAACTGCAAAATGTGAATACTACTGTAAACAAATCATACATACCGTAAATTATAGACCATACGGTATAACAACTACACACAAATCACAGTGTGTTTAAAAAGCACTATGTGTAGTTCTCCTGGTTCCTGCAGCTCCGCCACGCCTACAGGGCACAGTTTGGGGGCTCTCCTCTTACCCCGTACCAGTCAAACATGGAGTCGCTTCTACGTCAAGAGACTTTAATTTTAATCATTATCCACAATTTACCAGGTTCTGCAGCCTACCGTACATCACGGTTTGGAGAGACTTCGTGACTTCTGGGTGTCGGAGCTGCCGGAGTTGGATGGGGAGGACTGGGAAGATATCTGGGACCCCCCCTTTGGACACCTGGTCTCTTCTAGAGATCGGTTGATCCAGTTTAAAATATTACACAAGTTTAATTACACTCCATACAGGCTTCACAAAATATACCCGGACTGCACGTCTCAGTGTTGGCGCTGTCAAGCTGACTCTGCGGGTTTCTTACACATGATTTGGTCATGCCCCAATGTACAGCATTACTGGTCATTAATTACAACCTTTACAACCTTCATCACCAAACTAACCACAATTCCTATACCTCACAAGATAGAGATTTGCCTGCTGGGCTTGGTGGATGCTCTTGACCCTTCGAGGGCAGTTCGTACACTACTAGGATTGCTTCTCTTCTATGCTAGGAAACTCATCATACTCAAATGGTGAGCTCCCACGTCTGCCCTTACCCTGAATGCATGGAAATCATTAGTCAATCTTGCAGTACCCTTATATAAAGAAACATACTCTGGTAGAGGATGTCCACTAAAGTTTCAAAAGGTCTGGAACATATGGCTAAAGTCTGAAAGGACAACTGTAGAACAAGAAGACCCTGTAGGTATATCGGTCTGATCTGATTTACATACAAGATGATGGTTCCTCCGGTTGTCCACCCAGGGGTGCATTCTGACTAACCACGCACCTATAGTCACCCACTTATTGTAGACTCTTTCTTGGGAGACACCTTCTTATATCAAATATCTATGTTAATTGCTGAGCAAGCTACGGGGTTGTTTTGTTGTTGTTTAACTTGTTAACTGGTTTAGGCCAGTAGTTAAGTAATAATATACCTTGCCTAATGTTTTATGCACTTCGAGCTGGGGAATGCCCAGAGGCTCTGTCATGTAACCTTTCTTTACCACATATAAGTTGTAAGCGTAGCCCTACCCAAGCAGTCCCCATGCACCCGCACTAGTGTGTTCAATAGTATTGCACAGTACAGAGGTCATTGGTAACACACAGTGCAGAGATCAGTAGTAACGCACAGTGTGGAGGTCAGGAGAAAGCAACGCAGAGGTCAGTGGTAATACTTTATGTCTATCCTGCCCCCCCCCCCCCTCTATCACAGCCATACTTAATCCTGCACCTGCATACACATTGCAAGGTGTTTTCTCCTCTATCAACTACCTTGCCATATCCACCTCATGCAGACAGCCGCTGGTGGCAGCTCTTGGTTCATCCTGCCCCCCCTCCCTTCCCTTGTGCTGGCTATTTTTACTTACTGACACACATGTAGACAAGGACGGGTGGCATCATCTTGTCTCTGCTCCTTCACCTACTGCTCACCTCGTCTGGGGTGGTGTGAGTCGCATAATGCCTGTGCCCTGCGGACCAATAGAAGCAGGCTCTGACATGAATGTTGGAAAGGAATGTTTTTACCATCCCCTCTATCCTCCTATTCCTACAGGCAGCAAACAAAACACAAGTTGTCAGACAGGTTTCGACCCAGCAGCTCTGGGACAGCCATATTTGGAACAGAGACAAGACATTTAAACCAGGAACAGGATACTTGGCAGGCTAGGACAGCTTCCTCCAGCAAGGAACTGTCTCTGGAAACCACGGATGTCTGATGACCCTATAACTAGACTCTTATCATCCTGTCCCCCACATCCAGGAGTAGCATCGAGGAAGCATTGACATGTGGCAGATCATTGCAGTGGCAGGGGAACATCAGTGACAGGTCTTGATGGACATGGATCTACTGTACATCACTGGATGATGTGATTAATGCTGATTTTACATAATAGCACATCATATACATATCTCTGTGCTTTTTGTTTTGGATTGTTACTTTGTTCAGTTAGAGTGTGTTTAGACACCATAGTCTGTATTTTGGTTTGTATCCTTAAGAGGGTTAATTTAGGGGAGAGTGATCTGACAGAGATTGTGTAATATAGGAAGCACCATGGCAACATAACCAGTAGTATTAAAGCACGGTCTATTAAAAAGGGTTTGATATGTTCTAGATTGACAACAATAATCTTTTGTATGTGTGTTTTAAGTCACCACAAGTCTACAGAATTATAAGCTTTGCACCAATGGGAAAAATAGGTAGTTTCCAACCACTGAAGTTTAAATCTGTCAAGCTGCAGATCCAGAACTCATCTAAAGTCTACTACAATGACGGGGGAGGTAGAAATTGTGAATGTTTATAAGGGAGTTTGTTAAATATTTTCACATTGATTGGGCGTAGAACATACAGCTACCAGCAGCAGTGGACTATTGTATAACAGACAGATTATCCTACATTATCTACTGTAGCAATCGGTTTCCATCTGTATGCATTAATATCACAACCCGCAACCTACCTGTACCAACCGCAGGGATCCTCGCACTCGAAGCATGTCAGTCCTTGGCACTCTTGTTAGTGGCCTGTGTCCTGTGGTGCCCCCGTGTGAGTATAGTGAGGCCTCTAGCACATGTCTGATGGCATCCTCATATCAAGATGGAAACACCAAAGTGCTTCCTGATGACAGCAATTGCATCACTTCCACTCCACCCTCCGGAGGTCATTTCCGTTTTAATCACTATAAAGCTATAAGGTTCCAGAGAGAGAGTGGTCAGTTGTTTTAGAGCTACCCGCAGTGTGTACCTGTTCCTTGCCGTGTGATATTGCTACCTGACCTTTGCTACGTTTATTGACTCTGATCCTTTGCTGCCTTACCTGACCTTCTGCTACATTGGACTTACCCTTTTGTACCACGTGTTTTTTGGAAACTGTGCTGGATTCACCTCCTGAGCATCCTTATCCAGGGTGTGTACACCTGCTATTGGGTTCCCCATACCCAAACACTGAAAATGAAAGAATAGATAGATAAAATATGTAATAATAAAATAATAGTATATACATTTTAGACATTGGCTATTGGCTACTAAGGCAACATGCTGAAACGCGTAAGCCCTGTATTATTTTGTAACACACCTGGATTAATAAATATATGAATTGCGGAAGATCAAGCTGCCGGCTTTCCTTTATCTATATTATAAGAATATAGTGGGCCATCCTGTGGTTGACCACAACAACTAATACCCATAGTTTGGTAGAGGAAAGCCCAACTCATAAATGTTGTCATTCATGCAAACACATACAGGCACTTACAAATGGAGGGAGACAACAGGAAGTGAGAGGAAATCTACCCATAGGAAGGGAAATTCACTCCTGTAAGAGTTGTTATGGGAAAAAGGTGTCTCCACTGAAGCTTTATCACCAATCCTTGTTTCCACAACAGCCCAAAATGTTTAAAATCCAATGGTCACAGGGACAGAAAGTGAGGTGAAATCTTCTGAACAGGGGCATAGACAGCAAAACAAATGTTACAGGGGCGTTAATCCTTCCCTTTGCTATCCAAAACTTAATATTGCTTTGGTTACACTTAAAAAAGGTACCTGTTCAAATTTACATACAAATTTAACTTAAGAACCCAGGGACTGCCTGTAAAAATTACTTCCAATGGAGATAAACAAAGCTCATAGCAATAGCATACTAGTTCAGACGCCCTGCCTGGTTCACACCCCAACTGAGCGGGTCTGCAGCCTGAACTCATAAACTGATGTTAATAATAAAGCATAGCATATGCCAGTGTTAAGGATAAGATTAAGAGCTTCAATCAAACTCAAGGTTATCTGCTGCTGTCTCTAATTGGAAAGTGTGGATATGCATGCATATAAAAGTAAACACTCAGCACCGTTACTTCTTACACTTCTGATTTATTCAAGGCAGTGCTAATGTTTTATACACAAAAATACGTCATTGCTATGTCAGTCTAATAGGTACATCTCATTGGTTATGATAGAAAAGAAGATGGAGAATCTTCATAACGAGGTTTGGCTGTCCTCGGTTTTATCTTCATTTCCGCGTTCTTCTGATGTGTGGGATGTAGGGTGTACCCGCCATCTTGAGAAAATATAGGAACAGAGCAAATCTGTAATACTTATATAATGAGAAAGGAGAAAAATATGTATGCACATAAGAAAATAGACATTTTCAGATTATTATTATTATCTACATCATATTCCTTCACAGTCCCCCCTAAAATGGCTATTTTCTCTTTTCTGTCCCTAATACTAAAGGTCCTACTTCGCCTGGCCCATTCTCCTCAGCAACTCTTTTAGGCTGTATATAGAGTTAGGCAGCAACTTGTTCACTACCCTCGTCGATACAGCTGGAGAGGTGCAGTCAGGTGCTATCTATCCCTATAACCCTATAGGATTGTGAGGTTATGGACAGGGAGTGACTGTAGAGGAGTGAAGGGTTTGTCATCTTCCATCATAAGGAGGTCCTCTTCTTCTTGGTGGAGAAAAGTAGGTGTGCTATTGTCTACAGCCTTGCTCATTAACTTTTTACGAAAGGTAGAATACAGCATACGATCAGGGCTAAAAGAACCAGGATTATTAATACCGTTACCCCTATCTGGGCGAGCACCTTCTGCCACCCACTCATCCAGCTAAAGTATTGATCCCACGGGTCTGTGATACCGGAGTTCTTCTTCAACTCCAGTGACAGATCTTCTAATTTCTTTATAGCAAGAGTAACCTTACCATCTGGGCCTGTAGTATAAGGAATGTATGTACAACAGGTTCCCGTTTTTTCCTATGATTTTACAAACACCTCCTTTCTCAGCTAACACCATGTCTAAGCCATCCGGTTCTGGAATGTCATGTAGGAAGTGGGGGCTAACTGGTCAGCAATTCCCTGGAGGGCATCTTTAGTGTAATTTACCAATCTCTGTTGGTTATAGTATATGTAGTTAATCCAATCTACATTCTTGTTGACACTTATTATGGGGATCAAAGACTCAAAACCAGCTTTTACCTGGTCCCTGGCTTTAAATTCATCAGGGACCCCCCTTGGAACCCCTATGGCATCTATGTATACATGAGGGTCAAAGCTTCCGGAGAGAGCTGCTCGCTTCCTCCTCTGACTGTCTGACTGTGTGCTGGGTCAGTGTATGTATCAGGGGTATCTTCAGTTAGGATATGGGGGGGCATAATGACCTTTGCAAGGGCACATTCACTGGTCCAGATTCCCTGTAATCTGGTCCTGATTTTAAAATTCCCATAGATCAAATACACATCACCAAGGGACTGGACCCGGTTTAATACCTGTCTTCTGCAAAGTCATTCTGCTTATCAGGGGCTTTATATTTTCATCTTTCTTATCTAATGCACTCTGGGGTCACCCAATCTGGCCCTGTGTTCCAACCCACTGCCCCCCCCCCCCCCCCCCCGGAACCACAACTCTGTCCCCAGTAACTGTCTGTGTGGCATACATATATGTCCTTACCGTCAGGGATGTCACTGTACCGATGACATTGCCATGAGGGGTCAAACGGACAAGGTACTATGTCACAGTAATCTGAGTAAAGGTGGTCACATGTGTACCTGAAGAGTTATACCAAAACGTAATTGTGTTATCATTTTTGTGATGGCCACCTCCCCCCCTAGATCAAACAGAAAAAGGATATGCAGCACCCGAAAACACGCTCTCCTGCAGTGGTAAGCGTGCATTTAGGTGTTCTTCCCGGCCAGCTTGACTGAGGTGGCTGTGGTCAGCAAAACTTGGAATGGACCATCATATCTTGGCTCAAGGATCTCCAGACAGTAGTTGGTGTGTTCCTGTATCTAATTCAGGATCTGGAATGGAAGAAAACACCTGGACATGCATTCAGGTTAATTCTCGTGATAAAGTGGTTACATAATTAGTCAACACATCAGATTGCAACTGTAACTTGTGGAAAGTAACAACCAAGTCTGGGAGCTGAACCAAACAAAATTTCATAAGGGGATAGGGCATGTTTCCCCCGGACGTGTGTCTGACACTGAACAGGGCAATGGGCAAACTGTCTGGCCAACTCATGTTAGTCTCTTGGGCCATCTTTAACATCCTTTTTTTTTTTTTTTTAGTGTCCCATTCATCCTTTCTACCTTCCCGCTACTTTGAGGGTGGTATGGGGTGTGTAGTGCCAACTGAACCCCCAGTGCTGCCCAAATCTCTTTTGTAAGGGTTGCTGTTAAGGCTGGGCCCTGATCTATCAATATCACCTCTGGGACCCCAAATCTACATACTATCTCACTCAGTAGTTTCTTAGTTGTGGTCCTGGCAGTCATGACCACTTCCACTAGGGCGTATTCGAATCTGCCACTTCTTGGCACTTGAGAATGATCAATTTGCATGCTCTGGAATGGGGTATAGGGCTTTTGCCAGGTGCTTCTTCTGTGTTTTTTCTGTGCGTCCTGGGTTACATTTGGTGCAGATAATGCATGATCTGCAGAAGTTATCGGTCAGTGGAGTAACTCTTGGTGCAACACTTGTTGATAAGAGAGTTCATAAAAGTCTTTGTCAAGTGGGCAGCTCCATGTGCCCATTGCACCACGGCTGGGTACATACTCCTGGGTAGACAAGGCTTCTTGTTGCACTCGAATAGTCCATTTCTGAGAGTTGCTCCTCTCCGTTTCCAGCTTTCCTTCTCATCCGGACTTGCTGTTTCCTGTAGTTCTTTTAGATAAACTCTATCCACTGGGAGAGTCTGTAAGGTAAGCACGGGGTGGTCTTCTTCTACCACCCTGCTGTTCACTTCCCGTGGACCACTAGCTGTCTGTTTGGCAGCTGAATTGGCTAGATGATTGCCTTGAGCTTCCTTTGAGTTCATTTTGTCATGTGCTTTTACTCAGAATAGTCACTTGGGTTGGGAGAAGCAACGCATCCATCAAGTTTTCACAGGTGTTCCTGCAGCCGGCAACAAGTCAAGACTCTACTCCTCCTCCTCCTTTCCCCCCTCGAGAAGTGGAAGAAGGGTGGTAGGGTTCAGTGTTTGACAACTTAATAGAGTAATGCTGTCCAGTAGGAGGGAACACAGGAGTCTCAAGTGTCTGGTAGTGGACAAGTGTTTCAGCTGGGTCTTGGTTGAATATGGCAACAACATCATGGGGAGCAAGCAGAACGAGGCAGTGTCCGAGGACCAAGTTCAAAGTTTTGTCAAGCAAGGCTTGTGCAGCAAAGCCAGCTCGCAGACACAATAGGCCTCCTCTTGCTACCGCATCCAGCCAACAGGAATAATATCCTACGGGGCGTAGGCTGATGTCGTGTGATTGGGTGAGTACACCTGCAGCATGTCCCAGACGTTTGGATACAAAGAGCTTGAGCGTTTTGTCGTAGTCTGGGAGCCCTAGCGCCGGAGATGGCACACTTGAGGGCCTCAAACTTAGATATTTCTTCAGGAGACATCTGGAAGGGGTCTGATTGCAGAGCATCAGTAGGAAGGCTTCTAGAATCTATGCTCCGCACTAGGAAATTAGTCCAAGGAAGGCATGAAGGGATTTATGGCCTTGTGGCAGTGGGATATCAGAGATTACTTGCACCCTGTCTTCAGTGGGGTGTCTTGTCCCATGGGACAGACAATGTCCAAGGAAAATGACAGATGTTGAGCACCACTGAAATTTGGGCTTTGAGGCTTTGCACCCCTGGTTGGCAAGATAGCACAACAGGTTTTCTGAGGTGACTTCAACAGGGGGTAAGTCAGCTGCACAAAGGAGAAGGTCATTAACATGTTGGAAGAGAATCACTTCCGGGTGTTCCTCTTGTCATGTGTCAAGGATGATAGCCATAGCTTTTGCAAACTGGCTTGGAAAGTTCTATGCCCCTTGTGGCACAACTGTTTAGGTATGTTGCCGTTTCTAATTGGGGATGGAAGGAAAAAAGGTACTATCAGGAGGGGTGAGGGTGGACACTGAAGAAAGCGTTTGTAAGGTCCACCTCTGTGAGGTACTTTGCAGTCAAAGGCATCCACCGCAGGTACCTGGTTCTCTTTTAGGGGTTCTCTTCTTGGGGTTATTGTGGTTTCCGGGGCAATGATGCGCCCTCTTTTAGCTTGACCTAAACTGGTGGCACCTTTAAGTGACCGTTGTCTTCCTGTCCTGTGGACCATAGGCACGCAGGGATTCTGTCAAGTACTTCCTGCAGTATTGAACTTGAAGTTTTTGCTTCGTGAAGTGTCATCAGGAGAGGCAGAGAACACAAAGCAGATGAGTCTTCTAAAGATAGGGGAGTATGTAACTTCATTCCCCCTTCAGGCGTGTACATGATTGAGGCCTGTAGTCTGGACAACACATCAGCTCCTAGTAGATTCAAGGGACATGTAGAAGACACCACAAATCTGGCAAGGAAATCAGGAAATGTCCCCACTTGGAGTGGCTCAGCAAGTGGACTGGAGCGGGGCACCCCATCCACTCCCACACAGGAAACGTGTGTGTGTGTGTGTGTGTCTTTTCATAGTGGGAGAAGTTCTGATCATCAAAGGCCTGTATGAGTCTAGCATGATACTTCTTCAGACTCCCCTTTATCTTGGGTAATATCTTGGATTGTGGTGGTCTGATCCATCAATCTCTCCTTTGCCCAGTCGTGGAGTTGTGCACAGAACTCCACTCCTGAGGTGTAAGAAGTGGCACTTGTCAGGCAGGCATCATTGAAGGCCGTCTGCATGACTGGCCAAAAGACATGTCCT
The DNA here is from genome assembly GCF_042186555.1 of Aquarana catesbeiana. Taxonomy (NCBI): domain Eukaryota; kingdom Metazoa; phylum Chordata; class Amphibia; order Anura; family Ranidae; genus Aquarana; species Aquarana catesbeiana. Next base: position 117,293,502 of record NC_133327.1, read on the forward strand.
GCTTTGATTTGGCATAGGTTGATCAAGTCTCTCCAGGCAGCTGACTAAATTTCTTTTATCTGTACTATCCTGTGGTAGAAGGGAATTGGCTGCTTCTCTAGGTCAGGCAGACTTGTCGCTAAGGCCGCTGCTTGTGATGGAGTAAAAGCGACATACATCACTGGTGCCACTACTGGTATCCAAGACTGTTGTTGGGGCGGGGGGCTGGGTAGGGGCACTTTCCCTTACGGTTGCCAGCATGTGTTTGAGATCCTCTCGAAACTGTGAGTCCAGAGTCGGATTGGGGGTTAAATCAGTGGGTGGCCTTGCTGCCTGTTGTTGGTCTTCCCACTCAGACGCTTCTTCATCATTAACATATCCGGCCTGTGAATGTGGTGCTTCCGTATTGGGGAAGACAGGTGTGTGGTATGAACCATCCTGGTTTGAAACAGGAAGGACTGGGTATCGGCTGTGTTTGAGCCTACTGGGTGTACCAAGATGGCCGCCGGCAGGAAGTGCACTGGGCTGGGTAAGAAGTGAAGGCATGGGGGCACTAAGATGACCGCCGGGCTGAGTTGTCACAGTGGGTTGTGCTTGGGCTGGGGTGGTGAGAAAGGAGTGGTTGTTAGGCGGAGGGCAGTGCTGTCCCTCCCCTCCTTTTGTTTCAAGTTCCAACATAGTGCGGTGGATCACATATCATCAACTCTGTGATACATAATATAGTGCAATCGCCATCTTTCTTAACTTCCTTTATCCAATTTTCTTTATCACACAGGATTTTTCTCCCTGTTTCTTTAGCAACATAACTTTTGCCACCTTGTTCAACTTTGTTAACTATTTAAACATCTTCTCTCCTCTTCACAATATCACATTCTTCACAATATCACATTCTTTTCTCTCTCTGTTTCTCGGCTAACGGCTTGAGAGGAGAATACGTACAACTAATGGGTTAATATTCTTTCTCACTGCTCCTTATCAACAAATTCCTTGGGTGGGGGCACATAAGGCTGCGCTCCTAGCTGCTACTGTCTGCTATAACCCTGTAATGTACAGTTAATCTCAGTACAAACAATTCAGGGGTATTGGGGAGCTACGGTTTTCGGGTAACCACTCAGGACAGGACATTACACCTGCCACTCTTCGAACTGCAAGATTTCAACAGACTAAGATAAACCACAGGGGCAGACAACTCCCCTTTTAACCCCGTTTATAGACATGTTACACCTCTACCCCCAGAGGCCGACAGCTCGTCTGGGGGTGAGACTTCTGTAACACTTTCATACTGCAAAGCCAGCAGCTGAGAACCCTCAGAGGTCTTACAAACCTTGAGTAACCGTCTATAACTGTCTGCTACAAGAAAACATCTCATCCCAGAGGCCGACAGCTCATCTGGGGATGAGAACACACATACACACATGTAGCACTTTCAGCCTGCTGAGGTCCGTAGCCCAAAGAATGGCAGACAGTGAACAGATAATACCGATAGCAGAAACCCATCGGCAGGTTCGTTAAAACAGCCTCAGTCGAGGTAATGGTTCCTGCCTCTAAAACAGTCTCAGCATACCGACAGAATCCAGTGGTAAGAATATAAAAAACTTACCGTACTGTTAGGGCTGCGCAAAGACCCCCTCTGTTATCTTATCAGTTTAGCCGCTCAAAACGTTATTGCGGTCTGGCTTCGACTGTAGCCTGAAGCTCCCGGGTTTCGGCACCAGCTGTTAAGGATAAGATTAAGAGCTTCAATCGAGCTCAAGGTTATCTGCTGCTGTCTCTAATTGGAAAGTGTGGATATGCATGCATATAAAAGTAAACACTCTGAGACACGCTCAGCACCATTACTTCTTACACTTCTGATTTATTCAAGGCGGTGCTAATGTTTTATACACAAAAATACGTCATTGCTATGTCAGCCTAATAGGTACATCTCATTGGTTATGATAGAAAAGAAGATGGAGAATCTTCATAACGAGGTTTGGCTGTCCTTGGTTTTATCTTCAGTTCCGCGTTCTTCTGATGTGTAGGATGTAGGGTGTACCCGCCATCTTGAGAAAATATAGGAACAGAGCAAACCTGTAATGCTTATATAATGAGTAAGGAGAAAAATATGTATGCACATAAGAAAATAGACATTTTCAGATTATTATTATTATCTACATCATATTCTTTCACACCAGTCTTCAAAAATGTAAGGATAGGATCCTGATACATCATACAAGATGATAAAGACATTGGTGAGTATCACACTGTTCAGTTCCCAATCATGGTAGTTTAGGAGCGCATTATTAGCAGATGAGGTGGGCTACATGATGGTAGCCAGGTATGCAGTAAGTACATTCAATATCAAAACAACTCAATATAATGTCTTTTCTGAATAGGGCAAAGAGCCAATGTTCTGAAAATTACTTAGGGCCATTGTCTTCTGCTCTTTAAGGGAAGAAAATAACAGAAACATTTTTTCTGCTTGACCAATCACACTTTTCCTCTATTCTCTTAACTGTATGTTCAAGACAGGTGTGACTGGCTGAACGTGGATGTGCCGCATGTTTTAAATCGCTAATACATTTTCAGCCTGTTCTGTCTCTTATCTAAGGTAGGTCTTCTTGCAAGATGTTGATGGTGATCTTTAGCTTGTCCACTTTGGACACGAGGATGGTGTGATCAGATTGCACAGTGTGAGTAGGCTTCTTACCAGTATCCAGTATTTCAACACTGACTAGTGATGGAGAAATGAGAGATAGCTCTATTGAGTCATATGAGTTAGATGGAGTGGATGAGGCTTCAAGTATTTCCTTACAGGTGCCATCTTAATGTATTTTCATGGCCTTCGTCATGTTTGCCAGTAGCTGTTTCTCTTGTTAGCGCATCAACTGTGTTTACACAGTGAGCGGAGCTAGCCGAACCTAGCCGAGTACACTCGGCTAGGTTCGGGCGGCGTTCGAGTGAAGCCAAAAGTGTCCGAGAAGAGCCGAGGACCGGCTCTGTGTATTTCGGTGCCTGCGGCGCCATTTTCAAATCGCGGTCGGCGATCACTCCGCTCAGTCAGCGGGGGATCGCAGGGGATCGCCGTATAACACGCACCCGCGATTTTCCCCTGATTTTAAGGGGAAAAAAGTGCGTGTTATACGCCGATAAATACGGTATATTAAGCAGGAGCTAATAATGATCATTAGTTGTAAAAGCAGGTTGAAACACAGTCATTAACTGAAACAGAAATATACAACCAATGTCATTAAGAACTATCTTCAGTGTAAGGAAGAACAAGGAGTCCTGGAAGTGAAGGTTTGGCCCCCACAGAGCCCTGATCTCAACATCATCAAGTCTGTCTGGGATTACATGAAGAGACAGAAGGATTTGAGGCGGCCGACATCCACAGAAGATCTGTGGTTAGTTCTCCAAAATGTTTGGAACAACCTATCTGCCAAGTTACTTCAAAACTATGTGCAAGTGTACCTAGAAGAATTGAGGAATCGATGCTGTTTTGAAGGCAAAGGCACCAAATTTTGATTTGATTTGGATCTCTCTTCTGTTCATTTACTGTCCATTTTGTTAATTGATAAAAATAAACTATTAACATTTCTATTTCTGAAAGCCTTCTCAATTTATAGAATTTTTTTCACACCTGCCTAAAACGTTTGCACAGTAGTGTACATTACAAAAAATTGTAATATGTATTACATTCCACAAATGCAAGCAAAAAATATTAAAAAAATATTACCATAAAAACAAATGAGTAGAAATTACCAAGCATGCTGGAAATTCTTTACACCTTCCCACCCTGCCTTTAGCAGAATGACAGCCGAGCGGTGGCTTTAAGATCCTGACTGGACGTGATATGACGTTCCTTCACATGCACCGTTTGTGCCTGTCCCTGGCGGCACGCAGCGTAACGGTCGCTGATGAGCTGTGTCCCTCAGACTCAGCGCATCACAGATCAGGGTAAAGAGCCAATGACGTAGGCTCTTTACCATGTGATTGGCTGTCCATTCACAGCTAATCACATGTAAACAAATGCCAGTTATCAGCATTTCTTTTTCTCAGCTCTGTCAGTGTCTGCGGAAAGGAAAGCCGGTAATCGGCTTTCCAGTTACAGGGTACATTTACACTGATAATCAGGGCACTAATCATCAGTGCAGCAAAACAGTGTCCATCAGTGCAGCATATCTGTGCAGCCTTATCAGTGCAGCCTCATCATTGCCCATCAGTGCCCATCAGTGCCGTCTCATCAGTGCCGTATATCAGTGCCCATCAGTGCCCATCATTGCCACCTATCAGTGCTGCTTCATCAGTGCCCATCAGTGCAGCATATCAGTGCCCACCAGTGCAGTCTCATCAGCGCACATCGATGAAGGAGAAAAATTACTTATTTACAGAATTTTGTAACTAATAAAAACTTATTTTTTCATTTGTTTAGTAAAAAATTAAAAACCCAGTAGTGATTAAATACCACCAAAAGAAAGCTCCAGCTGTCTCAAAAAAATTATAACATTTAATTTGTGTACAGTGTTGCATGACCGCGCAATTGTCATTCAAAGTGCGACAGAATTGAAAGCTGAAAATTGGCCTGGTCAAGAAGGGGGTGAATATGTCTTGTATTGAAGTGGTTAAATAAGAAAACTGTATGTTGTATAAAGAATTTCCAGTATGCTGGTTAATTTATACTTAATAGTGGTTTTATGTTTATATATTTTTTGTTCGCTTTTGTGGAATATGTTACATATCACTATTTTTTGTATATATATATATATATATATATATATATATATATATATATATATATATATATATCAGTGGAAAATTTGTGCTGCATTTCACAACCCTATCAGCTTGTCTTTTAGAGGAGCAGTCATACTTGGCCTCATATGCCTTGGACTCCCTTTAGATCTGCTATAGGTAAAGCATCTTCTAAAATTATTTCATTTGTGTTCTAGATTTTGCTGTTGTGCAAAAATCATCAAATATGTTCAAATCCTTTATCAATGACTACTACAGTTCAATGCATTAAAGATCTCCACAAGTCAATTTCTTCTTGGCCGGTGAAGAGAGATAGTTAATATGCGAGTCAGCACTCAGTCCTCCTCTGGGGCAGGAAGGAAAAAGCGCCTGTAAGGGTAAGAGGATTAGACTTCACTATGACACAAATGATAGAAAAGTAAATTGATTTGAGTAGAACAATCTGGTTTTCCTTTGATGTCCTTTGCTCTCTTTTCACACACAATTTGAATTCTTTGAAACTCATTTAGATGTCTTAAAATATTGTAGTGTGTGGCATATAAATGAAAGATGGGACCATAGGAAGTCTAGAATTTCCAGCTCACTTATCACATTCATATTTTTAAAGCTAAATTCCAGAGAAATTTCAGTGATTATACCCAACTTTATGGCACTAAATGTGATAGAGATGAGCCTTTAAAACTTCTGTGTATTTTTTTAAGCTAAAGTGAACTGGAACACTTACTTTGCTAAGGGCTGATTTACATTTTTGCAGGGTATTAACAAGCATTATGACGCACATTAACGCAGGCTGCATTAAGGCAGCCCATTGTAACGAATGGGTCACCTTCACAGGTTGACATGATGAAAATTGGACATAACCTCTTTTTTGTGGTGTGCTGAAACTCAGGTGCATTACCTTACGCCCCTTTCACACTGGGGCCGTGGGTGCCTCGGCGGTAAAGCACCGCTATTTTTAGCGGTGCTTTACCGTCAATTTTGCGCCGCTATTCGGCCGCTAGCGGGGCGCTTTTACCTACCGCTAGCGGCCGAGAAAGGGTTAAAATCCAGCTGCGAAAGGGTTAAAACCACCGCAAAGCACTGCTGCAGCAGTGCTATGGCGGCAGTATAGCTGCGCTGCCCCATTGATTTCAATGAGCAGGAGCGGTGAAGGAGCGGTGTATACATCGCTCCTTCACCGCTCTAAAGATGCTGCTAGCAGGAGTTTTTTTTAGCGCCGTGCCAGCACACCACTGAGAAACAGCAGCGGCTCTTTCAGGGCACTTTGCAGGCGCTATTTTTAGTACTGTAGCGCCTGCAAAGCGCCCCAGTGTGAAAGGGGTCTTAGTGCTTTGGGGTGCCAAACATTACCGCAACAGGGAGATGCAAATGGGCACTTAAAAATAAATGTACAGTAAGGCCCCTTTCACATGGGCGTCATCCGTTCAGTCACGTTTTTGCAGACAAAAAACTGGTTCGGTTTACATCAGTTTGCGCATCCGTCTTCAGTTCAGTTTAGTTTACATCAGTCTACATCCGTAGTATAAATAAAAATAGTTTCTTGCCTAAAAATGGACATAAGTGGAACAGATGTAAATGGATGGCATACTGGAGCATGGCCTGGAGCGGCATGAAGTAGGACGCAGTTAGACGGAGCTCCGCCGGTCACATATCCTGCTGTAAAATCCTGAGACTGCCAAATAGCACTACCAACCTTCACTATACCGCCGCCGAACCGGAGATCAGCCAGGGTCATGTCGCCAACAAAAAAGACAACCGCAGCGGCCACAAAGCTGGAACAATACCGTCGGCAAGGCACAGACTCCTCCAGCCAAGATGGCGCCGTCGCGCTGGAAGAGGAGCCCTCAGCCGGAACAGACACAGCGAGGGTGCTGGAGGCGATATCATCCTGCCAAGAAGCCATCACAACATGCCAGACTTCCCTCACAGCGCGGATTGAGGAAGTGAAAGTGGACATTTCTCTGGTAAGGCAAGATTTCCAGAAACTAAAGGGCAGAGTCACTGAGGCTGAAAACAGGCTGAGCACTGTGGAGGATTCCCTCCCCCCCTTGCAGAACACAACATCAGAGCTGCAGCACCAAGTGAATCAGCTTATTCAGAAGCAAGATGACATCGCCTCCGTAGATGCAATCTCAGATTCGTTGGTCTCCCAGAGGGGGTGGAAGGGAAGGATCCCCCCACGTTCTTGGAAAACCTACTCTGTGACGCATATGGAAGGGAATCGTTCTCCCCAACATTTGTAGTTGAACGTGCGCACCGTCTATCAGGCAGACTGCCACCACCTGGAACCCCCCGCGCACGTTCATCGCAAAATTCCTGAACTATAGAGACAGAGACACCATTCTCTGGCTTAGCAGAGTGAAGGGTAATATCCCCTTAGGAAACAAAACGATTGCCGTATACCCGGATTTTTCTGCAGAGGTGCAGCGAAGGCGACGCACATTCATGGAAGTCAAGAGGCGCCTGCGCATAAAAAATATTAAATACGCCATGCTTTTCCCGGCTCGGCTTCGCCTAGAGGGGGAGGACAAGGCCCACTTCTTCGAGGACCCTGAGGCCGCTATCGCCTGGCTGGAGCAGAGAAAAGCCCACAGATAAGTTCTGTTTTATAATTTTCTTACTTGCTTCCCAAGTTAATATGCGACCTCTCACTCTCTTCTGCTTAAAATTCTGAGATGCTGGAAAATCAAATACTTGATCCACTTTAACCAGACCTGTCTCTAACTATATTTGCTGAACAGGCGGGCTCCACCGAGCATTACAGCCACATACCGAACCGGGAGACCCTGACAGGCTGTAACTTGCAAGACTCTCACCCTAACACAACAAGTACAACCTTATTGACGGACTTCCTATGGGATCCAGCCCTGGCGGCACACCCACTCTTAACCTGCAAAGCAAGGTCCACATCTCCAACCGACGGAGTGAACTTTTGTCTACTAATTCTCACCGAGGATGGTGAGTCGAGTCCTGAACTGTGTAACGGTACGCAGCGTATTTTCGCCCCACGTATCACAGTTCTCCACCTGGAACGGAACGCGCTGACCTTGGCAGTACTGTTTGTGATACTGAAGTTCCCTGAGTTCACCAACATCCTGATCACAGCGACTGCCACTCAAGAACTGCTAAAATATCACCCTTTTTCCGCAGGTTGGACAATGTTTATGCCCAGTTGGCAGTTTGGGAATGAAGCTCGCACCAGGTTTGTAAGGTGCAGAGCGGGGAGGGGGGTAGGGGGTATTAGAATCGTACAATTCTCATTGTATTACCCAATGTCAATAGTAGGTAATTGTTATTACACAAATCCCATGGTACACCTGGTGATGGTCCGCAAGTATGTTGCAAGTATCTCGTTGCATTCACCCGACGGGGCTGTGGAGACAGAACCACACAGGGTAACAGACCTTTTCAGAGAATTCTTCAGTACGCTTCATCAGCCCCGACGGATACCTCCTCAATGGAATCATTTTTGGGGGAATTAACTATTCCCCAACTCTCCAAAGAACAGGTCGAGGAACTAGAGGCCCCATTAACAATAGACGAGATATCTGGTGCCCTGGCGGCACTCCCCGGCTCTAAGTCCCCGGGCTCGGACGGCCTGCCGGTGGAATTTTATTCCACCTACTCAGAAATAATGATCCCTAGATTACTGCAGCTATATAAGGCCATATTTAAGGACTCCAACCTGCCAGCGTCCATGAGAGAAGCCAATATATCAATAAAGTAATCCTCTCCCTAATACATTGCGATCAGGCAGGATTTATGCCAGGTAGAAATACGTCCTTCAACCTCAGGAGACTATTCATAAACTTACAGGCCACTCACGACAACGTGGGATCAAGAGTAATTGTCGCTTTGGATACAGCCAAAGCGTTTGACTCGGTGGAGTGGGGTTATTTGTGGAGTTGCCTGATCAGGTTCGGCTTCGGTCCCAAATTTATAAAGTGGGTGCAACTCCTATATCAATCACCATCGGCGAGGGTACTGGCGAACGGATGGCCATCCGAACAATTTTCACTATTTAGAGGTACGCGGCAGGGGTGCCCTCTGTCGCCCCTGCTATACGCTCTGGCAGCTGAGCCCTTGGCCATAGCCATTCGGGCACACCCGGAAATAAAGGGACTCCGCAGGAGGGACGTGACAGAAAAGATCAGTACATACGCAGACGACACCCTTTTATACCTTGACGACTCGGAGAACTCCCTGCCTCTTACATTGGACCTAATAGAAAGGTTTGGCACATTTTCTGGCCTCAGGATAAACTGGGACAAATCTCAGATACTACCCCTCGACAGTTTCCCGCAATCTAAAGACAGAGCAATGCTGCCCCTACAGAGAGTAGATACCATCAAGTATTTAGGAGTAAGGACTACAAGGGACACAGCTGATTATGAGTCACTCAACATAGCTCCATTGCTTGCGATGCTCAAGCACAAGACACAGGTGTGGGCTCGCCTCCCGCTGGGAGTAATGGGACGAATAAATCTAGTCAAAATGGTCCTTTTACCTAAAATATTATACATGATTTGGCACTCGCCAATATACTTGGTGCTTAGGCATTTCAAATTAATGGAAGTCATCCTGAAACCATTTATATGGGGTAATAACAGACATAAAATCGCCTGGCAAAAACTTAAAAACCCCACAGACTTAGCGGGAATGGCCTTACCTGACCTTAATGCTTACTACATTGCAGTGCAGTTATCCCAAATCTTTCATGTGGACAAAATAGACAGAGAAAGATTCCTACACTTTCTGTGCCCCAAGTGGTCTCATCCAACACAAGACCCTCTGGTCGTGATAGTGGGGCGAGCCACTGGAGAAGACAGAAATGTTAATTGTAAATCATTGCTACACCATTACACTAAGATCTGGAACCTAGCCATGGATAGACTCCAACTGCCAGTAATAAATGAATTCACCCCCCTGTGGCATAATATAAATCTCCCAGAATTCAATGTAATACCTGACAGCGAGGTGTGGAGTTCTAGAGGGATCTTCTATATACTACACGTTACCCATAATGGCAGGTTAAAAACTTTTGAAAGACTGAAAACAGAATATGCACTACCAAATCAAATGTACTTTAGGTACCAGCAACTGCGTCATGCCTTCCACACACATTTCCCGCAGGGGGAACCCAATTTGGTAAATAACCCACTAATGGAGGCACTGAAATGCCCTGACCCAAAAAAACTAATCTCCCAATTTTACCAAATGCTGACGCTGCCGCAGGCAACCACATTGGCTTACGCCCTGAAATCAAGGTGGGAGGGAGAAGTAGGCACACTGGCAGATGACGAATGGAGCGACGCCTTAGATACATGCAAATTAGTGTCCCCTAAACTGTCCGATTGACTCAAATATTCCTGATTCACAGAGCATACCTCACGTCACTCAGGTTAGCAAAATATAAGAGCAATCAAACAACGATGTGCCCAATGTGCAACCAAACTACGGGTACTTTCTTCCATTTACTGTGGCAGTGCCCCCAAATCCAAGCGTACTGGACACAAGTGGTGCGCTTCCTCCATGACACTATGGGCTCCCCTGTAACATTGCAACCTAAACTCTGTCTTCTGGGAATCTTACCAGACCCGGAGATAAATAAATTCAAAAAGATATTTGTTCACGAAACACTTTTCTCTGCACGAAAAGTTATTGCTAGAGTTTGGATGAGACCTAACCCTCCAGAGTTTTCACATTGGATAGCGGAAATCAACAACACATTACCTTATAAAAAACTGGTTTACCTACACAGAGGTTGCCCTCTCAAATACGATCAAATATGGGATAAATGGGCTCAGTCACCTGACACTTGCACATGAGAATATGTAAGTCACTAGGATACCCTGATGAACAGTGCCCCTCCACGCTACATATGAGGAGTTACTGTAGCGCGGACCGGCCAACTCTGTAAGATATGAATAACTAGCTTTTGTATGTATACCATGGGAAAAATGAGACATGACATGGGTTATATTACTGTACACTAATTTATTTGTACATTTTCGAGAACTGTATTGTTATTTTCGGTGTTTACTATGTACACTAAACTTTTTTTTTCTTATCACTCAATAAACTTACTTTTGACGGAAAAAAAAATGGATGGCATACTGACTGCATATTATACAGACAAACTGATCTAGACTGAATGCCCATGTGAAAAGCGCCTAAATCAACGAACTGCTAATTTTGGCCATCCGTGTAACAATACAATCATGCAATAAAGAAAACTATTTAATGAAAAAATTAAATCTAACTAAATGGACAATTCAATCAACAAACAACTGTTAGTCAAGAATGAAATATTAATCATAGAGGAAAAACTTAATGATCTAGATCTATTCTACAGTGTGCTATATTAGATGTTGTTGAGTTAAAGTGAAACTATACTCTTAACAATTGATAAAATATAATGTTCTTTAGCAAGAAACATACATTTCACATTAATAATTATGTGTGTTGTAAATTGCCTCCAGCATTGCTCCTGTTTCTTCCTGCTGAAGGCTGCCATTTTGTTGAAGTCCAGAGCCCTGAGCAGCAGCTGAAGCTGAACTATACCCTCATACCCTTTTCACCCAAGGAAGCTGTCATCTGTTTGATCTGCAACTGCCATAGTGCTGCACTTGTGAACAGTTACGACTCCAAACCATATGATGGTTTGACAGTTTGGTTGAGAACACAAGCACATGTGACAGGTTGCATTCCTGGCATGCCAGGAATGTAACTGTTTTTTTTAATCTGTTAAAATAGTTAAATTCGTTATGCTCTGAACTTTAGGCTGTCAGCAGATCGGATCTACAAATTTGTCACAGTGCCGAAAAAAAGAGAGCAACTGAGCATGTGCGGAGCAGGCTGAAACGGTGTATTACTGGATTTTAAATAGTTTAGGTACTTATTTTTTAATGTATTACATAGCTATACCTGCAAAAAGAGCCAGCCTGAGGTGATCTAGCAGGAATTCATTTTCTGACTAAAGTTCCACTTTAATGCTCCTTGAAAACAATTTAAATAAAAAGTATAAGAAAATTTTAAAAAAATAGATTTACCTGGTTTTGGTAATGTACCTTGAATGCTTGTTTAGAGAGCCACAAATAAATCTAAATTTAATAGAGGTTCCAACATATGAAAATAGCTGAAAAATCCTAACCCATAAAACCACTTAAATCCCCACTAAATACAATTTTATATATATATATATACTTTCCGTCCCATATATATGGGACGGAAAGTATTCAGACCCCCTTGCATTTTTCACTCTTTGTTATATTGCAGCCATTTGCTACAAAATCATTTAAGTTCATTTTTTTCTTTATTAATGTACACACAGAACCCCATATTGACAGAAAAACACAGAATTGTTGACATTTTTGCAGATTTATTAAAAAAGAAAAACTGAAATTTCACATGGTCCTAAGTATTCAGACCCTTTGCTCAGTATTTAGTAGAAGCACCCTTTTGATCTAATACAGCCATGAGTCTTTTTGGGAAAGATGCAACAAGTTTTTCACACCTAGATTTGGGGATCCTCTGCCATTCGTGCTTGCAGATCCTCTCCAGTTCTATCAGGTTGGATGGTAAACATTGGTGGACAACCATTTTTAGGTCTCTCCAGAGATGCTCAATTGGGTTTAAGTCAGGGCTCTGGCTGGGCCATTCAAGAACAGTCATGGAGTTGTTGTGAAGCCACCCCCTTCGTTATTTTAGCTGTGTGCTTAGGGTCATTGTCTTGTTGGAAGGTAAACCTTCGGCCCAATCTGAGGTCCTGAGCACTCTGGAGAAGGTTTTCTTCCAGGATATCCCTGTGCTTGGCCGCATTCATTTTTCCCTCGATTGCAACCAGTCGTCCTGTCCCTGCAGCTGAAAAACACCCCCACAGCATGATGCTGCCACCACCATGCTTCACTGTTGGAACTGTATAGGACAGGTGATGAGCAGTGCCTGGTTTTCAACACATACTGCTTAGAATTAAGGCCAAAAAGTTCTATCTTGGTCTCATCAGACCAAAGAATCTTATTTCTCACCATCTTGGAGTCCTTCAGGTGTTTTTTAGCAAACTGCATGTGGGCTTTCATGTGTCTTGCACTGAGGAGAGGCTTCCGTCAGGCCACTCTGCCATAAAGCCCCGACTGGTGGAGGGCTGCAGTGATGGTTGACTTTCTACAACTTTCTCCCATCTCCCGACTGCATCTCTGGAGCTCAGCCACAGTGATCTTTGGGTTCTTCTTTACCTCTCTCACCAAGGCTCTTCTCCCCCGATAGCTCAGTTTGGCCAGACGGCCAGCTCTGGGAAGGGTTCTGGTCATCCCAAACGTCTTCCTTTTAAGGATTATGGAGGCCACTGTGCTCTTAGAAACCTTAATTGCAGCAGAATTTTTTTGTAACCTTGGCCAGATCTGTGCCTTGCCACAATTCTGTCTCTGAGCTCTTCAGGCAGTTCCTTTGACCTCATGATTCTCATTTGCTCTGACATGCACTGTGAGCTGTAAGGTCTTATATAGACAGGAGTGTGGCTTTCCTAATCAAGTCCAATCAGTATAATCAAACACAGCTGGACTCAGATGAAGGTGTAGAACAGGGATATGCAATTAGCGGACCTCCAGCTATTGCAAAACTACAAGTCCCATAATGCCTCTGCCTCTGGGTGTCATGCTTGTGGCTGTCAGAGTCTTGCTATGTCTCATGGGAATTGTAGTTCTTCAACAGCTGGAGGTCCGCTAATTGCATATCCCTGGTGTAGAACCATCTCAAGGATAATCAGAAGAAATGGACAGTAGACATGTGCATTCGTTTTCGTCCGAATGCATTTTCGTCCGAATTTCAGGTATTTTCGTTATCGTTTTAACAAACGATAACGAAAGTGCAGAATCCGAAAAACGAAACATCCGACATAAACAAATGCTTTATTTTCGTTTTCGTTGCTACAACAGTTCGATATAGATAGGAGATTCGACATGATGATGACAATAACAATCTGTGTCCATCAAACCTGTGGTCGAATGTGCCTAACTTTAACCCTATTAGTCCAAGATTATTCTACATAGAGAGAAAAGATTCGACATAGAGAGAAAAGATTCGACGTAGGGGAGAAAAGATTCGACGTAGGGGAAAAAAGATTCGACGTAGGGGAGAAAAGATAAATAAAAATAATGATGATGATGAATGTTATTGGCTGATTGTAACCAAAGAGGAGGAGCAGAAAAATAGCTAGAACTAAGTACACACGTACTTTGGCTTATGGTGTCTGTTGAAAGTTCTGAGAAGATTCGACGGAGCAGGTAAACTATATGGCATCGTACAGTTTAGCTGCTCCGTCGAATCTTCTTTGAACATTCGATAGACACCATAAGCCTTCAATGACAGATTCAACCTTAATTTAGATTTTCGGACGAATGCAATTTTTAAAGAAAAACGAAATAAATAAAAACGAATTTCGGGAGTAACTAAATAAATTTATTTTTCAGACGAAAACGAAATTCCGAAACGAAATATTTCAGTGTGCACATGTCTAATGGACAGCACCTGAGTTAAATATATGAGTGTCACAGCAAAGGGTCTGAATACTTATGACCATGTGATATTTCAGTTTTTCTTTTTGAATAAATCTGCAAAAATGTCAACAATTCTGTGTTTTTCAGTGAATATGGGGTGCTGCGTGTACATTAATGAGGAAAAAAAAGGAACTTAACCACTTCCCGCCCGCCCACGTCATATGACGTTCTGGGCTTTGGGCGGGTATATCTGAATGATGCCTGTAGTTACAGACATCATTCAGATATTGCTGGTTTCAGCCGGCGAATCTCTACACCATAGGAATGATCATAGCGGCCGTTCCACGGCTTGATCGTTCCTATGGGAGGAGAGAGGGGGGAGAGCAGATCCGCCGGCGCCGGATGTAGATCATTGAGATTTCCAGCGGACCAGATGGTCGCCGGAGTCTCTATGATCATCAGAGGCCGGGCGCGATGTTATGACGTCACGCCCGGCCTCTCCATTCAAAAAAACGGCGCCGCTTCGGCTGGGAAGCAGTGATCGTTTTATTTATTTTTTTTTATTTCAGGCTTCCCAGCCTAGTGGTGAGATATGGGGTCTTATTGACCCCAGATCTCACTATTAAGAGGACCTGTCATGTTATATTCCTATTACAAGGGATGTTTACATTCCTTGTAATAGGAATAAAAGTGATCAAAAAAGTTTTTTTTTCAAAAAAGTGTCAACATAAAAAAAACAAAATATAATTATCAATAAAATTTTTTTTTTTAAAGTGCTACTGTCCCCGTGTGCTCGCACGCAGAAGCAAACGCATACGTAAGTCCCGCCCACATATGAAAACGGTGTTCAAACCATACATGTGAGGTATCGCCGCGAACGTTGGAGCTAGAGCAATCATTTTGTCACTAGGCCTCCTCTGTAACTCAAAACATGTAACCAGTAAAAAAATTTCAAGCGTCGCCTATGGGGATTTTTAAGTACCGAACATTGGTGCCATTCTATGAGCGTGTGCAATTTTGAAGTGTGACTTGTTAGGTATCTATTTACGCGGCGTAACTTTATCTTTCACAATATGCAAAAACATTGGGCTAACTTTACTGTTTTGTTTTTTTTTTAAACACAAAACTGTTTTTTTCCCCCAAAAAAACGCGTTCGAAAAATTCCTGCGCAAATACCGTGTGAGATAAAAAGTTACAACAACCGCCATTGTATTCTCTAGGGTCTTTGCTAAAAAGCATATATAATGTTTGGGGGTTCTATGTAATTTTCTAGCAAAAAAATTATGATATTTACATGTAGGAGAGAAGTGTCAGAATTGGCCTGGTAAGGAAGTGGTTAAATAATTTTAGCAAATGGCTGCAATATAACAAAGAGTGAAAAATGTAAGGGGGTCTGAATACTTTCCGTCCCCACTGTGTATATATATATATATATATATATATATATATATATATATATATATATATATATATATATATATATTGTACTCTTGTATCAAATTGTAATTAATGTAACTGTAATGTTTGCCCTCATATTGTAAAGCGCTGCGCAAACTGTTGGCGCTATATAAAACCTGTATAATAATATATATATATATATATATATATATATATATATATATAGTAAATGCATAAGATTCCTTCTTAATATTCAAACAAAAAAGGGGGGGGGCATAGAACACTACTGTAGGGGTGGGAGTGATGTGAAGGGGGTAGAGGATACTACTGCAAGACACTATGGGGTTGGTTTACTAAAACCGAAGCGTGCAAAACCTGGTGCAGCTCTGCGTAGAAACCAATGAACTTCCAGGTTTTATTGCCAAAGCTTAAAGTAATACTAAAGGATCGGTTTTTTTTTATAAATAACAAACATGTCTTACTTACCTCCACTGTGCAGCTCGTTTTGCACAGAGTGGCTCCGAACATCCATTTCTGGGGTCCTCTTGCGGCTGGCGGCTCTTGCGGCTCCTCCCTGCATTAGATAACCCCCTTGGAGAAGCATTCTCCCGAGGGAGTTACCTTGCGGGCGCGCTCCCGAGTCCAGCATTCGGCGTCCATAGAGGCCGAATGCAGGACTTGGCCCCGCGTCATTGGATTTGATCGACAGCAGCAGGAGCCAATGGCTGCGCTGCTATCAATCTATCCAATCAAAAGCTGGGAACCCATGGAGAGAGGGAGGGCAGGGACACGCCAAAGGAAATTTGGGGCTCAGGTAAGTAAAACGGAGGGGCTAGGGGGCCGGTGACTGCAAGGTGTTTTTTCACCTTAATGCATAGGAGCCTTTACAACCCCTTTAATTGAACAAGCTGAATTGAAAAGCTGATTGGCTACCGTGCACAGCTGCACCAGATTCTGAGTGCTCCAGTTTTAGTAAATCTCCCCCTATGTGTTCTTCATGGCATTTTTTTATTGGGGACTTGACAGTTATTAATTCATTTATTTTATTGATTTATTTTTGAAAAAGGATGCCTACTAGGCATGTGCAATTTGTTTCGTTCCAAATTTGTTTAACGAATTTCGACAAATTCGTTAATTCGGAAATATCCAAATTAACGAAAACCCATCTAACAAATTTTTCCGAATATTCGTAAAATCTGAATATTCGAAAATTCAGAAATGTGGAAATTTTGAATTGGAAAATTCAAAATTCGAAAATCCGAAATTTCGGAAATTCAGAAATTCTAAAATAAGAATGAAAATGCAAAATAACGAAAATTGGAAAATTTGAAGATTAGAAAACCTGAAATAATAACTAACTAATAATAACTTAACTACTACTAACTATTAAATTATAGGTATTGGAATTTCAAATTTGGCTGTTAGAGAACCTAACAAATACAAATTTATCCGAAGTTACGAATTATCTGAAATCACAAATGCTGTATCTAAACGAATGTCACGTAACAAATTAATAATAATAAATAACAATAATAATAATAAAAACTTTATTATTATTATTATTATTATTATTATTAATAATAATAATTCATTCCATTCCATTTGTTTGGATGCAGCATTCATTATTTCGGATAAATTCGTATTTGTTACGTTGACTAACAGCCAAATTTGAAAAGAAATTCCAATACCTATAATTTATTAGGTAGTTATTATTAGTTAGTTAGTTATTATTTCTAATTTTCGTTCTTATTTTTGGATTTTTTAATTTGTGAATTTTCGGATTTACGAATTTTCTAATTTATGAATTTGAAAAGATCCTAACCCATAAAACCACTTAAATCCCCATTGAATAGGACATAGGACACTACTGTAGGGATGGGAGTGACGTGAAGGGGGTAGAGGACACTACTGCAAGACACTATGGGGTTGGTTTACTAAAACCGGAGCGTGCAAAAGCTGGTGCAGCTCTGCGTAGAAACCAATCAGCTTCCAGGTTTTATTGCCAAAGCTTAATTGAACAAGCTGAAATTTAGAAGCTCTCTGCTCTGCCCCTCTAGTGCACACTGGAGTGCTGGGCTGTGGAGGGGCAGGAGGTGCTGGCTCAGACTCTCAGCGGATCGCTGAGAGGCTAAGCCAGGTGTTGGTCCAGGCTTCTGGGTGGATCCCAACCATATAGTCAGGGTTTTTTCAGAACCTGAACCAGCTCTGTGATATTAGCTAACAGCCCACTGTTGGCTGAAAACAGGTCACAGGAATGTAGAACTCCTGTAATCTATAGGAGAAGTATAGCCAAAAAAGCTTTTTTAAAGCACAATTGTGGCATGTAAAAAACTGTCAACAGGTACCCAGGGGACACTATTATACAAATACTGATGGGAGCTTGTGTGGTTGCTCTATCGTTGCCTTCTTGTTCTTACTTGTTGGGTTGTAGGACCCCTTGAAGCCTCCAACTCTATCTAAAGGCTGCTTCTTCTCAATTATATAGAGGTTGAAAGACAACAGATATAGAAATCCTATAGCATGTACTGCTACAGGAGACACACAAAGACAGAAAATTAAATAAGGCCTTCTTCTATGTTCCCTTTGTGGGCTTCAATCAAGGCTTGAATCTGTTTCTGCAATAGACCAACATGCCCTATTGGAAATACATACCAAGTTAAAAGAAAACGTAATGCAAGACATAAAATTAAGTAAAAAAATATTAAATGAAAACCTATTTGCTTATGTCTACATTTTATTTAGGCCTGTGGTAGGACAGGAAGCCTCCTAAAACACATTCACCTGCAGTGAATCTTTAGTGAATATCACATTTGCTGCTTTATACAGTATGTATACTCATAAGACTACATAGTCTAATATATAGGTTTGAGGCTGATTTGTGATTCCTTCAAGGTCATGTTTTTTTTTTTTATAACAACAAGGTTGGTTTTTATTGAGAAGACATCATATACCAGGGGGTATTAGAACTGTTCAGTCCAGGGCAACCATATCCGATTAAACTTCTTAGGGCAACCCCTGTTCGTGTATGTCATCTTATATAGGGGTAGGACAGAATTAATATTAGCATCCCAAACCTCCACTCTTGGAGGGGATGGTGAGGCCCATTTCTTAAGAATTTCTTTCTTAGCATAAAACAGCAGCAGGGATATAAGTATTTTGGTATACCGAGGCCTCTGATTGTCCTCCTGGATGCCTAGTAGAGCCAACTCCGGAGAGATCGGTAATGTAAGTTGTAAACGGATATTGATATGCTCAAAAACCACTTCCCAAAACTGTTTAATAAGAGGGCAGGACCAGAACATGTGTATGTAGGTGCTATCAGTGGATTGGCATCTAGGACAGTTCGGTAACCTACTAGGGTAAATCCGGTGCAGTCTCTGTGGGGTGTAGTAAACTCGATGCATAAACTTAGTTAGCAATAATTTATCTCTGGAGGATATCACCAACCTGGACCCATCTTCAAAACACTCCTCCCACGTCTCTCTGTCCAGGCTGGGGATATCAGCCTGCCACTTGGCCCAGAGGCTGTTCATTTTGGGTGAATCAGTTTCTAGTAATCCAATATATAGAGTGGACAAGGTCTTTTTAAGGGTTTCTTGTGCCAGAGTTTCCTCAATGGGATCAGTTTTTATGCTTACAGAGTAGTGAAACTGGGCCTTAGCTGCATGCTGCAGCTGGTAATATCTAAATATCATCCCTTCCGGGAGTCCATACTTCACTACTAAAGCCTGAAAGGGAAGTAGTGCCCCGGCATGATATATATCCTGAAGAACCCTAATCCCAAATCGAGCCCATAATTGCGGGTCCGGAATTGTCCTGAAATGAGGGAATGAAGGGTTGATGGGGAGAAGGGGGATCGCTGTCTTGTGCCGAGGAACCGTTTGCTGGCCATGGACCACACTTTCAATGTTGTTTTGGTGGGGCCCGGGAGTGAGGGGTAAGCAGAAGGTCCTCTGTAAACTAGGTTACTCAGTTCTGTAAGAGAACCGAGAATTGCGGCTTCCAAACATGTAGCCGCATTTAATCTAGACTGCTCAAACCACCATCTTACAGTGACTAATACCGCTGCCCAATAGTAGACCATAAAATTGGGAAGAGCGAGACCCCCACAGTGGACCGGAAGCTGTAGAGTAGATCTAGCTAATCTGGGGGATAATCCTTTCCAGATAAATGAGCCAATGCACACGTCCAGTTCTTTAAACAAGGTGCCAGGCAGCCAGACTGGGCAATTCCGGAACACATAATTAAACTTAGGCAAATACAGCATTTTCAAAATGTTGATACGGCCCAACAAGTTAATCGGTAAATCCTTCCATTTAATACAATGTTCTTTCAGTCTTGTGATAATGGGCTGAAGATTTAGGCGTCTAAAGGCCTGGAGATCCCTACTCACTGTGATTCCAAGGTATTTAAATTCCTCAACCCACTTCAACGGGGTCGATGGGTTCTCTGTCTGGGTCTGAGAGTTAATTTTCACCCCAGAGAACCTCCCAAATTCATCAAAAATTTTAGGTGCTGCTTGTAATGAGGCCCCGGCATCCTGTAGATACAGTAATGCGTCATCCGCATACAGCGAAATTTTCTCCTCCAGAGGGCCAACCCTGAGTCCGCGAACCTCCCGCGCCTCCCTTATTAGGATAGCTAATGGCTCAAGAGCCAGTGCAAACAAGCTAGGCGACAACGGGCACCCTTGCCTCGTGCCCCTCTGGAGGAGAAAATAAGCAGAGAGGGTATCATTTGTACGTATCCTCGCCCTAGGGGATTTGTAGAGCAATGCTAGCCAAGTGAGAAATTTAGGGCCGAACCCAAAACGCCTCAAAACCTCCCACAGATATCCCCATTCAACGGAGTCAAAGGCTTTCTCCGCGTCTAGGGAAGCTATGACTCTAGTTCCTATATTATCGTGGGCCGTATCAAGGTTAAGAAAAAGTCTGCGTAGGTTAATGTCGGTGCCCTTCCCGGGCATAAACCCCGTCTGGTCCTGGTGAACCAGATCTTCTATCACTGTGGCTAGTCGAAGGGCCAGGATTTTAGCCAATAACTTGGCATCTGCATTTATTAGAGATATGGGCCTATAGGAGGCACACTCCTCGGGGTCCTTACCAGGTTTAGGCACCAACACCACCACCGCTTCGGACATGGAATCCAGAAGGGAGCCCATAGTATAGAACTGCGAGAGGAGAGAGGTCAGTCTAGGAACCAGCAGTTCCTGATACGATGTGTAGAACTCTATAGGGATACCATCCGGGCCCGGTGCTTTCCCTGCTTGCATACAACCCATGGCTGTCTGAATCTCCTCTAATATTATATCTTCCTCTAGTACTTTACTTTGTTCTATTGATAGTGTGGGTAATGGTATGAGGTCTAAATATGTGTCTAGGTCAGTTGCGGTATAGTTTACCCTGGAGGAGTACAGCTTCCGGTAAAACTGTAAGAACCTATCGCTGATTGTCTCAGGGGTGCTTAGGAGTGAACCATCCTCATCCCGGAACCTGCCTATGTGAGTCGTTGAGTATTGTCCCTTGGCCAGCCACGCCAGAAGTCTGCCGTTTTTGTCCCCATATTCAAACACCCTCTGTGCGCTCTCTAGCAAAGATTTTTTAGTGAGGTCCACTCGCAACAAAGACAACTCTCTCAAGGTGTATTGCCAGGAGATGTAATTGTCTGAGGTTGGGGCACTGACATATACCTGTTCCTTTTCTCTGGCCTGCTCCTCTAGTTGCCCAAGAGACTGCACCGATGCCCTTTTCCTAGCAGCAATTTTCTGCATATATTCGTATTTAAAACCAAGCCTTAAAGGCATCCCATGTGATCAAAGGCCCCAAAGAGTCTGCATTACTTAGCCAATAACTACATAACGCCTCAGGCATCTCCTCCTGGATCTCTGTGTCCATAATCCAGTATTTGGATAATCTCCACAACCTCGGACCCCCAAGTGGAGCCGCCCGGACCGTGACCATCAATGGAGCATGATCCGAGATGCCGCGAGAGAGAATCTCCGTGGACACTATCTCCCGCAGCATGTCAGAGGATGCAAAAGCCATGTCTATGCGGGAGAGTGTCCGATAGGTAGTGGATAGACAAGTGTACTGAGCGTCCGAGGGGTGGAAATGGCGCCAGAGATCCGTTAACTGGAAGGAGGACGCCCATCGCGCCAGGCTGGAGTTAGTAGAAGAGGAGGACTGAAGTCTGTCCAGTTCATTAGACATAACTAGGTTAAAATCACCTACCAGCAGCACTCTACCAATATCTTGTTGTATAACAGTCTGCATCAGGTTATGGAGCAATGTGGTATCAGCCGGAGGAGGCAAATATATTCCCACAATCACATATGGATACCCATCTATCAGTGCATTTACTAGAACATATCTGCCCCCAGGATCAGTTTTAACAGCCAATAGTTGAAAGGGCAAGGATCTATGTATCAGCAGACTTACCCCTCTAGCATAATTGGAATAGGAGGCATGATAGTGGGCAGATACCCAGGCCCTCTTCAATCCTAGTATTCTGGTACCTATTAAATGGGTTTCTTGCAGTATACATATTTTAGGGTTATGCCGCTGTATGTATTTAAGCACCAGGGATCTCTTTATTGCAGAATTAAGCCCTCTGACATTCCAGGATAATACCGTAAAATTAGCCATACTTCACACACAGCCATAAAAGAAGGATGATGATAGCTTGCTGACTTGTAATGGGCTCGTCCACCTGTGCGCGACCCCCCTTCATCCATTTCTCCCGAGAGCTCACCTCCTTATCAAGTCGGGGGGACCGCACACATCCGGCCGGCCTCTCATTTCTCATATCACTTAGTATACAAAAACCAACCACGTGCATCAATAATCTTAGTATCAAAAGATTAACAGCCAACTTAGAGATGGCAACGGCCATCCAACTCCCCCCCCCCGTGCACCCTCAAACATTGAGAGGCACATGATCCCAAACCAGTTGAACCCAATCTAAAAGATTGTATCGGGAGCGTGGGCCCGATTAGGACATGCCCCAGTTTGAGCTGACAAACCAATTAGAAAAAAAAAAAAAGAAGGTGAGAAATCAAAAGACTCCTGAAAATTAAAAGTTCCTCAGAGACTGAAAAAGGGGGGAGAGGGACTCTTTTCCTCACATTTGTTTGAGATGCTGGACAGTTATAAAGCAAGGGAACTTGTATAGGCACTGAGAATATGTTCAAAATATGCCTCGACCTTGTGGCTGGGATACAGCAGAGCACATTGCACACAACCTCTGCAACGGGACCGCCACTCAAGTCACTGCGCAGGAGGGTTTACAGTTAACACTGGATATTGTAAGCAAAGGGGATAAAATACGAAAGAAAAGGGAGAAAGTACAAATCAATGTTTAGCTGTAACAGGGTGCTTACTGTGGAGCAATAGCGGAGTGGGATCTGCATAGATAACAGCGGTATCCTCTGCGGTGCTGCGTCCCGGCATTCACAATTAAAAGAGGAAAAAGGGATGCAATTGAATACTTAGAGCAAGAACGCCGGATCCTACGGTGGCAAGGTCTCCAGCCACACACTAGCCTCCTTAGGGTTGGTAAAGATCCTCACCGTCTCGCCATCGACAACTCGTAGCTTGGCAGGAAACAGGATGCTGTAACGAATCCCCTTGACGCGAAGAGTTGCCTTCACAGCGTCAAAAGACCGGCGCTGCCTCTGAGTTTCAAGGGTATAGTCGGGGAACATCATCAGCTTCGTGTTACGATAGGGAATATCTCCTGCCGCACGGGCTGCCCTCAGTATTTCATCCCTATCCCGGAAATTAAGCAGTCGCAGTATAAGAGTGCGGGGGGGTGCTCCCTCCGGCCCCGGCCTAGGTGGGACACGGTGGGCCCTCTCCACCGTAAAGTAGGATGATAGGTACGCTGCAGGGAGAACCAGCTGCAACAAGTCCTCTGTGAAGGCAGCAGGGTTGCGACCCTCTACCCCCTCCGGGAGCCCGACAATACGGAGGTTGTTCCTCCTGCTCCGATTTTCGGCGTCTTCCGCCCGATATTCCAGCGCCTTCACCTTGGTCTGCAATGCCCTGATAGAGGCCGCATGATCGGTCACAGTGTCCTCCGTGTCGCCAACCCGTTGCTCCACTGTGATTATCCTGGATCTGATTTTATCCAGGTCTTGTCTCAGCAGCCCCACATCCAACTGCACCGCTTCTATCTTGGATGTGAGCGCTGTTTGGCACATGGTAATCGCCGCCATAACCTCCGATATTCCTGGTGGAGCAGTCTCCGCATGGTCAGTCTGCAACGCCATGTTGGCAAGGTGTGCAGGTGTAGGCCGCTGCTTCAGAGACGGGGACACCGTGTCCTCAATATTCGGGGGAAACTTCAATTTTTTGCCCCATTTTGGGCCTCCAGAGGTCCTAGAAGGCATGCAGAAGCTGGCAGGGTGATAAAAGTGCAGTATGACCCAAAAACAGATCTATAAACGGATTCCTCTCCAGCAGAGCTCAGCAAGCACGTCTGCTCAGTCCAACATCCCGGCCACGCCCCCCCAAGGTCATGTTTTACTGTGGGCGTTTTGTCTGCAAACATAATTATTACTTGAAGCTAATCTTGCTGTTGTAGATGTATTTTTTTTTTCCACTTTCAAATGACATACTTTTGTAACTCTTTTGCAAATGACCCTAATAAATGGATTGAATTTATAACATAATTATTACTTAACTGCAACCTAATCTAAGATGAAAGAGACATATTTTTAGGAGCTAGTGATGCAAGATTGTGATTAAGTATGATTTCTAAATTTTGAGAAAAATTAAATCAGATGAGCAGTGATGGGAGTTTCATAAAAGCAGACAAGACTGCTCTGTAATTTTTAACAGCTTGTCATTATGTGGCTGTTTTGCTTAATGATAATTAAAGAAAAGACTTCCATTTTGCAGAAAGGAAAGATGAGCTTAGGCAGAGTGGAAAAAAAAGCATGCACATTCTGGGAGTAAATCTAGGTCAGGTCAGCAGTTTAAACATGACTTGGCCATCATCTTAATGCTGTAACCTGGGAAGACAACACAAGTTTGAACAGGCACTGTTTTACAGCCTATACTTCCCAGTGAACTATACAAACAACTGTTCAACAATTCCACACTGTCTATGTATAAAAAGTTCTCAAACTCAAAAAGGGCCTTGTGTATCAGAATGCAAGTAAAAAAAAAAAACAAACTGCTGCTGCAAGAGTTAATTCAAGGGGAAATTTAAAAAGCAGCAGTGTGGACCTATTGCAGCCCACCACTGCTTTAACAAAGAAAAAAGAAAAAAAAAAAAAAAAAATATATATATATATATATATATATATATATATATATATATACATATATACACACACACACACACACACACACACACATATATATATATATATATATATATATATATATATATATATATTTTACAGTATATACAGTATAAAGAACAGCAGTGTGCTTTACAAATGTGTATTGTACAGAGCAATAGGAGCAAATGAGAGCACCACAAGGCTGGCTTCACACCATCACCGCATTCGTCTCACAGCAGGGGTCTGGTCCGTCCCCATTTCAGGTCCGATTTCAGCCCGAATTTTGGGCTAAATTCAGACCTGAAATGGAGCAAAAGACTCAGAGCGTTTTTGTGCAAAACACCAGACCTGCTGCAGAGATATGTGAACCGATTCCATAGAGAGCCAGTCAAAATCTCCTGCTATTGCGTATTGGATGGTGTGAACCCAGCCTAAAAAAACGTCAATGTCACTTGACTGGCTCAACTCCAATCATGGACCTCTCTCTGTTGCATTAAGCTGAGAGAACCCTGTGGAGCAATGCAGACCATACACTAGGGACGTGCGGTGAGGTCAGTGGCTGGTAAAGCACTGGCTAGTATCAGAGCCAGATTCAAACAGGATACATACGCCTCAAACGTTAGAGCGAGAGCAATAATTCTAGCACTAGACCTCCTCTGTAACTCTAAACATGTAACCTGTAAAAAATGTTAAAGCGTCGCCTATGGAGATTTTTAAGTACCGAAGTTTGGCGCCATTCCAAAAGTGTGTGCAATTTTAAAGCGTGACATGTTAGGTATCTATTTACTCAGCGTAATGTCATCTTTCACATTATACAAAAAAAATGTAAATACTTCAGTATTTTTTTTTATAGTCAGGAAGCAGTTTTTTTCCTGAAAAAAAACGCGTTTGAAAAATTGCTGCGCAAATACCGTGTAACATAAAAAGTTGAAATGACCACCATTTTATTCCCTAGGATGGCTGCTAAAATAACAAATTATATATATATATATATATATATATATATATATATATATATATATATATATATATATATATATATATTATGTTTAGGGGTTCTGAGTAATTTTCAAGTAAAGAAATTATGATTTTTACATGTAGGAGAGAAGTGTCAGAATGGTGGTTTACCATAAGTAAGTAATATGCAAATAATTATTATATACTGTTTTTAAGGTAATTTACTATATTTTCAAAAACTGTACTCTAGCAGGTGGCTTAATGGACAAATTACTGAAGTTTGAAGTTATAACTTCAAACCAGTAATTTCACAGTAAATAGATAAATAATAAATTATTATGGTATAGCCTGATTAAAACAGTACCTTTTCAGCAGGCAGCAGATTCTCATTCTCATGGGATTGTGGGTAAATCCTATACCCATAAACCATGCTTTTTACTTCTAGTTAAGAGGGCTGGGCTGGAAGGGAGCATGTGTCTTTTAGACACATGCCCCCTTCTATGAAACTGCAGTGAGAGGACATCCCCCACTGCAGCATTTTGTTTGGACAGCTTGTTCCAATGGTGCTTTACCATTGGTCCAACGCACCAAGCTGTCCATTAAGCTCAGTGCTTCTGACAAGAAGTGAGAGGCACTGTGAGCTCATCCTCTCAGTCTGCTGCAAACAGAGTGTGCCAGCTTGTATTTAAACTGGCCACTCTGTATGTAGTATCTGACAGGCTAAACAAGAAGCCCCGTATCTCCGTAACTATAGGTGGCAGGAGCCCCAAATTTTGACCCCAGGTCGATCATTTTTTTTCTCTGCCTCGCCTGCCTCCCCTGACTGCACGTCCCTGCCACACACTGCATTTGTTGAATGGGCCAGAAAATGTGGACTATTGTGTGCCCATCATAGCATAGTACAATGGAAAGCAGATAGCATAGTCAGTTCTCCATTATAAATCGGCTCCTTTGGAATTAGGTGTGGTGTTTGGTTAATGTTAAAATCAGGAGTTGGGGGGGGTTCGTTTAAGTGTTAGGACTAAGGTTAGGGTTTTAAAGTGGTCGTAAACTCTTACATATTCACAGAGGCATAATTAGAACCTTCAGGGTCCTGGTGCAAGAAACCATGAAGAGCCCACTGACCCACTGGTCCTGGGACCCTTACCTCCGAGCCCAGGTCCCTTTATTATGGTCCAGCAGCAGGACCCTTTCACATGTTCTGCAGTGGGCCCCCTTCCTGCTGTCTTGGGCCCCCCCCACAGTGGTTGAACTCCAGGGCCCTATCATAAGTGTGACCTTTGCAACCATGGCATTTCCGCCATTTATGTGAGATTGGTGAAGTGAGGAGTGATGGAGGGGAAGAGACATTCTATGGAAGGTGTGGTGTGTGTAGTGAAATAAGTTGGCGTAGAATCGGTGCAGTGAGGAGTGATGGAGTGGGAAGGGGCATTGTACGGAAAGTGATGTGTGTGGAAGTGACGGAACTACCAGGCTTGCAAAGGTTGCACTTGCGACAGTGCCCTGGCGTTCTGCCACCGTGGGAGGGGGGGCACTGCAGAACATTTGAAAGGCTCACTGCACACTTCAGGACACTGGGCAGCGTGGGAATCTGTACACATCCCTGAGCCTGCAACATCACACGGATATTGTAGTGTATATTACAGAGGCTGAGACACCCAACATCACACCAAACACTACAGAGAGGGTAACACAATGCAAATTCTTTTCTGTCAATCCAAGTCAGAAACTATTCCATCATGTAGATATTTTTGACTGCATGCTAGAGCTCTACTAGCTGCTTAGAGATTGCACACATCAGAATGCTAGAAAAACATCATGAAAACACCAGAGACTGCTGACTGGAGAAAGTCAGGGGACACTAGAAGATCAGAGAAACAGGGCACACCAAGAAATCTGGGTACACTGAGAGATCAGGGGACAATGGGAGAGCAGTAAATGGAGAAAGACTAGGAGATTGGTGTACCGGGGTACAGCAGATCTGGAAGGGGGGGCAGCTGACTGGCTTTTACTTACAGCATACATATTACATCACTAGACACAAAGTACAGATTCTGGGTCAGCACCTAAACAAGAAGGTTCTTGTGATCTTTAAGTCCATGAACCCTGATTGCATTGTTGTTATTACCCTGAGTCGTCTTGTTGTTGTGATTTCTTTTGTTTTTCTGTCTGCCACCTGGCGAGACCTCTGCTTGCGACTCTGTACTATGCTGATCTCTCCTGTAGAATTAAAGCCTAACAAGAACTATTCTTAACTATTCTTAAAATGTTCCCTCCTTCCTCCCCCTACCTGTCCTACTTACCCTATGTAAAAAAGATCTGGTCTGGTTACATAATCCTGTAGCTCCGTTTTCCCTGTGTCAATGAGGGGCTGCTGCAGGGGAGAGTAAGGAACTCTGACAATGGCTGGGCTATGGGAGCCTATGAAGATGTCATGGCTCCAAGATTTCCCAGCATTGTCTTGAGCACACTATGACACAGGGGTTCCGGAGCTACAGGATCATGTGACCAGACTGGACCAGACTAAAAAAAGGTAAGTATACTGATCCTATTTACACAGGGTAGGCGGGATAGGTAGGAGGAGGGGGCAAGGTTAAGAAAGGGTATTATTGGGCTTAATTCCATCTAATTAATATTTGATATAGTTTTTTTCTTAACTTGTAAAAAATACTTAATTTACAAATGAACATTTACTAAGTGGTGATTCCATGTTACCGTGTGTAGTGAATGCTGGGCTTTCAAATTAGAGCTTTATCATTGTTGACTGTTCATTTAGACTGAAGTTTCAAAATAAGTACCATCTTTGTTAGGACTGGAGGAGGGGATGTGTCCTTCTCTGACTCAATATCTGTGTAACATGCTTTCTGATTTTCAGGTCTGTATTAACATTGTAGCAGTATAAAACAGCCTTTTGAATCCCTGGAGTACCAGACCAGATCACCACCTGCTGGCTGAAAGTAGTAAATACGGCACGCTTATCTGCAATATTATATACTTATCAGACTTAAAAAAAAAATTTAGTTGCTGAACAATATTAAAGTAAAGGAAATAATATAAAAGCACCAATTGAAGCTACAGGCAATTATAAAATCTATAATCCTGCACAAAACACAGAATCACAGAACTAGTTGTTATCAAAATTCTTGTTGCCATTGTTCCATTGATAAGGAATAATCAACTCTTGCCTCTGATCTGGTCCACTTTTCCTCCTCTCCTTTCCCAAAGCTTTTAGTAAAGGTAACATTGAGACATACATGTTGGGTAAATCGTAACAATGCTGAATCATATAAGGTCAGGACATAAAGAAACAATATAAGTCCAGGATTTAAAGTATAAACTAAATGAAAAAAATATAACTGTATAGAATTAAATGTTCTCTATGGCTTTGATGAGAGAAAAGGGCATGTTAACATCTACCATAGGGAAAGGGGAACCCTCATACCCAAGGAGAGTATGTCTCAGGACATCCAGGATGTATCATAAACCCGCTTAAAGACCAAAAGATTGCCTGTCTTTTCCACTTTACAGTGTATCTTTCTAGCATTTCACTATCACTATGAAAATTTAATATCAAAACTGGAAGAGCCTTAAGAACAAAATGCATGCATTTAGATTTTCTAGTGGACAAAACTATGACCCATTAAGGAATTACCACTATGTATATTATTATTATTATTACTATTATTATTATTATATTTATTGATTTTTATATTAATATATATATATATAAAGCGGGCTGTTACTGTCACCTTCGTTATCTCTATTTCACCAGAACCGGGTCTAGGGTCCCGTTGAGTTTAATACCAGACAGTGAAGGCACCGGACACTTGAATATCTTTTCCAATGCGTTAATAAACGTAAATTGAAGGAAGTAGCAGGAAAGAGGTAGAAGAAGAGTTGCAGGGAAGTTCAAATACCTTTTCTTAGTGTAGTATTAGGTATTGAAATCTTATAGATGAATGTACTTTCTTTTTAGAGTTGAATCTTTGCCCGCCTGGATAAGTTTCTCTCACTAACCTAGCAGCCAGTACTCAGCACGAACAAAAGTCTCTGCCACAGACTTGATTGGAACAAAACCCGTATGATCCTCTGCCACAGGATGTATTGGTTTACGCTGAACAGCAAACACAGCACTAGAACCTTTAAGCCAACCCGGCAGTACTATGTGGTAAGATTACTTTAGGATGCGTCCTCCAACTGAGTCACCAGGCCACTCTCCAGACCAGCACTCTGCATGATCCTTTCATGACGGGTCCTCCCCTGGGATCTTCTCAGTTGTCCAGCTTCTTCCCGTAGGACAGACAGCCCAGGACTATTCCTTTGCCGCTGTGGTAGGCCCCAGACAGGCTTCTGGGCCCACCCACACGCTGCAGCGACATGGGCCTCCCGGTCGGAGGACCACGAGGTAGTAATCTTAGCACATACCTGTCGGCCAGGAGGGCCAGCAGGTGGAACGAAAACGAACCCTAAAACATGGCGTCTGTCCCATAAATACCCTCTCCCAGAATGCAACTCGGAGGACCACCTCCACCGAGTTATCTCAAATCTGACTATGTATAAACAGATAACCCACTAAATTTACCTATAAGCAGTAGATTGAAAATCTACCAGCGCTACATATATATATATATATATATATATATATATATATATATATATATATATATATATATATATATATATATATATATATATATATATATATATATATACACACACACACACATATATATATATATATATATATATATATATATATATATATATATATATATATATATATAATTAATTTATTATTTTCTAAACTGATGGAATTTTGTCTATTGTACCATGGATAATGTACAACCTATTATTATTATTATACAGGATTTGATGTAGCCGTCAAAGGTTAGCTATGCTCAAGATTTGATGCTGCTTTTCTTCTATAATAAGCTTTGTTGTTTCTTGCAGACAGCTCACACGCGACACGCATGTCTTGAGCCTGAATTTACCCAGCATGTCATTTCCCTTCATAGCGTGCATCCAACATTCCTGAGCCGCACAACCCACCCCTCCTCCAGTAGTAAATATATTTAAGAGACATTCTGCATTATCTATGCTTGTGGCAGAGAATATCTTTGAAGACTGCAATTTCCATTACAGGTTGTTCAGCTTGATTGAACACCTGCAGAGATCCAATAACAGAAATGTATTTAAATAACATAAAACATCTTCTTGTGCACCAAATTCATTTCTTTTTTCTCTGCCATGGAGAGGATAAGACCAAGGATGTCCATGCTGTGTTCTGTACATATGGAAGCACAGTAGGCTGATGAGGCATTCTGATCACGTGTAATGGAAATACATATATATATATATATATATATATATATATATATATATATATATATATATATATATGTGCCCTGTGTATACATGAATCTGTGCTTTTTATTTTTAATGTCACACAGAATAGCCGTTTACCCTCCTCAGCAAAACAGGAATGGCTGATAGGGGGTGGTGCATGGCTACACTTCTTAGTAGCAGCAAGAATGGAACAGCCAGCACTCTGGAGTCACAAATTGGGGATCAAAACAGCAAGCTTAAGTGTTTTGGCCAATCCTCACCTTAATCATAGCTCATTACCATCAACCACGTTTTCTCTTCTGTACCTTCCGCACACGTAAGCATATATAACCACAATACCAAGGAACTGGAGAGTGCTGTATACAAGGGGAACATTAAAATTAATATTATGCAATTGAGCCGAGAGTTAGGAGGTCCATAAAAAGCAAGCTAAAACTGCAAAATTCCATCCATAGATATTCATAAGGAGGGGACATTTGTCATCTTCTATTACGATGTAAAGTCTTCAGATATTTGGACTGAAAACAAGGGTGCTCTAGGTTTAAATCTAGACTCTTACCTAGCGTCAAACCTAAACTCAAGGGTTGCCCTTCATTGATCATTTCTTTCATGCTACCCATTTGGTATCTGAATGTGTTACTCTTCACCTTGATAGTTGCTGGCTGATTG
Source organism: Aquarana catesbeiana (assembly GCF_042186555.1). Classification (NCBI taxonomy): domain Eukaryota; kingdom Metazoa; phylum Chordata; class Amphibia; order Anura; family Ranidae; genus Aquarana; species Aquarana catesbeiana. The sequence goes on from NC_133327.1 coordinate 117,325,365, forward strand.
TCATCTGAAAAGGTCTAAAACTGGCCATACACAGATTAGAATGTGGCTGATCCAGCAGAGACTGGTCACATTTCAGGCAGAATGTGGGCCACCACACTCAACAGAAGTTGCTTAAACGACTTCTGTTAAAGGGAGATGTTGGAAAATTTTCCATCAGTCAGCTGCTGCAGCCAATTAGCTGATCAGTGTCTTCTGACAGCTTAGGGTACTTCTGTCCAAATACAATATCCTGATAGAGGGAATTGGCTGCCCGCTGGCTGAAGGAAAAAAATACCCCTGCATGGCCAGCTTTACACAGCCTTTCTATCCCGGTAATCGGCATGTTTATGGACACTATGGTATGCCTATGCTGCCCCCACCTAACAACTGTACTTTCACTTTCTCCATCAGCTCACCCCCCCCCCCCCACAGTTATTACCTATTGCATTCCTTGATCCTCCCCACTAGATTGTAACCTCTAATGAGCAGGGCCCTCTGATTCCTCCTGTTTTGAATTGTATTTTAATTAATTTACCCAGCAATTGTATTTTGAATTGTAAAAAAAAGGAGGTCCATAAAAAGCAAGCTAAAACTGCAAAATTCCATCCATAGATATTCGTAAGGAGGGGACATTTGTCATCTTCTATTACTATGTAAAGTCTTCAGATATTTGGACTGAAAAAAAGCACATTTTTGTCTGGAGTTTTTCTTAGCTGTCTGTGTTCGTAGAGGGGAGATTTCCCTCCCAAACTTTCCTGAAGATATTCTGCAAAAGAAATGAGGGGCTATCACCCCAAACAGCTAAAATCCAACAGAAGATTAAACCCCTCTCTACTTTATCCCAAAACAAATTTTTGTCTTAACCCTAATGCCCCGTACACATGGTCGTACATTGATCGGACATTCCGACAACAAAATCCATGGATTTTTTCCGACGGATGTTGGCTCAAACTTGTCTTGCACACACACGGTCACACAAATGTTGTCGGAAATTCTGAACGTCAAGAACGCGGTGACGTACAACACATATGACGAGCCGAGAAAAATGAAGTTCAATAGCCAGTGCGGCTCTTCTGCTTGTTTCCGAGCATGCGTGGAACTTTGTGTGTCGGAATTGTATACACATGATCGGAATTTACGACAACAGATTTTGTTGTCGGAAAATTTGAGATCCAGATCTCAAATTTTGTGTGACGGAAATTCTGATGGAAAATGTCCGATGTCCTGGTAGGAATTTCCGTCAACAAGCTCCCATCGAACATTTTCCGTCGGAAAATCTAACTGTGTGTACGGGGCATTACAATGAACTCTTATTTGTTCATTTTTATTCTGTTCAATATACAGTTGAATACACCAAATATTGTCCCTGTTGATCTTTCCAGAAAACCAATGCTCTTGTTTTTCCTGTGCATTCTGCAGCTTTATATCAAACAATGTTTTTAGGAAGTTTGATGGGACTACAGAACATCTCCCCCATGCTATGGAAAAAAGAGATGGGGAGGTGTTTTGTAGTTCTAACACACTTTGTGTCCTAGAGTAACAATATTGCTCATACTGTGTGGTAAGTGTGGTCAGGGCCATCGATCAGGGGATACCACCAGTCCTCCTGTAGGATGCCCAGGCACAGAGGGGGGCAATCAGTGCGGGAGGACAGAAGGATGCCCTGTGTGGTTGTTTGCAGCAGCTGAAATATGATTTCTCCCCCTCTCCCTTCCGCCAGCTTCAGTTGTTGCAGGGAGAGACACAGGGGATCGTTCTGTAATTGCTATGCTGGCTTCCCTCTCCCGCTTGCTGCTGCGGGTACACAGGGGGATGTGTCAAGAGGGAGAATGGGGAAGGGGCCAGTAAATATGTGGTTTACCAGAACCTTACTTTTCTGAATGGGCACAGTAAGTGATGGCTTTCGATTGCTTTTGTGTCCATTGATAACTGAGCATAGTAAACTAAGTTTACTATGCTTCGGTGTATGAATAAACAGGAGCCTCTGTCTCCTGTTCATTCATCTTCAGTGCAGCTGAGGCTGCAGGGAAAGGAATTGAAGAATCTGTGTCCTCGATTCCTTTCTCTGTCTCAAAGGTGAGATGTCACCAAAGCTCCCCCAACAGCGTTGTAATTAATACCGTAACAAATTGTAAAAAAATTGTAAACATTTTTTTTTTATATAAAATTGTAAACAAAAGTTAAAAAAAACTATAAAATATAACTTAAAAAATTAGGAGTTCATTCACACGGGTTCTCTGGCTCATACAGTCTGAATGAACGGTTTGCTGGAGCCACAATTTGATAAGCGTGCAGGTGTGGGTGAGTGGCCCCAAAGTACACACTGCCAGAGTTCGGGGGCCATACACAAATTAAGCCTGTCAAATTAGGACCTCTGGCTGTGTTTGTACAACTGGTGCATCCCTGTAGCATAACATAGGCTGCCTGCACACAACAATAGCTACAATAAAAAAAATAAAATAAAAAAAACACTGATTTGCACTGTACAGACCACAGTACCTATGTGAATGAGCCTCAAGACCTCCTTTACACACATAACTTTATTAAGGGTACTTTCACACTGGGGCCGGCGGGTCCGTTAGCGGTAAAACAACGCTAGTTTTAGCGGCGCTTTTCAGCCGCTAGTGGGGCGCTTTTAACCCCTGCAAGTGTCCGAAGAAGGGGTTAATAGCGTCTGCCCTTCCAATGGGCAGGGGCGGTGTAGGAGCAGTGTATACACCGCTCCTACACCGCCCCAAAGATGCTGCTTGTAGGACCCTTTTTCCCGTCCTGCAAGCGGACCACCCCAGTCTGAAAGCACTTGGGCTTTCACATTGGGGAGGCATGAAAGGCAGATTTAGGCGCTTTACAGGCGCTATTTTTAGTGCTAAAACTCCTGAAAACTGCCTCAGTGTGATGCCCTTATTACTCAGTACAGTTTTATGTTTTAGATTTAGCAGGAATTTTGTAAGTTATTTTCTCAGGCGGGGGGCTGTACGGGGCCCCGTGATTCCTAACAGCAGCCCTGAGTGTGGTCACCCTAGTTCAAGGAGTGTGATACTGGCAGGATCACCTGGTGAAAATAAATGAAATGCAACGCAGCCATAACATCTGAGTACATTACAATCTGTAAAATGTGTGTTCTTGGGTGTAGGTACACTTTACTGTAAACCCCAAGAATATGCTAAGGGTGCTCCTCATTTGCATTAACTTTGATGCTTCATAAAACTTACCTGCAACTTGCTTATTAATGATCCTGACAGTGACATGACTGCAGCAATTGTATTCCTCTAATAAATGTGAATGCTAAATGGAATTTCTCCAAATATGTTATATTCTCAGCACGCAGATCCAGCTATACCATTTATACCATGTATTATACACATGTAACTTCACTCATAAGACCAGTGTCACAAGTGCCAGTGTCATTGATATGCAATGGCTCGTCTAATAGAAAAGCATGGTTTGCCTCCTTCCTGCTGTGTCTAGCATTTTGTTCGTTGATCTCTTTTCCCAAGCTCTTAAGACATGGAGAAAGTAATCTGCATTAATTTCAGTGCTCAGCTGGAGTGAGACTGTTTACAGACCAAATCACTTGTCACATTGCCCCTTTAACTCAGATGCCATAGCACTGGATAATTTACATAATTAAATCCTCTTTTCATTTTGAAATGTTAAATATATATATATATATATATATATATATATATATATATATATATATATATATATATATATGTAGCACTAACTCACGGTGGAGCTGCTGATTTAAGCGGGTCTGTTACCTTCACTCTCCTTCCCTTGTTTCACCGGCACCGGGTCTAGGGTTCCGTTGAGTTTACCTCTGGACGACACACGCACCAACACTGGAGTACGTTTTCAATGCTTTATTAAACAATTTCTTAGGAAGTAGCAGGAAACTGGCGGAAAGGAACTGCAGAAGAAACTCAAATATCTTCCGGTAGGGTTCTTTAACGAATGTCCTGGTAGGAATCAAATACTATGTGGAATGCACTCCCCTCGTGGGACACACTCCTTGCTCGCCTGGATAGGCCTCTTTCACTTGCCTAGCAGCCAGTACGCAGCACGAATAAAAGTCTCTGCCACAGACTTGTTTTGGGAACAAACCTGTACGATCCTCTGCCACAGGATGTATTGTTTTTTTTCTGCAATGAATGTCAGTCACAGTGCTTGAACCTTTAAGCCAACCTGGCAATACTATGCTGTATGGTTACTTTTGGATACGTCCTCCAACCGAGTCACCAGGCCCCTCTCCAGACCAGCACGTTGCGTGATCCTTCCATGACGGGTCCTCCCCTGGGATCTTGTCGGTTGTCCAGCCTCGTCACACAGGACCGACAGCTCAGGACCATTCCTCGGCCGCGGTGGTAGGCTCCAGACAAGCCTCTGGACCCACCCCTGCGCCGCTTCGATGTGGGCCTCCAGAACGGAGGACCACGAGGTAGCTCCTTAACGCATACCTGTCGCCAGGAGGGCCAGCAGGTGGCTGCAAAAGGAACCCCAAAATATGGCGTCTGTCCCATAAATACCCTCGCCCAGAATGCAACTAGGGGGACCACCTCCACCGAGTTGTCTCTGGGACAGAAGAGCATCCATACGCTTCAACACGTTGCTTTTCCAACACTAACCAGTGATAACAGCGACACCCACCGGTCAGTATGGAAACACACACAACGTCAGCCAAGCTGGAACAGAGGCAAAATTACCCTTCCTAACGAACAAGTTACTAAATTTACCTAACGTGCGGTAGATTGCAAATCTACCAGCGCTACATACTCACCCCACTACAGTAGACGTTGTCCCCAACGTCTGTCCAAAAAAAAAACAGTGACAATGACAGTAACTGTGACTCCCAAGCCTGAGAGTCAGTATTTGAGTTTTTTGTAACTTTGGATAGACAAAGAGAGAGAGAGAAAAAGGACAGTGTAAAAACATTATAAGACCACAGTATGACTGTACATAACCTCACTATCTAACTAGCTGAAAAGCCTCCCAGCTTAATATAAGATCCGATGATCCCTGAAAAGGAAACATAGTTAAACACACACGTGTATATCCTGTACAACATTAGGAGCAAAGCCTCATTCAAAAATGAGACTTTCTTCCTATAATCTATACCAAAAAAATATTCTTTAGGAGTCCATCCCTATATAAAATTCTTTTTATCTTCACGTGAAACAAAATCTGACTAGCAAGAAGAAGTCCTTGGATTTAAAACACTGAACAGAATATGTAGATCTTGACCACGCAGCTCTCCTTACCCTGACACTAACTAGCTAAATAACTTCAAAGTTCTTTTGTCCATAGTTACCTGTAAAACCGGGAATCTGGCAAGGTCAGTGTCTTTCCCTCTTTATCCACAGTGGTAATGAAATATACAACATTGTCTTTTCCCGGCCTGCAGATTACCACTTTGTCAGCATAGATGTGCCGACCGAAATTCCAATGTACAAAGCACCCGTTAAAACGTTCCTCCATCTTAACAGAACATCCAGTCTTTCTGAAGGGCTTAGGCACAGACAAGTAGTCCCAAACGGGTTCACTGTACCAAAGTTCCCGATTAGTTTAAATCTCCTGCATGATATCCTGGGGCACATAGGGGAACTCTAAACCATACTCTGCTGCCACACGCTTGTTAAACATCCTCTGTAAGCGAGCAAGTTTTGGCAATGATCTGTCTCTCCCCATACCAGGCGGTACACAGGAATCCGATGACTTTCTCACCATAGACCCAGCCGGTGTCTGTAGTGAACCAGTAACTTATGGTAAAGTCCCAGCAACAGTGCTCTGTGGCTCCACATAAGGTGACGTCTTCCCAGAACTCAGGGCTGTCCATTCAGGGAAAGTCATAGTGGAGGCAACATCCTCACTTTGTGACCATAATAGCTCTTGTGACATAGTCTCAAATAGGTCATCATCACCGAAAAGATCCGACATGGATTCTATTTCCGAATCTCCCAACTCTTCTGCTGGCAAATATTTATTTACAGTCCAGGATACATTGCCCAACAGTGGCTTACATGGACTCTGGTAGCTCCGGTTCAGGTAACCTCTGGGGTAGGCCTTGACCACGGCCGCGGGAAGCCTTTACATAGCCCACCTTCCTTTGAGTAGGCACAACAGGAGTAGGTGTAGTGGACGCAGAAACCAAAGTAATGTCCCTTGATGAGACGACAGCAGCAGTGTCTCCTTCTGGAACATTGTCAGCAACAACAGGCAAAGTGGCGGCCTGTCACCCTCTCTCTGTAGCGGTAGCAGCTTCTACTGTGGCGATACCTGTTGCCCAATCCATCCGATAAGCATGGGGCGACGTGGTAGATTGCTCCACAACAAACAAGTATTCTCCATATTGCGGACATCTTCAAACGAACTCCAGTATCCGTAAGCAGAGTTCCAGATAGCACAGTATTCATCACGGTGCTTGCAGGGAACATTCTCGGTCCCATAGCTGGTTGCATCGCCGAAAAAGACATTGCCACACTCTGATCTTCTCAACAAGATCACGAGGCCTCTCTTTTCCTCTGGCGCCAACACACACACGCGTCCCACGCAGTAGCAAGTAGGGTAACTCCTCCCACTTGTTCTTCCAGTCACGTAGCTCCCGGGCCTCACTGGCGCCCACCATCTACGCACTCAGAAAACAATGTCCTGCAGTTTTAACCTTTTCTATTCCTGGAAGATTTTTTTTCAAAGTCCAGCTCTCTCTGTAAACTCCCAGTAAAACACTCCACTGGGTTGCGAGAATTGACGGTCAACAAATCCCAGACGAGCCCCCACATGTAGCACTAACTCACGGTGGAGCTACTGATTTAAGAGGGTTTGTTACCTTCACTCTCCTTCCCTTGTTTCACCAGCACCGGGTCTAGGGTTCCGTTGAGTTTACCTCTGGACGACACATGCACCAACACTGGAGTACGTTTTCAATGTTTTATTAAACAATTTCTTAGGAAGTAGCAGGAAAGAGGCGGAACGGAAACTGCAGAAGAAACTCAAATATCTTCTGGTAGGGTTCTTTAACGAATGTCCTGGTAGGATTCAAATACTATGTGGAATGCGCTCCCTTCGTGGGACACACTCCTTGCTCGCCTGGATAGGCCTCCCTCACTTGCCTAGCAGCCAGTACGCAGCACGAATAAAAGTCTCTGCTACAGACTTGTTTTGGGAACAAACCTGTACGATCCTCTGCCACAGGATGTATTGTTTTTTTTTGCAATGAATGTCAGTCACAGTGCTTGAACCTTTAAGCCAACCCGGCAACACTATGCTGTATGGTTACTTTTGGATATGTCCTCCGACTGATTCACCAGGCCCGTCTCCAGACCAGCACGTTGCGTGATCCTTCCATGACGGGTCCTCCCCTGGGATATTCTCGGTTGTCCAGCCTCGTCACACAGGACCGACAGCTCAGGAACATTCCTCGGCCGCGGTGGTAGGCTCCAGACAAGCCTCTGGACCCACCCCTGCGCCGCTTTGATTATATGCCTCCGGAACGGAGGACCACGAGGTAGCTCCTTAACGCATACCTGTCGGCCAGGAGGGCCAGCAGGTGGCTGCAAAACGAACCCCAAAATATAGCGTCTGTCCCATAAATACCCTCGCCCAGAATGCAACTCGGAGGACCACCTCCACCGAGTTGTTTCCGGGACAGAAGAGCATCCATACGCTTCAACATGTTGCTTTTCCAACACTAACCAGTGATAACAGCGACACCCACCGGTCAGTATGGAAACACACACAACGTCAGCCAAACTGGAATAGAGGCAAACTTAACCTTCCTAACGAACAAGTTACTAAATTTACCTAACGTGCGGTAGATTGCAAATCCACCAGCGCTACATATATATACACATAACAAAAACCTAATTAGTAAAATGTGCAACATCTATCGGCGGATGCCTTCCAAATCATCGGGCCGTGGCAAAGGTGGTAAGAAACTCAGCTTTCCCCCGGATATTCCTGATATTGCTGGTCCCGAGCTCTGGCCATGGCCTGCCCTACTGACACGCGCCAATATGGCGTCCCAGACAGACTCTCATGTGGAGGCCTCCCCTCTGGGGATCCCGGAGGTTATGGCGGCTATTACGTCCTGCCACACTGCCATAGCCACCTGTCAGACGACCCTTACCAGCAAAATTGAGGCAGTGCAGCTAGACATGTGACTTATCTGTCATTGTATGAACAAGGTCCGGTCTTGGCTAACTAATGTGGAGGGACAAGTGGGACACATGGAGGACATGGTGGTGGAGCTTGATGGGGCTCTCTGCATGCTGTAACCCAAACTAAAAACCTTGGAATACAGGGCAGAAGACACCAAAAATTGCTGCCGCCGTAATAACATTCACATTATCGGTCTGGCGGAGGGACCTGAGGGGAAGAATCCTACAGTCTTCATTAAAGAGCTTCTGCGCTCCCTCCTACCTGCAGCCCAGCTGTCCCCATACTTTACTGTGGAGAGAGCCCACCGTATGCCGCCACAACCAGGCCCGCAAAGAGCCCCCCTACGCACATTTATCCTATGGTTGCTTAACTTTAGGGACTGGGATGAACTGTTGCAGGCTGCAAGATTGGCAGGCGAGTTACATTACAAGAATAATCGGCTCATGATGTTTCCAGACTATTCCGTGGAGACACAAAAGCTCCACAGGTCATTTGATACTGTTAAAGCTGCTCTCCGCGACAAGAAAATGAAATACAGTGTGCACTTTCCAGCCAAGTTGCGAGTTGTGGATGGGGAAACAGTGTGGTTTCATTACCTCTCCAAGAGATTGGAGATTGGCAAACTGACTGTAATCCTTACCTCCACAAGGATGATGACTCCTGGCATGGCTGCAGTCTGGATCAAGATCTTCTGATGTCCTTTTCTCTGTAGATTCTGCAATTTTTTTTCAACTCTGCAGATGGGGGCTGAGAAATCTTTTTCCCCCTTGTTGTTTTTGTTTGCTTTTGGGCCCTGAACATTACCCGGTTCTGCCATGTGTCATTTAGGGGAATCACTTCCCAACTCCTGGACATACTGATGGCAGTTGGAGCCTTTGTTACTGCAAAGCCATCCTAAGATTTGTGCCCCTGGCATACGCCAAGTGAATACTCTGACTCAGGTATTACTTTCTCCTTGACCCAGCACCTCCTGTTGGAAACTATATGCATCCATACTTGTTACTTAACTCCAGGAAAAAGGTGCAAGTACCTACTGTTATGGTTTGACTGTTGCTCCAGGTTTGATACACGTCTGCCGTGCTTCCAGTTGCCTGCGGGCAGGTTATAGGGGACTAAAGCGAACTCGCACTATGTGGAATCTGCGGGGTGGGGGGATGGGAAGGTTGGCCGTTGCTGACCACGGATGGACATCTAAAGTTCTTAGGCTTGGTTATATGTTTTTGTATGCTTTAATTTTGAACACTGTTCCTTTATGGCATGGAATATCTCTTTTTGCTAGAAACTACTATAATTTTGTAGAATGTGTGGGGTCTTAACTCTGCCATAAAAAGATCCTTGGTATTTAATTACCTTAAAAAATACTCTCCCAAGATAGTTATACTTCAGGAGGCCCATCTTATTGGATCCCGTGTTTTGGGTCTTAGGCGGGCGTGGTTCGACACACACTATCATGCCACGCACTCCAGTTACTCCATGGGGGTCAGTATAGTAGTGCATAGATCACTCCCCTTTCAGCTCCTTGATCTTAAGATAGACCTAGGGGGGTCGATTTATAATAACGCATGCTCTTGTGTCCAACGCTCCCCTTGTGTTGGTGTGCCTTTATTTGCACCCCCCCACTTGACATTTCTGTGTTTACCACTGTTATGCAGAAAGTGATGACATACGATATTCATGATGTATTGATTATGGTGGATTTCAATATGACTGATTTGGACAGACTCTCATCTACCTCCTGGTGGTCCAGTGGATGGGCGCGTTCAATCTGGTAGATGTCTGACCTCACTATCATCCTACTGTTAGGGAGTTCTTCTGTCACTCAGCATCCTTCCGGACGTTCTCGCACATTGACTTAGTCCTTGCTTCCCGCTCCATGCTGTGCAGGGTGTCTGAGGCCAGTATGCTCCCAAGGGGGGTCTCAGATCTTGCTCCAGTGAGGGTTAAATTAGAGTCGGGGACACCAGGGGAACAGATGTGGCGGCTGTCCAGATTCTGGATAGAGGACCCTACCATATAAGAACATATTCAGGAGGGTGTGTGTCATTACTGGCTTGCTAATGTAGACTCTGCTGCCCCTACCACTATTTGGGATGCCTTCAAGGCCTGGTCCCGAGGGGGGGCGTTGATTATCTCACATAGCAGCAATGCGCAAAGCATGCGTTCAGTCCCGGGACAGGTTGGAAAGGGAGGTTGGCCAGAAGGAGGCCTCCTATGTTGCAAACCCAAATCCCACTGCGTATGGGAACTGGCAGTTTGCATTACAACGGGTCTCCCTGTTGAGGGTAGATATGACCCACAAATCCCGGTTACACGCTGCTCAGAGAATATTCGATATGGGAATAAGAATGGCAGATTGTTAGCTTGGCTAGTGAAGGGGCAGTTTGCAGTGACCTCCATTAGTGGGGTTAGAGATCTCACTGGAGCTATGCTGAGAACACCCACTGAGATTGACCGCTTCCTTCTTTACTATCGACAGCTATACTCTTCTTGGGTATCCTATACCACATCTGACCTGCATTTCTATCTGGACACAATTAGATTCCCTAGAATTAATGACAGGACTTGTGCCAATCTAGAGCAGAAGATAACATTGGAGGAGGTGCAGCTGGCCATAACCCAACTTAAGTCAGGGAAAAACCCGGGAGTCGATGGACTACCTGTGGAGTTTTACACACAGCATCTGGAACTACTTGCCCCCAGACTTACTTCTTTGTTCAAACAATTTTTTATGTTAGGGGAGTTGCCGGATTCTATGTCAGAGGTGGTGGTGGTGTTGGTGCCTAAGCCGGGCAAGAACCCTGAGGAATGTTCCTCATACAGACCAATATCCCTCCTTAACGTGGATGCGAAAATTTTGGCAAAGGTGTTGGCTAACCGTCTATCCGGGGTTCTGGAAGATATAATTCATGTTGATCAGACTGGCTTCATGCCAGGCAAGGGCACCAACATTAACCTCTGCCGTCTCTTTCTGAACCTCTCCATCTCTCATGCCAATAGTGGGAGTAGAGTCATAGCCTCCCTGGACGCCGAGAAGGCTTTCGATTTGGTGGATTGGGGATTCCTCTGGGAGGTGATGGATAGGTTAGGCTTCGGCCCTCATTTCCTCCAATGGCTTAAGATGCTTTATGGCTCCCCTAGAGCTAGAATCCATACCAACGATAAGTTATCTGAACCCTTTCCGTTGCAGAGGGGTACTCGACAGGGGTGTTCACTGTCCCCCTCCCTATTTGCACTGGGTTTAGAGCTGTTAGTGATTCTTATTCAGGAATCTGGCTCGGTCAAGGGACTGCAGATAGGGCCGCTGGAAGAGAAGATATCCTTATACGCTGACGATGCACTTCTCTATCTGCAAGATGCAGATGGTTCTATGAAGGCAGCCCTGAACCTGTTTAACGAATTTAGTCACTACTTCGGGGTGCGTATAAACTGGGACAAGTCCATTCTTTTTCCCCTTGATCCCCAAGCAAGAACTAACGCCCCAGATACTCAGCTGCTATGGGCTGATCAATTCAAATATTTGGGTATCCAGGTTAAGAGGGATCCAGCTAGATACTCGGAACTAAATGTACTCCCGCTACTTACCCAACTTCGGGAGAAGTGTGCGGCGTGGTCCTCGCTGCCCTTAAATCGTATGGGACGAATTAACCTCCTGAAGACGATCTTCCTCCCTAAGTTTCTTTATGTCTTCCGCAATTGTCTGACCTGGATGCCTAGTCTATTTGTTAGGGAGGTGGAGAGATGTATGGGAAGCTTCATATGGGGGGCCCTCTAGAATGGCTAGATCTACCTTGATTCTTGGTGTGTTGCGGAGGGCTGTCACTACCAGACCTACAAGTGTACTTCTGGGCCGCTGTTCTAGTTACTGTCCGATGGTGGTTCCTGCGCTTGCGGGCGAATGCTGTGGTATGTCTCGAGGCTGCTAGCCTGGGATCTCTCAAGGAACTAGGGAATTTGATCTACCGGGGTCCCCGAGCCTATCCTGCTCTACCTTATCCCACTAGGACTACGCTTAGGGTTTGGACTGCTGCTAGGAAGAGATTTACTAGCCCGAACCGGTGGTCTCCCTTCACCCCACTGTGGGGAATCCCCACACTCCCACATCTTCTCTCCATTCCTGACCCCCAGCTTTGGGCCAGGTATGGGATTAAGATCCTGCAAGATATTCTGGAAGCCGGCAGATGGCTTTCACTGGAAGAACTTAGGACCAAATTCTATCTGCCCGGCTGGGTGACCTTCCGGTACTTCTAGCTGCGCCAGGCTATACGAACCCAGTTCCCTACCATCCCAAGACTAGCTATGAACCCTATAGAAGAACTGCTGGCCCAAGACCGTTTGTCCAAACCTCTATCTGCCCTATATTTCGACTTACTGGGGGTTGACTCTCCCAAGATGGAACGTCTTTGGAAGAGATGGAAGGCTGACATTCCTGGACTTGACAAGGAAGATTGGGAGAATTTTCTGGGGGAAAGTGCGCAGGTGTTGATATCCTCTAGGGATAGGCTAATTCAAGTAAAATTTCTACACAGGATTTACTATACGCCCCAGAGGCTGCATATCTATCCTGAGAGATCCGTGGATTGCACTCGCTGTGGGGGAAATGTTGGAACCTATATACATATGTTTTGGAGTTGCCCTAGAGTGGCCCACTTCTGGATGGAGGTGGTTGAGCTCATAAACCTCCACCTCCAGTTGACCCTCCTGACTACCCCCAAGCTGCTGCTCCTAGGTATTCACGATGATGACCAAAGGCCTAGATACACCAAACTGCTTATTTCCTTTTTGTTATACTATGCTAGAAGAGAGATCATACTAAGATGGAATTCCCGATCCCCTCCCTCCGTAGTCTCTTGGGAAAAATCAATTAACTCTGCTATTCCTATGTGCAAACTGACACACAGTATCTCACAAAAGTGAGTACACCCTTCACATTTTTTTAAATATTTTATTACATCTTTTCATGTGACAACACTGAAGAAATTACACTTTACTACAATGTAAAGTAGTGAGCGTACAGCCTTTATAACAGTGTAAATTAGCTGTCCCCTCAAAATAACTCACCACACAGCCATTAATGTCTAAACCAATGGCAACAAAAGTGAGTACACCCCTTAGTAAAAATGTCCAAATTGGGCCCAATTAGCCATTTTTCCTCCCCGGTGTCATGTGACTCGTTAGTGTTACAAGGTCTCAGGTGTGAATGGGGAGCAGGTGTGTTAAATTCGGTGTTATAACTCTCACTTTCTCATACTGGTCACTAGAAGTTCAACATGGCACCTCATGACAAAGAACTCTCTGAGGATCCAAAAAAAGAATTATTGCTCTACATAAAGATGGCCTAGACGAGTGATGGCGAACCTTGGCACCCCAGATGTTATGGAACTACATTTCCCATGATGCTCGTGCACTCTGCAGTGAGTGTAGTTGAGCATAATGGGAAATGTAGTTCCAAAACATCTGGGGTGCCAAGGTTCGCCATCACTGGCCAAGGCTGTAAGAAGATTGCCAAGACACTGAAACTAAGCTGCAGCACGGTGGCCAAGACTATACAGCGGTTTAACAGGGCAGATTCCACTCAGAACAGGCCTTGCCATGGTTGACCAAATAAGTTGAGCGCACATTCTCAGCATCATATCCAGAGGTTGTCTTTGGGAAATAGACGTATAAGTGCTCCCAGCATTGCTGCAGAGGTTGAAGGGGTGGGGGGTCAGCCTGTAAGTGCTCAGACCATACGCCGCACACTGCATCAAATTGGTCTTTATGGCTGTCGTCCCAGAAGGAAGCCTCTTCTAAAGATGATGCACAAGGAAGCCCGCAAACAGTTTGCAGAAGACAAGCGGACTAAGGACATAGATTACAGGAACCATGTCCTATGGTCTGATGAGACTAAGATAAACTTATTTGGTTCAGATGGTGTCAAGCGTGTGTGACGGCAACCAGATGAGTAGTACAAAGACAAGTGTGTCTTGCCTACAGTTAAGCATGGTGGTGGGAGTGTCCTGGTCTGGGGCTGCATGAGTGCTGCCGGCACTGGGGAGCTACATTTCATTGAGGAAACCATGAATGCCAACATGACATACTGAAACAGAGTATGATCCCCCAAACACACCTCAGAGACGACCACTGCCTTGCTAAAGAAGCTGAGGGTAAAGGTAATGGACCGGACAAGCGTGTCTCCAGACCTAAACCCTATTAGGCATCTGCTAGGCATCTTCAAACGGAAGTGGAGGAGCGCAAGGTCTCTAATATCCACCAGCTCCGTGATATGGTCATGGAGAAGTGGAAGAGAACACCAGTGGCAACCTGTAATGCTCTGGTTAACTCCATGCCCAGGAGGGTTAAGGCAGTGCTGGAAAATAATGGTGAAAATAATGGTGGCCACACAAAATATTGACACTTTGGGTCCAATTTGGACAGTTTCACTTAGGGGTGTACTCACTTTTGTTGTCAGTGGTTTAGACAGTAATGGCTGTATGTTGAGTTATTTTGAGGGGACAGCAAATTTACACTGTTATACAAGCTGTACATTCACTACTTTACATTGTAGCAAAGTGTAATTTCTTCAATGTTGTCACATGAAAAGATATAATAAAATATTTACAAAAATGGGAGGGGTGTACTCACTTTTGTGAGATACTGTATGTGAATAGAAATTGCCCCAAGAAATACAAGAGAGTTTGGCTACCCTGGACTGAGTAGATGGGGGAACTCCCCTGAAATTTCTCTTCTAGACAGGTTGGGGGCCACGATCTCACGCGTTATCCCAACCTATGTTTCCTATGGGGTGTCTGGTTTTGTATGTTGTAGATACACTTTACTGATATGCTGACTATGCCTCTCACTTGATGTAAGATGACTTTCATGTACCTTTGTTTACTTCCATGCTGTTCTTGACAAATTTTACCATGCCTATGTTTCAAGAAAGGAACATTCTGTTCATGTTAAAAAAAGCCAAAAATTGAATATATTGCAGCTTACCAATTATTAGATGTGCTGGCTGCATTTGTTTTTTTTGTTTAGGCTTTGTTCCCTCTGCTTTCACCTGAAATTTTGTAAAGAAAGGGTAATGTCAAGCAAAAATCAAAAAACAATATATATAAAAATATCACATTTATTTATACAAAAAATAAAATCATCAGGATATCATCGTACAATAACCACATGTAGGAAATATACCGCAGTATTTTCTTTCTTTACATGTTCCGCCATTTGATGGCTTCCTCAGGAGATAAGCAGTGGCGTAGCGTGGGTTGTCAGCACCTGGGGCAAGGCAAGTAATTTGAGCCCCCTAACCTGTGGACTTTTAGCACTCCCCGAGTCCCTTCAAATACAATGACCTACCTGATTCCTATACTGACCACTACACTAACCTATTTGATTTTAACACTGACCAACCTGATTCCTTTACTGACCATTACACACTACACTGACCACTATACTGTACTGTCCACTACACTACACTGACCACTATACTATACTGTCCACTAAACTATGCTGACCACTACACTATCCACTACACTGAAAACTACACTATACTGACCAGTATACTGTCCACTACACTGACCACTATACTACACTGACCACTACACTATACTGTCCAAAACACTGTCCACCATATTACACTACACTGTCCACTACACTAACCACTATACTACACTGACCACTATACTACACAGACCACTATACAACACTATACTGACCACCATACTACACTACACTGGCCACTATACTAACCACCACACTACACTGCACTGACCACTATACTATACTGACCACTACACTACACTGTCCACTATACTGTCCACTACACTACACTGACCGCCATACTAAACTACACTGTACTGACCACTATACTGTCTACTATACTGACCACTATACTACACTACACTGTCCACTATACTGACCACTATACTACACTATACTGACCACTATACTACACTATACTGACCACTATACTACACTCCACTGACCACTATACTGACCACTATACTTACCACTATACTACACTACAATATCCACTATACTGACCACTATACTACACTACACTGGCCACTACACTGTCCACTATACTACACTATAATGACCACTATACTACACTACCTTGTCCACTATACTGACCACTATACTACACTATACTGACCACTATACTGACCACTATACTACACTACACTGTCCACTATACTGACCACTATACTAGAATACACTGACCACTACACTGTCCACTATACTACACTACACTGTCCACTATACTGACCACTATACTACAATACACTGACCACTACACTGTCCACTATACTACACTATACTACACTATACTACACTATACTGACCACTATACTACACTACACTGTCCACTATACTGACCACTATACTACACTACACTGTCCACTATACTGACCACTATACTACACTATACTGACCACTATGCTACACTGTCCACTATACTACACTATACTGACCACTATACTGACCACTATACTACACTACACTGTCCACTATACTGACCACTATACTACACTATACTGACCACTATACTACACTACACTGACCACTATACTACACTACACTGTCCACTATACTTACCACTATACTACACTACACTGACCACTACACTGTCCACTATACTACACTATACGGTCCACTATACTGACCACTATACTAACCACTATACTACACTACACTGTCCACTATACTGACCACTATACTACACTACACTGTCCACTATACTACACTATACTACACTACACTGTCCACTGTACTGACCACTATACTACACTACACTGTCCGCTATACTGACCACTGTACTACACTATACTGACCACTATACTAAACTATACTACACTACACTGTCCACTATACTGACCACTATACTACACTACACTGTCCACTATACTACACTATACTACACTACACTGTCCACTATACTGACCACTATACTACACTATACTGACCACTATACTACACTACACTGTCCACTATACTGACCACTATACTACACTACACAGACCACTACACTGTCCACTATATTACCCTATACTGACCACTACACTGTCCACTATATTACCCTATACTGACCACTATACTACACTACACTGTCCACTATACTACACTACACTGTCCACTATACTGACCACTATACTACACTACACTGACCACTATACTACACTACACTGTCCACTATACTACACTACACTGACCACTATACTACACTACACTGACCACTATACTGACCACTATGCTACACTGTCCACTATACTGACCACTATACTATACCTCACATGACCCCCATAAGCCCAATCACAGGGCGCCGGACACTTAACATGGCGGCCGGAGCACGGGGGACACAGGAACTTGAAATTAGGAGGAGGTAGCCAGTGACACATACTGGCGCCCCTCTAAATGTCGCGCCCGGGGCCACGGCACCCCCTGCACCCCCCACGCTACGCCACTGGAGATAAGTACTGTATATATGGTCACTACAGATTAAAAGCAGAGTATTAGAGTCATGTAGTTAGTTGTAATATACAACATTGTAATGTTAACATAAACAAGAAAAATATACATGTCAAAAACCCTCAAAAAGGCATGGAACAAAGGAGCTCAAAAACCCCCACCTGATAATACCATGAATCCTATGAACATCAAATTTCGGCTCAGATGTCAGGAGGCTATTGATATTTGGAAGATTTCTGGTGCACCACAGAGGGGAATAGAGGAACCACAATATGAATGGGCCTGTGAAGTAGGAGGGTATTTTAAGGGCCACGAGAAATGCATAAAAAACACATATATAGGTATTAACCAAAAAGGTAAACCTACCGATAAATACAAGGTTTGAAAATTAATTTTCAATTGACAAGGAAATAATAACACTCATCCCAACATTGAAGGAAATTCACAGTTGTTTCTTATTTAAGAACATCAATCTTCCGATATGGAAAATCATAAGCTGTTACCCATCCTGAATCACAACAAATGAGAGAGAGAGGATAAATCAATATAAAACAATCCACATCATTTCCTGACAGAAAAGGAACGGATTGGAAATAAACTAAAACTCTTATTTACCCTCAACACGACAGTGCCTCACATATCCAATAAGGCCGCTGCAAAGAAGGAGTAGCTAAGTAAGTTCTCTTATACCCCTTCCATCTCCACCAGCATCCAATGGCACCAGTAGACATACGGACGCCAAAAAAGGCCACTGCGCATGCGCGAGCCACGCCAGATGTGAGGTCACATGAGCCAACATTGAAGCCAACGCCCCCATGTTGGAAAATCTACCTAGACACATTCGGGGGTTTGCAGCTCTGGCACCATTAGCCACTTGTTCAGCACCTTTCCCTAGGCAGGTTCTGACCCATTGTTCCTTTGGTCTGTAGGTGTGGTTGAGTGGATGATGGCTCAAGCCTGAATCCACTCCCCGCTCTAGGTAGATTTTTCAGCGCGCCCAGCCATGACCTCACATCCAGTGCGGCTTGCATATGCGCAGTGCCCTTTTTTAGCGCCCACACATCCACTGGCGCTATTGGGCCAGATGGACTTCCAACAGAGATTTATAGGCGATATGGAGAGGTGTTGCTCCCAGAATTGTTGAGGATGTTAGGTGAGGTGGCAGTAGGGGGGAGGCTGCCTTCCTCAATGACAGAGGCCACAATAATACTGCTGCAGAAAGAGGGAAAAGATCAGATGAATACTTCGTCTTACGATTGCTATGCTCCGATGCCAAAATATTGGCAAGGGTGTTGGCAGCCAGGGTGAACAAATGCATTCAAAATCTTATACACCCAGACCAATCTGGGTTTAACCCCAATAGATCCACTAGTATCAACTAGTTTGAATTTGCAGACCCCGACGGTTATTATGGGTTCACGGGCCGTTCTTTCCTTGGATGCAGCCAAGGCCTTTGATAGCCTGGAGTGGGATTATTTGTGGTGGGTCTTGGAGACATTTGGGTTGGGACCCATCTTTGTAGGCTGGTTAAAAGCACTTTATAAAGCCCCATGCGCCAAGATAAGAATTAGCAACGTATATATTCTGAATCGATTCAGCTTGAGAGAGGGACAAGACAGGGATGTCCCCTATCGCCCTTGCTTTTTCCTTTGGCGATAGAGCCATTAGTAATTGCGATTAGATCGGCTGCGGGGATACAGGGATTCAAAAGAGAGAAGGGAGAAGATAGGATTGCATTATATGCAGATGACATCCTGTTTTTCCTTGGTGATACTGACTCTTCCATAACGGCGGTAATATATATATAGCTGAGGATTTTGGGCAGTTTTTAGGCCTGGTAATAAATTGGGAAAAATCCGCCCTGATGCTGGTGGACCCATTAACCACTTAAGGACTGGACCATTATGCTGCTTAAGGACCAGAGGACTTTTTCCAATTTGGCACTGCGTCGCTTTAACTGCTAATTGCGCGGTCATGCAATGCTGTACCCAAACGAAATTTGCGTCCTTTTCTTCCCACAAATAGAGCTTTCTTTTGATGGTATTTGATCACCTCTGCCGTTTTTATTTTTTGCGCTATAAACGGAAAAAGACCGAACATTTTGAAAAAAAATGATATTTTCTACTGTTTGTTATAAAAAAAATCCAATAAACTCAATTTTAGTCATTAGGCCAAAATATTCGGCCACATGTCTTTGGTAAAAAAAATGTCAATAAGCGTATATTTATTGGTTTGCGCAAAAGTTATAGCGTCTACAAACTAGGGTACATTTTCTGGAATTTACACAGCTTTTAGTTTATGACTGCCTATGTCATTTCTTGAGGTACTAAAATGGCAGGGCAGTACAAAACCCCCCCAAATGACCCCATTTTGGAAAGTAGACATCCCAAGGAAATTGCTGAGAGGCATGTTGAACCCATTGAATATTTATTTTTTTTGTCCCAAGTGATTGAATAATGACAAAAAAAAAAAATATTTACAAAAAGTTGTCACTAAATGATATATTGCTCACACAGACCATGGGCCTATGTGGAATTGCACCCCAAAATACATTCAGCTGCTTCTCCTGAGTACGGGGATACCACATGTGTAGGACTTTTTGGGAGCCTAGCCGCGTACGGGGCCCCGAAAACCAATCACCGCCTTCAGGATTTCTAAGGGCGTAAATTTTTGATTTCACTCCTCACTACCTATCACAGTTTTGAAGGCCATAAAATGCCCAGATGGCACAAAACCCCCCCAAATGACCCCATTTTGGAAAGTAGACACCACAAGCTATTTGCTGAGAGGCATGTTGAGTCCATGGAATATTTTATATTTTGACACAAGTTGCGGGAAAGTGACATTAGATTTTTTTTTTTTTTTCTGCACAAAGTTGTCACTAAATGATATATTGCTCACACAGGCCATGGGAATATGTGGAATTGCACCCCAAAATACATTTAGCTGCTTCTCCTGAGTATAGGGATACCACATGTGTGGGACTTTTTGGGAGCCTAGCTGCGTACGGGGCCCCAAAAACCAATCATCGCCTTCAGGATTTCTAAGGGTGTAAATTTTTGATTTCACTCTTCACTGCCTATCACAGTTTCGGAGGCCATGGAATGCCCAGGTGGCACAAAACCCCCCCAAATGACCCCATTTTGGAAAGTAGACACCCCAAGCAATTTGCTGAGAGGCATGGTGAGTATTTTGCAGCTCTCATTTGTTTTTGAAAATGAAGAAAGACAAGAAAAAACATTTTTTTTTTTCCTTTTTTCAATTTTTAAAATTTTGTGACAAAAAGTGAGGTCTGCAAAATACTCACTATAACTCTCAGCAAATAGCTTGGGGTGTCTACTTTCCAAAATGGGGTCATTTGGGGAGGTTTTGTGCCACCTGGGCATTCCATGGCCTCCGAAACTGTGATAGGCAGTGAAGAGTGAAATAAAAAATGTACGCCCTTAGAAAGCCTGAAGGCGGTGCTTGGTTTTCAGGGCCCCGTACGCAGCTAGGCTCCCAAAAAGTCCCACACATGTGGTATCCCCATACTCAGGAGAAGCAACAGAATGTATTTTGGGGTGTAATTTCACATATTTCCATGGCATGCTTGAGCAATATATCATTTAGTGACAACTTTGTGCAAAAAAAAAAAAAAAATTGTCTCTTTCCCCCAACTTGTGTCACAATATAAAATATTCCATGGACTCGACATGACTCTCAGCAAATAGCTTGGGGTGTCTACTTTCCAAAATGGGGTCATTTGGGGGGGGGGGGTTTGAACTGTCCTGGCATTTTATGCACAACATTTAGAAGCTTATGTCACACATCACCCACTCTTCTAACCACTTGAAGACAAAGCCCTTTCTGACACTTTTTGTTTACATGAAAAAATTTTTTTTTTTTTGCAAGAAAATTACTTTGAACCCCCAAACATTATATATTTTTTTAAAGCAAATGCCCTACAGATTAAAATGGTGGGTGTTTCGTTTTTTTTTCACACAGTATTTGTGCAGCGATTTTTCAAACGCATTTTTTGGGGAAAAAACACACTTTTTAAAATTTTAATGCACCAAAACACACTATATTGCCCAAATGTTTGATGAAATAAAAAAGATGATCTTAGGCCGAGTACATGGATACCAAACATGACATGCTTTAAAATTGCGCACAAACGTGCAGTGGCGACAAACTAAATACATTTTTAAAAGCCTTTAAAAGCCTTTACAGGTTACCACTTTAGATTTACAGAGGAGGTCTACTGCTAAAATGACTGCCCTCGATCTGACGTTTGCGGTGACACCTCACATGCATGGTGCAATTGCTGTTTACATTTGACGCTAGACCGACGCTTGTGTTCACCTTTCCGTGAGAGCAGGGGGGGACAGGGGTGCTTTTTTTTTTTTTTTTTTTTTCTTTATTATTTTTTTGCTTTTTTATCTTATTTTTAAACTGTTCCTTTCATTTTTTTTAAATCATTTTTATTGTTATCTCAGGGAATGTAAATATCCCCTATGATAGCAATAGGTAGTGACTCTTTTTTGAAAAAATTGGGGTCTATTAGACCCTAGATCTCTCCTCTGCCCTCAAAGCATCTGACCACACCAAGATCGGTGTGATAAAATGCTTTCCCAATTTCCCAATGGCGCTGTTTACATCCGGCGAAATCTAAGTCATGAAATGCTCGTAGCTTCCGGTTTCTTAGGCCATAGAGATGTTTGGAGCCACTCTGGTCTCTGATCAGCTCTATGGTCAGCTGGCTGAATCACCGGCTGCATTCTCAGGTTCCCTGTTGAGACAGGAGAGCCAGAGAAAAACACGGAAGACGGTGGGGGGGGGGGGATTCCCTCCCACAGCTTGTAAAAGCAGTCTAGAGGCTAATTAGCCGCTAGGATTGCTTTTACATGAAAGACGACCGCTGGCTGAAAAGAATGATACCAAGATGATACCTAAACCTGCAGGCATCATTCTGGTATAACCACTCAAAGTCGTGAATGGCGTACCTGAAGACAAAAAAATGGTTAACAATAAAACACAGTAAACGGTAAAGTATAAAAAATTGCATATCTGAAAAGCAAACATGATAAAACATAATAACAATAAAACATTGCAGAATAGAATACAGTAAAAAAGAGCAGAACAATAGAGAGAGAATAGAGAGAGAGAGAACAATAAAATGACAACTATTTTTTTTTTTATTTTATATATATATATTTTTTTTTTTTTTACACTTTTTTTTGTAACTAACTTTTATAACTGTAACCGGTTCCAGGTTCGGGTCTCTCAAAATGCGATGGCATCTTGGGAGACCCTGAGAAAGTGTGTCCTAGTCTGCGCAATGCTGTACCCTACGCTAATACTCAACTAGTGAATGGTAGCGTTCAAAACATTCACCAATGCAAAGACCAGGATTGTCAGGACAGGAGGGACAATAATAGCGGGTGTCACGCCTATATCTGCGCTTGCTGCAGACACAACATCTTTTTTGGGGGGGTTCGTTGGGTAGGGGTACTCTGGAGGACATAAAGAAAATGCCTCTCATGCACCCGACTGCATTTGGTTGGGGATGTGAATGGGGGAAGTACGGGCGCTGCAGAAGTGGTGGGTTCCCAATTAGGATTGGCGAATGCAGCAGGAAGGGCACTATGGGCACGACGGGCCTGTTTGTCTTCTTGGTGGCAGCGGGACACTACTTGTGCTTGCCACCTCACCAGCTTGAATTGCACTTATGGGACTCGCCACGTCACCAAGTGTTACTGCAGTGCTGGTTTGACTACGACCGGGGTGTACTAGGCCACTGGTGCTTGCCAGTTCACCAAAACGCTACCAAAAAAACTGTTAGCGATCGCAGGGATCAGGCCTGACTCTGCGAATGCTGCAGTTATGCGTTTAGTGTTTTGTAAGTGACAGTGATCGATCGATACTGCACTTGGGTGGGCTGGGCTGGGCCGGGCGGAGGGGCAAAACGCAGGTGCTAGCAGGTATCTGGGCTGATCTCGCTAACACTGCGTTTTTGGGAACCCTAAACTGCTGGGGACGCTAGTATAGATCTGATCGGATCAGATATTGATCCGTTCAGATACTATACCACTAAGGGAGGTGTACGGTGCGTGCGTGGGTGTTAGCGCTACTGGCGCTAACCTGACGCTGCTTGGGGCTGGTGCTTACCAGTTCACCAAAATGCTACCAAAAAAACTGTTAGCGATCGCAGGGATCGGCCTGACTCTGCGAACGCTGCAGTTATGCGTTTAGTATTTTGTAAGTGGCAGTGATCGATCGATACTGCACTTGAGTGGGCTGGGCTGGGCTGTTTGGAGGGGGCAAAACGCAGGTGCTAGCAGGTATCTGGGCTGATCCCGCTAACGCTGCGTTTTTGGGAACCCTAAACTGCTGGGGACGCTAGTATAGATCTGATCGGATCAGATATTGATGCTTTCAGATACTATACCACTAAGGGAGGCGTATGCTACGTGCGTGGGTGTTAGCGGTACTGGCGCTAATCTGACGCTGCCTGGGGCGACGCATATCACCGTCGGGCGATCAGGGGGCTAAACCTTTATTAGGTAATAAACGACGGGTGCCCTGACGCTATAAAAAATAAACGAACTAACCAGCGTCACCCGTAACGGTTATACGGTGATCAGTGGTGAAAGGGTTAACTAGGAGGCAATCAAGGGGTTAAAACATTTATAAGATAGTATATGGGGGTCCCTGTCGCTATAAAACGCTGACGGCGAACCTAAATATTTACGTCCCTAACTAGCGTCACCAGTGACACTAATACAGCGATCAGAAAAATGATCGCTTAGCGACACTGGCGACAGGGGGTTATCAAGGGGTTAAAACTTTATTAGGGGGGGTTAGGGGGGTACCCTAGACCTACAGGGGGCTAATACTAACTGCCCTAGCACAGTAACTGTCACAAACTGACACCATGCAGTAATCAGAAAAAAAAAAAAACTGCTTGGTGTCAGTGTGACAGGGGGGGGGAGGGGTGATTGGGGGGGGGGGGTCGGGGGGTAAAGGGGGGTGTTATGTGTGCCTGGCATGTTCTACTGTGATGTGTTGTGTTTTACACTCACATTTCAGTCTTCTCTCCTCGGCGCTGGAATGGAAACTGCCGAGCCGAGGAGAGATGACATCACATCCTCTGCCTCTGTGTACTACACAGAGGCAGGGGAAGAATCTCATTGGCTGGGAGCGATCGCGAGGGGGGGCCACGATCGGATGGCCTCCCCCTCATCTCTGATCGCTGCCAGACCAAAGGCGACCGCCTCAGGCACCGGGAGGGGGGGACCCCCGCCCGCGGGAAGGCAATCACGTACCAGGTACGTGATTTTGCCTGCCCGTGCCATTCTGCTGACGTATATCAGGGCGAGGCGGTCGTCAAGTGGTTAAGAAACCCTTCGCCACTTGTAATCCCTCAATTAAAAGTGGTGGATAGGATGAAGTACCTAGGGATATGGTTGACGAGGGATCCAAATCAGTATACTGTAAACAACTTAGTCCCTCTCCTGCTTAGATTTAAACGCAAGAGTGACATTTGGAGCTGCCTCCCCCTGTCATCGGCTGGTCGAATCAATTTGATTAAAATGAAAAAAAGGAATTCACACCAAACTGAGCATGTGGAGAGCACCTCCAAGGCTCTGTTCTATCAGGAGATGGACTGGGGACTGTGGAAGAAGTGGAGGATCAGAGAAGATGGGATCAAACAGCCCTTTTACACAATGTGGAGAATTAACCCCTTAGTGAGGTTAGTGAGTATAACAAGCATGCTTTACTGCATATGCAGACTGATATTACTGCTGTGGGTTTAGTAACACTTTATGTTTAACTATGACAGATGCAACTAGACTCTCTTTAACAGTATCAACTAACTGGCAAAAGGTAAACAAGTCCTTGTGTACACACTATGCAGGCAACCCTATGGCATGTGGGTGCTTGCATCTCTAGTGAAAGGGGTAGTCTTGAATTTGGCTGAAAGTACCTGGTGCCTGACATTCAAACATTCAACGCTGGCTGGCTTTTGGTGGGGCCCTTCTTTAGATGGTGCAATGTCCCTTTAAGAGTGTTATTGGATGACAGAGGCTAAGCTGCTATATAGGGGCACTCTCCGTATGTGCTAATAAAGCGTGACAGGCATTTAGGACATGTAGTTCAGCTCACTGGTTCCTAGCAGGCAGCTAATCGGGTCCCAATGGCTTGACGATCAGCAGTGCCCAGCGATCAGGCCCCAGATCCTTGCAAAGGCTGCATTCTCTCAGCTTGGACCCTGAAGATGCAGCATCTCTCTCTCTCTCTCTCTATCTCTCTCTCAACTCAGTCCCTGAAGGCAGCTCCAGCAGGCTCAGGAGCAGGTCCGTCTACTCTCCCTGATGTGGGCGAACATGCACAGCAACGGGTCTTCTTAGCTCCTCTTTAATGGCTATAGTGTGTTGCACTTGCAGTGACATTCATTATTAAATCTCAAACTCACAGGCAGAAAAAAACGCTATTGGAGGCACTTTCCTTTTTTTTATTAAGCCTCTGAAAGCAGTTTTTTGGCTAATATATCCAAAGCCAGGACAGGGGCGGAAGGGGAAAGAGCCCTGGGCTTAGCAATTCAATGGGGAGAGGGAGATGTAGGTGGAGTGGGGGGATAGCCATCACCAGAGAGCCCAGAGAGCAACAGCGATCCTTGCAGAGCGGCAGCTAAAGAAAAAATCACATTTCTGCCACAGGAAGTGATCTCCACAAAAGCTGGGCACACACGGGTCGAGGGCCAATGCTGGGGGTTATTATTGCAGAAACTAGCGCAAATACTGGGGGTTATTTTTGCAAGAACTGGTACCGACTCTGGTGCTAGGGGGTTATTGCAGAACCAGTCACTGATGCTGGTGGGTTATAACTGCAGGAGCTGGCACCACTGCTGGTGGTTGTAATTGTGGAAACTGACACCAATGCTGGGGGTTATTCTTGCAGAAACTGACACCAATACTGGGGGTTTAATTACAGAAACTGGCACCAAAGGTGTGGGTTATAATCAGTGGTGCACTGAAATGAAAATTCTGGACTGAAACCGAAATCCAAAAAAAAAAAAAAAGGATGCACTTGGCCAAAAACCGAAACTGAAATGGGCAGTTTCTAAAAAATATATACAGTATCTCACAAAAGTGAGTACACCCCTCACATTTTTGTAAATATTTTATTATATCTTTTCATGTGACAACACTGAAGAAATTACACTTTTCTACAATGTAAAGTAGTAAGTGTACAGCTTGTATAACAGTGTAAATTTGCTGTCCCCTCAAAATAACTCAACACACAGCCATTAATATCTAAACTGCTGGCAACAAAAGTGAGTACACCCCTAAGTGAAAATGTCCAAATTGGACCCAATTAGCCATTTTCCCTTCCCAGTGTCATGTGACTCGTTTACAAGGTCTCAGGTGTGAATGGAGAGCAGGTGTGTTAAATTTGGTCTTATCACTCTCTCATACTGGTCACTGAAAGTCCAACATGGCACCTCATGGCAAAGAACTCTGAGGATCTGAAAAAAAGAATTGTTGCTCTACATAAAGATGGCCTAGGCTATAAGAAGATTGCCAACACCCTGAAACTGAGCTGCAGCATGGTGGCCAAGACTATACAGCGGTTTAACAGGACAGGTTCCACTCAGAACAGGCCTCACCATGGTCGACCAAAGAAGTTGAGTGCACGCACTCAGCGTCATATCCAGAAGTTGTCTTTGGAGGGGTGGGGGGTCAGCCTGTCAGTGCTCAGACCATATGCCACACGCTGCATCAAATTAGTCTGCATGGCTGTCGTCCCAGAAGGAAGCCTCTTCTAAAGATGATGCACAGGAAAGCCTGCAAACAGTTTGCTGAAGACAAGCAGACTAAAGACATGGCTTACTGGAACCATGTCCTGTGGTCTGATGAGACCAAGATAAACATATTTTATTCAGATGGTGTCAAGCGTGTGTGGTGGCAACCAGGTGAGAAATACAAAGACAAGTGTGTCTTGCCTACAGTCAAGCATGGTGGTGGGAGTGTCATGGTCTGGGGCTGCATGAGTGCTACCGGCACTGGGGAGCTACAGTTCACTGAGGAAACCATGAATGCCAACATGTACTGTGACCTACTGAAGCAGAGCATAATCCCCTCCCTTCAGAGACTGGGCCGCAGGGCAGTATTCCAACATGATAACAACCCCAAACACACCTCCAAGACAACCACTGCCTTGCTAAAGGAGCTGAGGGTAAAGGTGATGGACTGGCCAAGCGTGTCTCCAGACCTAAACCCTATTGAGCATCTGTGAGGCATCCTCAAACAGAAGGTGGAGGAGCGCAAGGTCTCTTACATCCACCAGCTCCATGATGTCGTCATGGAGGAGTGGAAGACGACTCCAGTGGCAACCTGTGAAGCTCTGGTGAACTCCATGCTCAAGAGGGTTAATGCAGTGCTGGAAAATAATGGTGGCCACACAAAATATTGACACTTTGGGCCCAATTTGGACATTTTCACTTAGGGGTGTACTCACTTTTGTTGCCAGCGGTTTAGACATTAATAGCTGTGTGTTGAGTTATTTTGAGGGGAGAGCAAATTTACACTGTCATACAAGCTGTACACTCACTACTTTACATTGTAACAAAGTGTAATTTCTTCAGTGTTGTCACATGAAAAGATATAATAAAATATTTACAAAAATGTGAGGGGTGTACTCACTTTTGTGAGATACTGTATATTTTTTATATACAGTATAACTGTATTATATTCGACTTTTTAATAGTTTTTGAAGCACTTTTGAGTAAAAAAAAAAGCGCAAGAAAAGTTTAACAGAAATGCATCCCTTTAACTGCTTGCCGACCAGCTGCCGTCATTATACTGTGGCAGATCGGCAGATCCCGCGAACCGTCGTAGCTATACGTCAGTCCCTTTAAGTGGGATAGCAAGCACATGGGCGCGCTGCAGAGCGGGGGTGCCAATGCCCATGACCGGCGGTCACGATGACTGCCAGCCATGAGCGATCGTGGACATGAGAAGCAGAACAGGGATGTGTGTGTGTAAACACATACATCCCAGTTCTGTGAGCAGAGGAGAGGAGAGAGAGATTGTGAGTTCTCGGGAGCTGGGAACCACAATCTCTCAGCTTCTATAGTCACTCCCATCCCCCACAGTTAGAACACACACCTAGAGAACACAGTTAACCCCTTAATTGCCCCCTAGTTGTAATCCTTTCCCTGCTAGTGACATTTATACAGTAATCAGTGCATTTTTATAGCACCGATCGCTGTATAGTTGTCAATCGACCTAAAAATGTGTCAAAAGTGTCCGATGTGTCCGCCATAATGTCGCAGTCTCGATATAAATCTCAGATCGCTGCCATTACTAGTAAAGAAAATAATAATACAAATGCCATAAATGCCCTATTTTGTAGACGCTATAACTTTTGCGCAAACCAATCAATATACGCTTTTATTACCAAAAATATCTAGAAGAATACATATCGGCCTAAACTGAGGAAAAAATTTGCTTTTTTAAAAAAAAAATTGGGGCTATTTAATTACAGCAAAAAGTACAAAATATTGTGTTTTTTTTTCAAAATTGTTGCTGTTTTTTTTTTATAGTGCAAAAAATAAAAACCGGAGAGATGATCAAATACCACCAAAAGAAAGCTCTATTTGTGGGAAAAAAAGGACGTCAATTTCGTTTGGGTACAACGTCGCACGACCGCGCAATTGTCAGTTAAAGCGACGCAGTGCCGACTCGCAAAAAATGACCTGGTCATCGAGCAGCCAAACCTTTCGGGGCTGAAATTGTTAAATTCTATGTATCTCTTCACACTGGTCTGTTGCGCTTACGTTGCGATGTAATGCACATTCCCATTGAAACGCATTGAAGACACAGCAAAAATGCATCAAAAACACACCCATGTTGCAGTTTTGATGCGTTTTTATGAGTCACATGACCTATGAAAATTGCAGCAAAATCGTGGTGGCCATTATCAGCATCTTTTTTCTATCAGCAAAACGCCAATAACCTTAACTTTTGGCGGCCAATATATTGGTGCATCCCTAGTTATAATTGTGGAAACTAGGACCAATGCTGGGGGTTATTGTGTCCACTGCTGCAGCAGTGGGCTTATTTTACCCTCCCTTGCTCTAGCAGGATTTTACATACTTTTAAAGTGTATTATGCACCCACACCTCACTGGATGGCCTTGTCCCAGTGCTGAGCAGCATTTAGGGAAATAAAAAAATGCCCCAAACCCGTGTTTGGAAAGGCGCTTACTGCCATGATTTACAGGCATATACGCATAAAGATGCACAAACGCATTCTAGTGGCTAGAATAGATAAATATTCTAGCCAATAGAATATGTTTACGCACGGGCACATGTTCATATGTGAAAAAATGTGCCACAAACAAAAAACAGCAAAACAAAGCTTGAAGCTCAAAAAGTGCACAAGCTACTTTTTTATGTTTGGTCATGTAGAGCAACCTGTTGATTTTAATGGGCTGCCCTATGCATGTATTAGCACAATGTTCAATTTTTCACAAAATGCTATAGTGTGAATGAAGCCTTATGCCCTATACATACGATCGGACATTGATCGGACATTCCAACCACAAAATCCGTCGGATTTTTTCAGACGGATTTTGTGCCAAACTTGTCTTGCATACACACGGTCGCACAAAGTTGTCGTAAAATCTGACTGATCTGAATGCAGTGACGTAAAACACGTATGTCGGGACTATAAACGGGGCAGTAGCCAATAACCTTCGTCTCTTAATTTATTCTGAGCATGCGTGGCACTTTGTGTGTCGGAATTGTCCACACACGGTCGGAATTTACGCGAACGGATTTTGTTTTCGGAAAATTTTATAGCCTGCTCTCAAACTTTGCATGTCGGAAATTCCCATGGAAAAAGTCCGATGGAGCCCACACACGGTCGTAATTTCCGACAACAAGCTCCGATCGCACATATTCCGTCGGAAAGTCCGAACGTGTGTACAGGGTATTAAAGTGGAGGCTGAAGGTTTTTTACCTTCATGCAAAGGCCATTGGCTCCGGCGGCTGCTGTCAATCAAAGCCAGTGAGGTGGGGGGGGGGGATCTGAGCCACGCTCTCTGTGTCTTATGGACCAGCACGTACAGCGGCTTGCTATGGGGGCACTTGGCAAGGGGGAGGGGCCAAGAGTGTCGCCGCAGGGACCCGAGAAGAGGAGGATTGGGGCTGCTATGTGGAAAACCACTGCACAGAGCAGATAAGTATGACATGTTTGTTATTTTTTTTTTTTTAAATACCATTTTTTCTTTACGATCACTTTAAAATTTTGAGACAAAACGTTAAGAGATGCCCATACGCATCCCTAAAATGAAGCATGGGGCTGGAAGATCTTCAGAGAAGGGAAATGGTGGGTAACATTTTGTGTCATTAACTCTTGCACTTCTGTCTTCTTTATCCTTCCTGCAGCCAGTGCAGTCACTTCCACTCTCTGGTATATTTGGAATTTCAGCTGGTGTGCAAAGCGTAATAAGGATTACAATTTAGAACATAAAGAAGAGTTTAAAAATAAGTTCAGCATTTGTTCCTCAAATATGCACAGACTATAAATACATGTCAACATCTGCTTGCAGTTTTGTTTAATATTTTAAACCAAAATCCTTTTTTAAACTAATTTGTGTTTTTTATACGATCCACTGACATGTAGCGAAACATCTGGAGCAGTTTCCTCTGCTGGGTTATCAATACAGGACCCCTCTTGTCTGTTTGTTTTCCTTCTATGGGATTCCTTGTACAGTGGATGAAAAGCAGATCTGGGTAATGTCCGCCTTTAGAAGTGGTGACGTTCAGCATGAGAAACAGATGATTCTATTTTCCATAGACCGTGGTTTTCCTCCTAGCTAGCCTTCATGTGCTACATAATAACACAGTATTTAGTATGGGGCAAAACAGCATGAGTTTAAAACATATCCATGTCCAAAATGCAAAATCATATTTTCATTTTACCATTGTATTTCATTTATTTCTAACTTATTCCTATTTATTTGAATGATCTTGAAATATGTAAACTTACTTTCTGAAGATCCCCACACATTTACTTCCTTCAATTCAGTGACATGTAGTCACTAAGCCCTGTGAGTAGGCACTGCTGTGTCACACATTTCACAGAGCCTGTGTTTCGTCAGATATGGCGACCCATCACATTTGGCTACCCGTTGGAGTGCGCATGCGTTCCATTCCAACACTGTTGTAAGACACCACTTTGCCACAGGGCCCCTCGCGGGCTCGCTTCGCTCGCCATGCTTCAGACACGGCCTCTCTTCGCTCGGCATAATTATAATCTAACTATATGTCCACTTGGATGGTGGGGCTTGAACCTGGACTCAGGGGTGTGGCCACAAAATTCTGCGCAAGCGCAGATTGCCACAGTGTTGGAACGTATATGGCGACGTCGCGCAGTCCAGCGGGTAGCCAAATGTGATGGGTCGCCATATGTGAGGAAACACCTGTATTCCGAACTGCAGAGGAGGAGTTTCAGGAGGCGGAGTCAGTACAGGAATCACTGCTTGCAGGCAGCAAGGTACCAGTAGCGGCTGGTGGTAAAAAAAAAATTTGAGGGCAAACATTGCACACACAGCCATCCCCTGGTCGGTCGGGTAACCCCCCCCCCCCCCCCCCCGGTCCAGTCAGTCAGGTCATCAGGAGCACTGGCACTTACCCCATCTATGACCCGGCCCCATGCTGCAGGCGGCTCTTGTGGCCCCCTGTATGCCAGAATGGTTGGAGCAGTGGGGGCGGCTGTATATTGGACCCTGCTCCCCGATCCTCACCCAAACTGTAAATCGGCACTGCGGGAGCTCAGTCACACTTTGTTTACGCTAAAAGTGAAAGCAAGGGAGAGGTGTCTTGCACAGTATGTGCTGTGCTCTCTGCCTTCCCCTACAGTGCAGGACCCAGCAGGGGCTATCTGTATGTGTGTGTATGTCTGTGTGCATGTGTTTATATATGTGTTTATACTGTATATGTGTGTGTGTGTGCATGTGTTTATATATATGTGTGTGCGTGTGCATGTATGTGTGAATGTGTTTATATATGTGTAGCGCTGGTAGATTTGCGATCTACCATATGTTAGGTAAATTTAGTAACTTGTTCGTTAGGAAGGTTAGGTTTGCCTCTGTTCTAGCTTGGCTGACGTTGTGTGTGTTTCCAGACTGACCGGTGGGTGTGGCTGTTATCGCTGGTCAGTGCTGGAAAGGCAACGTGTCGAAGCGTATGGATGCTCTTCTGTCCCGGAGACAACTCGGTGGAGGTGGTCCTCCGAGTTGCATTCCGGGGCGAGGGTATTTATGGGACAGACGCCATATTGTGGGGTTCGTCTCACAGCCACCTGCTGGCCCTCCTGGCCGCCAGGTATGCGTTAGAGGTCAATCTCGTGGTCCTCCATTCCGGAGGCCCACGTTGCTGCGGCGCATGGGTGGGCCCAGAAGCTTGTCTGGGGCCTACCACAGCAGCCGAGGAATGGTCCTGAGCTGTCTATCCAGAGTGAAGAAGCTGGACAACCGAGGAGATTTCAGGGGAGGACCCGTCATGGAAGGATCAAGTAGCGTGCTGGTCTGGAGAGGGGCCTGGTGACTCGGTTGGAGGACGTATCCTAAAGTAACTATACAGCATAGTGTTGCCGGGTTGGCTTAAAGGTTCAAGCATTGTGACTGACGTTCATTGCAGAAAGACCAATACATCCTATGGGAGAGGATTGTACAGGTTTATCCCAAACAAGTCTGTGGCAGAGACTTTGGTTCGTGCTACGTACTGGCTGCTAGTCAAGTGAAAGAGGCCTATCCAGGTGAGCAAAGAGTGTGTCCCACGAGGGGAGCGCATTCTATTGTAACATCCAAATTCTACCAGGACATTTGTCAAGAAATCTTCTGCAGTTTCCCTTCTGCCTCTTTCCTGCTACTTCCTTACTAAATTGTTTAATAAAGCATTGAAAACGTACTCAAGTGTTGGTGCGTGTATAGTCCACAGGTAAACTCAATGGAACCCTAGACCCGGTGCCGGTAAAACAGAGGGAAGGAGAGTGAAGGTAACAAGCCCGCTTAAACCAGCAGCTCCACCAAGAGTTATTGCTACATATGGATGTGTACATGTGTGTGTGTGTTTATGTGTGTGTGTGTGTATGTGTGTATGAATGTATGTGTATATGTGTGTGTCTTTATATATGTGTGTATATGTGTGCACGTGTGTGTGTTTATATATGTATGTGTGCATTTATATACTGTATGTGTGTGTGTTTATATATGTGTGTGTGTGTGTGTGCGCGCATGTATGTGTGTGTGTGTTTATATGTGTATGTATATGTGTGTGTATGTGTGTACATGTGTGTTTACATGCCTGTATAGGTATGCACATTACTTTTAATCCTGACCCCCTATTTCTGTACGATCAGAACTGATTTTTTTACAGCTTGTTCATAATACCAACAAGAAAATACTGTTCCTATGAAAAGTGATCCAGGCTCAGATCGCATTTCAGAGGCATTTGACAGGCAGTGAAGAGGCAATATGTTGTGCCGTGACTGGAAAAATGTTGAGAAACACTGATGTAGAGGAACCGATCTCTCCATTTTCCTCCTGCAGCTACTGAATGCGTGCGGGAGGGAGAGGAGGAAAAGGGGGGAAAATGGAGAAATCGGTTCCTCTATATGCAGCCGCCCCTGCCGCTCCTCCTATCCAGCTTCTTTCTGTTGCCCCCCTCTGTGTTCTCCTGCCCTCCTGTGATTTTTCCTGGCTCCCTGTGCTCTCTCCTGGCCCCTCCCCTCACCCCCACAGCTTTGTAGGGTTCCCCCCAGGGGCGTAACTACCACCATAGCGACCCATGCGGGCGCTATGGGGCCTGCAGCCGAGTGGGGCCCAGTGAGGATAAGAGCACCGCCGGCACAGTCTCCCAGCCAGGGGAAGAGAGAGGAAAGGAAGAGCTGTCCGTATCAGCAGATAGCTGAATTGCCCGATGTAAGAGCTTTCATTAGAACTTCCAGTGTTCCCGGGGCTCACGTCACATAGCTCCACCTTTTGGCCCGGTGCCTTTGATAGACAGAATGCCGATCCAATGCGGGACATGTGACGTCATCAAAGGCGTCGGGCCAAGAGGTGGGGCTATGTGACGATGAGCCCCGGGAAGACAGGAAATTCAAATGAAAGCTATTACAGCGGGCAATCCCGCTCTCTGCTGATCCGGGTGGCTTGCCTCTTCCTCTGCATAGGTGGGGCTGTATGGGGCACAGGCAGACCAGGTTGTATTGGGCACAGGTCACGCTGTATGGGGCACAGGTCACTCTGTATTGGGCACAGGTCACGCTGTATTGGGCACAGGTCACGCTGCATTGGGCACAGGTCACGCTGTATGTGGCACAGGTCACGCTGCATTGACACTAGGGCAGCTGTGGGGGGGGGGGGGCTGTTTGCAGGGGGGCCCCATACAACATTTTGCTATGGAGCCCTGCTATTTCTAGTTACGCCCCTGGTTCCCCCCTCCCCTAGCCCGCCAGCTGCTGCAGGGTATCTGTCAGGATGAAGCCTTTTCTGAATGGAGAGTCAGTGATCCATACCGATCACTGACTGTCCTTTTACAACTGAAACATAGTAAACAGAGCTATTCCTGTCTTTTCATTCTGTGCAGCTAAGGCTGCAGAGATGGAGATTGTAGGCTGTGCCCACAAACTCCTTTCTCTGTCTCCAAGGTGAAACATCAGAGGTCTGTTTAGACCTCTGATATCTCACCAAAGCCCCCCAATGGGGCTTCTAAAAAATTGTGAAAAATATAAAAAAAATAATAATATTGTAAAGAAATAACACATAGTAGAAAGAAAAAAAAAACTACTGACATCAGTGGCAGAACTACCAGGGTCACGAACATGGCACTTGCGACCGGGCTCTGGCATTCCGCCACTGGGCTCGGAGGGAAGGGCCCCGGCCAGGGGTGACCTTCATGGTTTTTTGCACTGGGGCCCTGAAGGTTCTAGTTACGCCTCTGGTTCTTAGAAATTGAAAGTAAATAGCAGAGGAGAAGCTGTAAAGCATTTAGGAATCTAGGAAGTTGTGTAAAGAGATATTAAACGTGAAGTACTAATGCACCACTAAACGTGTAAACAATATAAGTAGTAAAGTGCCCAGGTGCAAAAGATAAATATAAAGCAGCTGACTTCTGAAGTGTTGCCAGCACCAAAGGTATATGTGATTTGTGGTGAAGCAGCACTAAATACCTCTACAAAAATACTAAATAAGGATTGCTAATAATAAATTGCTAATACTGTTCCCAGGTATCCCCTTGAAAAAGTCACGTGTGGTGTGACGTAATGCGCAGGGAGGAGCTTGGTGACGTCACTTCCGGTTACGGCCGTTACCGGAAGTCCCTGTGTTTGGTACATGTTTTTTTGCCACTTTTAAACTGTTATGCCACCAGTTTTTTTTAAATAAAGTTTTTTACTACTACACTATGGAGGCTCTTCTCTTCTACCCTTTATCCCTGGAGACAATTTTTTAAAGGAGCTGGTCGTGGAACTCAGTGTCTGTGGAGAAATAGCCTTGAGACTGCAGTGACCATCCATCTAGGATATACCCAAAGAGGAGGGAAAGGACACATCGGTGGACCCATCTGGGGTCTTCCTTTGAGGTGAGAGGCTAGCACACACAGGGTGTGGATTGGAAAAAGATTTCTACAAGTTATTATACTATCTGCATTTGGACTTTTTCCTTTCTTTGCTGCACTTACTCCTATAGAGACTATTGCTTAGCATTTGAAGTTACATTAGTCATCCCTGTGAATTTTATATTTATTGTTTTGATGCCACTATTATTGCATTATTTTGCACATTGAGAAGTGAAATTGATATGAGCACTTTAATATTAGCACTTTAAACTGTAAGATTGGTCTAGAGATACCCGGGAACAGTATAAGCACTTTATTATTAGCAATCCTTAGTATTTTTGTAGAGGTATTTAGTGCTGCTTCACCACAAATCACATGTGTAAAGAGATAGCCAAGAGACAGGCAGAACTCACAACATGAAAGAAGATTAGTAGTAAGTATGCAACAAGTAGACTTATATTGGATTGCCAAAATAACTAGTGTTTATATTATTACAATGCTGAAGTTATCAAATTAAAGTGTATGTTGTGACCATAGATTTCCTTTAAAAAACATAAAGTATACCAGCAACTTTTTTTTAACCAATTTGGAAAATCTGATATTGTATGTTGAGATGTTGAAACCATATTATCTATCTTGTTTCCCATGGTGACCTGAAAATTTTATCCAGAAAAAAAATAGAAAATCTAATCAATGTAATATCTTTTGAGTTATGTAAAAGTCAGCACAGCCAAATCTAGCACGCTTCTATAAGGGTGAGACTGGAACCTCTGGTCACATGATTTCAAAGTCTTTAACCACTTGAGTGCCAGCCTGTATCTACCCCTTCATTACCATGACATTTTTCAGTGCTGTGATAGTTTGACTGACAATTACATACAACAATGTACCCAAGTTAATTTATGTAAATCTTTCTTTTGTTGGTATTTAATAACCATTGAATTAATTTTTTTTTTACCATTTAACCACTTGCCAAAAGTCGAAAGACGACTACAACGTGGTCGTCCAGTTCTTGGAGGGTGTCTTCTGACGTCCTCCCAGAACCATGTGCCCCGGGGCATGCATCGGGCGCAGTCTGTGATCGTTGTGTCCTTCGAACACAGCTGATCACAGATCAGGGCCAATAACAGAGGCCAGTTACCATGTGATCAGCTGTGTCCAATCACAGCTGATTCCATGTAAACAAATGTCGGTTATCAGCATTTCCTTTCCTCAGCACTGTCACTGTGTGAGGAAAGGAAAGCCAATAATTGGCTATCCTGTGACAGCACCCATTTATACCATCAGTGCCCTAATTATCAGTGCAGCCCCATCCATGCCAATCAGTGTCCATCAGTGCAGCATATCAGTACCCATCAGTGCAGCATATCAGTGCCCTGTATCAGTGCCCATCAGTACTGCCTATCAGTGCCTATCAGTGCCCCCTTCTCAGTGCCACCTCATCAGTGCCCATCAGTGCCCCCTCATCAGTGCCCACCAGTGCATCCCCATCAGTGCAGCCTATCAGTGTCCATCAGTGCAGCCTCATCAATGCACATCAGTGAAAAAAACAAATACTTATTTGTAAAAACAGAAAAGATGAAAAAACATTTTTTTTTTTAATTCTCATTTTTTTCATTTATTTAGCATAAAATAAAAACCCAGTGGTGACTAAATACTACCAACAGAAAGCTCTATCTGTCTCAAAAAAAATGATAACAATTCCATATGGATACAGTGTTGCATGACAACACAACTGTCATTCAAAGTGCGACAGCACTAAAAGCTGAAAATTGGTCTGGTCAAGAAGGGGTGAAAGTGTCTGGTAGGCAAGTGGTAAATGAAAAATGACAAAAAAATTTGACAAAAATCTGTTTCCTTAAAGCTGTATTAAACCCAACAACAAACATGTATTATATTGCAGTTTATCAATTATTAGATGTGGTGTATTAGTTTTCTTTGTTAGGCTTTCTTGCTTTCATTTTCACCTAGTGATCTGGCCAGTGTCTGTTGTTTTTTAAAAGTACAAGCTCTCCAGTAGAACGTTTCAGTTTATGTGGATGAGAGACTTCTTAAGGCCTCATGTACACTACTGCTGGTAAACGGACGTTTAGGAGCAGTTGGGCATTTTTTTCAGCTGCCCCTGAACTCTCCTCTATGTTATCTCATCAGTACATGTACACAGGGTAGTTTATAGTCGTTTCTTGAGTTTCTTGAGTTTAGAAGCATTTTTGCAAAATGCCTGTAACAGCTTGTAAATGCATGTAAACGCAGTAACTCACGTTTAGCCGCGTTTCGTTTGGGCCCGGTTCACATATGAGCCGCATGCAACTCACAGCAGGGGTCTGGATGCGTCACTGGTCACCATTTCAGGTCCGATTTTAGCCCGAATTTTGGGCTGAATTCGGACCTGACGGACCAAAAGATGCACAGCGTTTTTGTGCAAAACACACCGGACCCGCTGCGGAGATATGGGAACCGGCTCCATAGAGAGCCGGTCAAAATCTCCTGCTATTGCGAATTGGATGCATGGATCCCACATCCAATTTGCAATGGTGTGAACCCAGCCTTAAAGAACCTACAAGTACAGACCGTATTAATAATAATGTACAGCGCTTCACCTATCTCCTTGAGTGTATTAAAGTATAATAAAAGGCAAAACTTTTTTTTTTAGGTTTAAACAGAATGGACACCTATTAGGTTTTAATTTCTGTCTGTGTCCCTGTTAGGGATTTTCACTATTTGTTCTGTTTACCATTTTCATTGAAAGTAAAAGAAAATGACACATTTTGGGTTGTCCCCAGAAAAGTAATTGAGAGGAAATCTTCCAATGGGGACACTAGTTCTGATGACCTGGGGGTCCCCAAGGCATTTCTTTAACCACTTGACTCTCTTGATGACCAGAGCATTTTTTGCTACTCGGCAGTGCGCTACTTTAACTTGGAATTGCACATTTATGCAACACTGTACGAAAATTTAATTTATGGACATTTTTTCACAGAAATAGAGCTTTCTTTTGGTGATATTTTGAAAAAATATATATTTTTTTAATTTCCTGCTATAAAACATATCCAATAAAAAAATTTAAAAAATATAATTTCTTCATGTATATTATTTTGTAGTTTGCGTGAATGTTATAGCATCTGATATAGATACTGATTTTTTTTTTTTATACTAGTAATGGCAGTGATCAGCGACTCATAATGGGACTGTTATAGTATTGTGGGCAATATAACACTAGCTGACATTGGCTGGGGGCTGCTATATACTGTCACTGTACTAATGACACTGGCTGGCAAGGGGTTAACATCTAGCGGCAATCAAGTGGTTATATATGTGCCTAAAAATGTGTGTTTTTATGTGGTGCTTTTACTACTAGATCTTGCTGGTTTTTTTCCTGCTTTGCAAGACTGCCTGTCACTGTTCGGAACTCTGTATTGTTTACAACACAGAGCTCTCTTCTCTGAGTGACGGAGCTGATCAGCAGGTGCAGGCAGTCAGTCATTGGTCATTACTTGTGTAATCCACCTTTAAAGCGATAATAAAGCCTTGTGTTTTTTTTTTTGTTTTTTTTTAAAACAATAACAAACATGTTATTTTGTACTCTGCCCGATCCTCCTCTTCTTGGGTCCCACGCCAGCGCTCTTGGCTTCTCTCTTCTGCCAGGTGCCCCCACAGCAAGTAGCTTGCTGTGGGGCCACCCCCACATAAAGGGTAGATTACCCCTGTGTGAGATAGAGTGGAGGTATCGCACGCGGCACTGTCTGGTCTATAGTACCGTTGAATCCTCCAATGAGGAAAAAGAGAAATCACATGAGGGAAGGATACAACGATGAAGCCCCTGCAGTCAGTGGCTTGGGGGACTGAGCCGCTGCACGTTCGGTCTGATGCCCGTACCAGCTTGGTTTGCAGACACTGTACTATATTCTATACTATATAGTACTATATTCTATATTTTTTTATGTACTGTTTTAAGACTCTTGCCTTATAAAGTCCCATTAAGAGGAAAATTTCCCATTGTGTAGCTGTACAGGGATGTGGGCAAGTTGTCTCTTTCCGCAAGGTCCCGGTCACCACTCTATGTTCTTATATGCAGCACTGATAGGCGGCACTAATAAGCAGCACTGATGGGCACTGATAGGTGCCACTGATATACAGCACTGATGGGCACTGCTAAGTGGAACTGATGGGCACTGATAGGAGGTACTGCCAGCCACTGATGGGCACTCATGGGTGGCACTGATGGGCACTCATAGGTGGCACTGGAGAGCATGTATAGGCAGCACTGATAGGCAGCACTGATCAGAGGCACTCACAGGCCTCGCTGATGGGCACAGAGTGCCATCCCTAATGGTCAATGATTGCCATCCCTGGTGGGCTCTAGTGGGCTTACCTGGTGGTCATGGGTGGGCATCCCTGGTGGCCATGGGTGGACATCCCTGGTGGCCATGGGTGGGCATCCTCGGGGGGGGCTGAACTGATAATCAGTGCAGACCCCCCCGTCAGGAGAGCAGCCGATCTGCTCTCCTCTACTCGCGTCTGTCAGTGCGAGTAGAGGAAAAGCTTATACACGGCTTTTCCTGTTTACACTGTGATCAGTTGTGATTGGACACAGCTGATCACGTGCTAAAGAGCCTCCATCAAAGGCTCTTTACCTCGATCGGCAATGTGGTGTGTCAAACTGACGTTATCGCAGCTTCTCCTGCTGGACGTCATATGACGCCCAGTCAGGATAATGAAACTATTTCCCGGCCGTCATTTTGCTATATGGCGGGCAGGACGTGGTTAAAGAAATATTTAATTTTTATTGTTTCACTTTAAGCATCATTAAAATCACTGCTCCTTTAAAAACAATTGTTTTAAAAACTTTTTTTTCCTAGGGCAGTACCCGGGTCTCCATACACTTTTTATTGCAATAACTTGCATATAAGCCTTTAAAATGAAGACTTTTGATTTTCATGTTCGTGTCTCATAGACTTTAATAGAGTTCCCATGTTCGGTAGAACTTTTTGCCTGTTTGAGATGTTCTGTTTTTGCCCTTATTAAACAAGACTGTATATTAAACAGACCAAACACACCAATGGCACAAAATTTCCATGAAAGGTTATAGGCCTGCTTCTATAACTATTTAGAGGAGGTACAAGACAAGGTTGCCCCTTGTCCCCATTATTTGCCATTGTAATGGAACCCATGTGTAAGGTACCTGTGATAGGTAGTGTCCAAAGTGGAGCTTGTATGCTGAGGATTCAGACGAAAACGTAGTCAGGCCGGAGAAGTCGGCTTCAGATCAGTACAAAATCGAAATCCAAAGAATGGTCAGGCAGGAGGAGGTCATACACAAGCTGGCGGTGAAGTACCAAATCAGCAGGCTGGAGAATGGTCAAGAATTCAGGCAGAGGTTCAATACACGGTAGTCAAAATCACAGCGCTATCAATATACCCAGGGAGCAAGTCCAAACAAACGGGCACTGAGAAACAGGAAGTGCTGCTATTTATGGCCTGCTTGATTGTACATTGTCCGTAGCTGGCAGCAGGTGGGGCTAGTGAGTCCAAGGCAATGCATCAAGCTGGGAGAGCATTGCAATAACTCCAGAGATCCTCTGGCACAACAGGTAAGAATGCAGCTGCGGGACCAGAAACATCCCAGTTCAGAGACACCCAGGTACATGACAAGGCCCCCTCCCCAGTGGAACCCTCCGGGGGCCCAGCGGGGCTTAGTGGGAAAGGTGGCATGGAAGTCTTGAATAAGAGCAGGGGCATGCAAATCTTTGGCTGGAACCCAGGAATGGCCTGTGACGGGATATCTCTTCCAATAAACCAGATATACCAGACAACGACCCTGCCTTCTAGAATCCAGAATCTTAGAGACTTCAAGCTCATGTTGTCCATCAACAAGAACAGGAGGAGGTAGCTGTTGAGTTCTGGAGCAGCAATTGAAAATTGCCTTTTTGAGGAGAGAAATGTGGAATACGGGATCTATTCGGAGAGAGGAGGGCAATCTTAACTGATAGGAGACTGGCCCGACTCAAGCAATAATTCTGTAAGGACCGAAGAATTGAGGGCCCAATTTGGTAGAAGGTTGTTTCAGTCCCACGTTGATAGCCAAACTCACCCCCACAACATATGGAGGTATATGGCGTCTTTGTTGGAGAAAAGCGCATACTTGCCTGCTGACTTCTTCGTCGTAATAAGGTCTTAAGAGTAATGGTGACACCAGGATTACCGGATAACACACCATAATGTGCCCAGAGGAGTACAGGTTTTCGGAGACTAGGGGCTACGAACAGGTGACCTAGTGGTATCTTCAAGCCTTGAGGAACACGTTTCTTGTAGCTGTTGGGAAAGAGCTGTAGAGATCTGTGCGACAATTTTGTGAGATGGGATTATATACTGCTCGGTAGGTCGATCTTCTTCAAAAGTAGCGAACTGTCTAGAAAGAGCATCGGCTTTCTTATTCTTATGCCCAGGGACATAAGAAAGAACAAAATTAAAACGGGAGAAAAACAGAGCCCATCGAGCTTGACGTGAATTCAAACATTTAGCAGTCTGAAGATACAGCAGGTTTTTATGGTCAGTCAGGATAGAAAAAGGATTGGGAGCCCCTTCCAGAAGATGTCACCATTCAGGCAATGCCAATTTGATGGCCAGTAGTTCTCGATTCCCAACATCATAATTCATCTCTGCTGGAGAAAACTTTCTATAGAAAAACGCCACTGGATGGATTCTACTGGACATAGGCTGTCTCTGGGACAGCACGGCGCCTGCTCCTACTTCAGAGGCATCAACCTCAACAATGTACTGGAGATCGGAATTTGGATGTTGAAGAACTGGAGCCTTGCTGAACATGTCTTTTAATTGCTGGAAAGCTGATTCCACTTCTGAGGGCCACACCTTGCAATTCGTACCTTTCTTAGTCATAGCAGTTAGGGGGGCAGCAATGGAGGCAAAACCTTTGATGAAGCGCCTGTAGTAATTTGCGAACCCTAGAAAGCTTTGGAGCCCTCTTAAAGTGGTCGGTTGGGGCCATTGCAAGACAGCAGAAAGTTTTTGAGGGTCCATTTGGAAACCGACAGCACTTATGATGTATCCAAGGAAAGGTATACGGCTTTGATGAAAACTGCAAGTCCAAACAAACGGACACTGAGTAACTGGAAGTGCTGCTTTTTATGGGCTGCTTGATTGGAAATTGTCCGCAGCTAGCAGCAAGTGGGGCTAGTGAGTCCAAGGCAATTCATCAAGCTGTGAGAACATTACAATAACTCCAGAGCTTCTCCGTGGCACAACAGGTAAGACTGCAGCTGTGGGACCAGGAACATCCTGGTTTGAAGACACCCAGGTACATGACACAGTGGCCATAACTATACATTTTATTCCCGATATTAAAGGCATCTATTGTGGACAATTTGAACATAAATGTGCCATTTTTGCAGATGATGTGCTAATGTATATAATCTCAATTCACACCGCAACTAATTTAGCTAAACTCTTGAAATAATTTTTGCAGATATCTGGGCTAACAGTTAACAACACTAAATCCATGGCTTTACACATTAATTTACCCTGATCTATGATTACACTTCTTCAATCGAATTTGAATTTCAGTGGGCCCCCAAATCTATTTCTTACTTAGAGATTTAAATAACCCCTTCTCTACATACCTTATAATCTGAGAATTATCAACCTTATAACCTTACAAACCAATATTTAAGGATCTAGACGGATGGTCACTGGTCAGGCCCAGGATC
This sequence comes from Aquarana catesbeiana, assembly GCF_042186555.1. NCBI lineage: Eukaryota > Metazoa > Chordata > Amphibia > Anura > Ranidae > Aquarana > Aquarana catesbeiana. The sequence continues at coordinate 117,369,285 of NC_133327.1, forward strand.
CACTCATTTAAGATGATTATTATATATATTTTTTTAGAACTCTTCCCATTGCAGTTCCCAAAAGGTAATTGATGAAGCGACAATACAGAATTCCTAATTTTATATGGGGCAAAATGCTCTAGAATTCACAGACTGATTTTATATACTCCCAAACCTAGAGGTGGTTTGGGAATCCCCAATCTAATAGTTGCAGCACAAGTTGTCCAACTAGCACTTACCACGATCGGTGGCGCGACTCCACAATGGATTGATGTGGAATGGTTCTTATGCCTGGTGGGATCCATAGCAGCTCTAATGTAGATTCCTAGTAGGCTGTGTCCTCTCATTTTATTTCCTACCTTATCATATTTGTTAGGGGATAGATACAGAACAAGGAAGACAGTCTGCTCATCCCATACTTCCTTTGTCTCCTACAGTATATTGAAAAATCCTGACTTTACCCCGGGCTTATTCCCACAACTCTTTCTCTGGATATATATGGAAACAATTGCTGGCTATATCCCCACAGGGAGATTCCCTCACTTCCTGTTCTGGTGACTTCAAGACAGAAAGTGAGGGCAAATCTCCTGCAATGACCTAACCCTGTTAGATGATCTAGTTATGTATAATACTAAAGTATATATAAAGCAAGCACTTTTTTCCCCATTTTGGCAAAATTATGAAAGAGCCAAAACCCAGTTTGTTTTTTTTCCCCCATCTGTATCCCACGGGTTTCAGAAAAAAAATGCTTGATTCCCCCATCAACCCCTGCTGTGGACCCATTGTATTCTCCTGGTGTGGGGCGGGAAAAACAGTGATTATTGCTAGTGGCTACAAGAGCTGCTAGCAATAATTGTATGTAAAATCTGACAGGCTGGTTGTACTCAAGCTGATCGATCAATCAACTTGGGTACATTCAGCCTGGCCATACATAGTTTGAATCTCAGCCAGTCTCTGCTAAACAGACCGAGATTCAAATCGTCTATGGCTGGCCTTATCTGCACTCTAGCTGCAATCTTCACAGGGGCCGATCCAGTTTTTTTCAGCAGGGGATCTGTCCGTGGATCCCTTGCTGAGCTGAGTGGGCAACAGGTCTGTGTACACTCATGCTGTCCGTTTACACCCTACTGTCCTTTGATCTGGCCAGACGGAGGGGAATGAGGCCCATCCATCTTTTCTTTTTGCCAGATCAGATCAGATTGGAAGTAGGCGGGTGTAAACGGACAAATTTCCATTTAAATCTGCCGCTTCATAGAGAACAATGGGTGGTCCGATCAGGTTGCCTCAAATGGACAGGGGTACCCGATCAGACCACTCATGTGAAAGGGGCCTGAAAAACAAGCCACATGGATTGCTTTTCAGAGCATTGGCTAGTTTAGTGAACCTGGACTAATAACAGTCATTGTAATGCTACCCACATTGCTGTCCTTTTAACATGGTGACATAAGCTGACACCTATACTGCACATGTGTAAAGAAACTTTCATCCTGCTAAAAGGACAGCAATAGGGCTGGCAATACAGTGATTGATATTAACAGGGGGGCACAGGCTGTGCACTGTACATGTCTTCTAGCAGCTTCAGGGAAACATTTTTTTTTCACTCACCTCAATCTCTGCAGCAGCTTCTTTGCAGAGGAATTCCGTCCCACCAACACAGGAAGTACGAGGCTCTGCAGTGATGACCAGTCCACCATGTGTACCTATTGGCTAAGGAGGCAGCATGAGGCAGAGCAGCCTGCCTCCTGTTGCCTCCTCAGCCAATAAGAAACTGAAAAAATGTTAAGTCCCTCCCTCATAACATCTCCCGAGTCCCAGCCCTGCCAGCTTACTGTGCTGACTATGTGCTTAGCCTCTGGCTTCTCTCTCCTGCACACTTCCTGGTTGTCGGGCCCCTCCAGATGCTCAGGCCCGGTACATGTGTATCGGCTGTAGCCCTCTGATGGTGGCCCTGAATCTAGGGATAGTGTGAGTGTAGTGAGGAGGACCGTCATTCAGCTTTGCATAGTGTGCAGCTAGAGCAGGGGCAGCTCAGATAGTTTCACTGTAGTGTCGTGAGACCGTGTCATTCATACATACATTAGTGTAGAGTAGGGACAGCTCATATAGTTTCAGTGTAGTGTAGTGAGACCGTGTCGGTAATCTTTACATTAGTGTATAGCTAGAGTAGGGACAGTTTAGATAGCGTCAGTGTAGTGACGGTTGAACCCCATCTATTTGATTGCGTTACTGCCAGTTTAACGCCATTTTCTTATGTATGCGTTACTGCCAGTTTAATGCCATATAGTTTTGTGTGCGTTACTGCCAGTTTAACGCCATATAGTTCTGTGTGCGTTACTGCCAGTTTAACACAATATAGTATTGTGTGCGTTACTGCCAGTTTAACGCCATATAGTTCTGTGTGCGTTACTGCCAGTTTAACACAATATAGTATTGTGTGCGTTACTGCCAGTTTAACGCCATATAGTTCTGTGTGCGTCACTGCCAGTTTAACGCCATATAGTTTTGTGTCATTACTGCCAGTTTAATGCCATATAGTTCTGTGTGCATTACTGCCAGTTTAACGCCATATAGTTCTGTGTGCATTACTGTCAGTTTAACGCCATATAGTTTTGTGCGTTACTGCCAGTTTAATGCCATATAGTTCTGTGTGCATTACTGCCAGTTTAACGCCATATAGTTTTGTGCGTCACTGCCAGTTTAACGCCATATAGTTATGTGCGTTACTGCCAGTTTAAAGCCATTTTCTTTTGTGTGCGTTACTGCCAGTTTAACGCCATATAGTTCTGTGTGTCACTGTACGTTTGGCGCATTATATTGCAGTATATTATAGTGTATCTGAGTGTGTCTGTGTTGTGTGAGTACTCAAATTAAAGTGCGCCAAACACCTCTTTGCATTGATTAAAGTGCATCTACGTACAGATTTCAACTTCTTTATATTTGCTTATAAGCACCGCCCCCTCCCTCCCAAAAATTTCTGGGAGGACAACAAGGAGAGGCAGACGTTCCTTGGCACTGTAAGGGGGCCAGCAACAAATATGTGTACACAGGTAAAGGTGGACGTGGTGGTTAGTCCTCAGGTAGGGCATCATTTCCTCTGTTTAGTGAGTTTGCCCGTGCTATCCAGCCACAGCATGCAGAGGAGGTGGTGGACTGGCTTACTAAACCTTCCTCATCCTCCTCATCCTTGTCATGCAAGCAGAGACAAGTGTGCTGTCCCCTGCAGTTGCCAGAGTGGATAAACCTGCCTCCTTTTCCACATCTATTCCTGTCATAGCCCCAACATCTGCCATTGCGGAGTCAGCTGAGTTATTTGACCACAACGACAGCCACTTGCTCCTTGATGACCAGCCATTACTGGATTCAGATGTTGGTTCTGAGGTTGAGGATGACAGGAACATGAGCCTAGAGAGAGGCAGGAACACTGGTAGACAAATTGGCATTCATGTTCCCCAAGCCACAGCGTAATGCCAAGTTGTCTCCAGTGGTAATGATGAAGATGGAGGAGATGGAGATGATGATGAGGTCACTGATGTGACTTGGGTGTCAGATAGAGAAGAGGAGGAAACTGAAGGTGAGGCAGCACAACCCCAAGGAGGCCAACATCAAGAAAGAGTAGAGAGCATTCACCCTATCCCATCACATTCTGCAGCTGTTATCTCCTGGCCCCCTCCCCAAAGCTCAGCTGTCTGGGCCTTTTTCAGCACTTCTGCAGCAGATCGCACTGTTGTTATCTGCAAACTGTCTCAGGCACATCAAATGTGGCAAAAAAACAACCATATGCATAACATTGCAATTTTTCTGCCCTCATCAAGAGCACCTCTATAGGGTTACGGTGGGAAGGCGCCCCCGACACCCAAAGAGTAGTTTTTCTGCACCTGTTTGACAGGTGCATCTCATTGCAATTTTTACAGCAAGACCAATTCTTGCTTTCATCAAGAGTACCCCTATAGGGTTACGGTGGGAAGGCGCCACGACACAAAAGACCAATTTTTACACAGCCGTTACATCTATACAAAGTCAAAGTGACACCAGAATGTATTAAAAAAATCTCTAATCTTGTTCCCAGTGCACTACATTGTGGCCTCATCACCTCATCATACACACTGGCTCCCCAGCTGTTGCTGAGCAAAATAAAGGCAACTTGCAGGAAAATTTCTTTTTTTTTGGCTTTATAAATGCAATTATTGCTGCAGCAGATTCTAGACATGGTACAGATGCCACTTTACAGGTAGACTAAGGGATTTCACATTAAAAATCTAAAAATTACTGCTCATTTAAAAATGACGTTTTTCACAAACTTTTTTTTTATTGATACATATCCCCCAGGGCAGGACCCAGACCCCTATAACCATTGTATGCCCAATTACTTGCATATAAGCTTTCAAAATGGGCACTTTTGATTTTTGACGTTCGGGTCCCATTGACTTTATTGGGGTTCATTATTCGGGTCCGAACTTTTGCGGTGTTCGGAAGTTCTGCTGCGAAATGAACAGGGGTCCGTTCGGCCCATCCCTAGCGCCAGTCAATAATAATGTTTGATTATTTGAAACAAAAATTGGAATGGATCATGATTAATGATAAACTTGTAACTACCCTCCAAGATAACCGAACTAGGTTTGATAAAACATGGCAACCATGGATATAATATCTGCAGTGAGGTTTGGGAGACACCCTCCTGGCTGCTCTTAATATTCTTCTTTTCCTCTCTTTCTTCTGTTTTTCTTTACTTTTCTTTTTTTCCCCCTCTCTCTCTACTTTGGGCTTCTTTATTGCATTCTTTTTTTTTATAATGTGGTGCTCTTAGGTGCATACAGTAAATGCGAGTGTTATACCATCCTCTTTATAATGTCTCAACCTCACCCTTTGATCGGTGAGATGAACAAATTTACCTTGGGTATACAATGACTGTTTATATAGGGTTATCACGTGTACATTTGTAATTTCTTATGATATGACACAACAGGTTTTTTATCAGTATTGTATAAGCTGATGTTTACCTAATTCGTATGCTATACCTTTATGGACACCCTGAAGATTGTATAATGGCAGTATGTTCCCTTTTTGGACTGTACTTGTTTCAAAAAATTCAACAAACAGATTGAAAGTAAACAGATCGAAAGGTAGCAAATGGGAGAGGTTTATTATTGAATTTTACATGTAATACCCACTAAATTTACAAGCAAATGCTTTCAAGACATATTGCGTGTTTACAATGAGATAGATATTCATGTGTTTTACCAACATAAAAGACTGTATTAGTCATCTACATAAGAGATTTACTCAGAATTGAGTTGTTGTTGGTATTGAACAAGCATATGTTTCTTAACAGTAATTTCATATTCTGTAACAGATAAGAAACTTGTCAGTTTTTTTTAAAGCATCATCTCAACTATATTGGGAAAAAATATAAATATATCTGTCCCTGGTGTTGGGTAGACAGTGGAATTCATAAATTAGAATTCTATTGCAACTCCCCACTACAAATGTTGGTACTTGTGCCATATTTATTTACCTGTGGGAAATGGGCACCTGAATGTGGCTAGCACTGAGGCCAGAGTGTCAATTACCTGACACTCCACCCTCAGTGCAGCTCATTAATGCACAGCGGGTGAGAAGTTTTGTTGTGGGTGGGGCAGAGCCTGATGGGGAACCTTTAGATTAGTCCCACATCAAGTCCCCCTCTCTTTTAATTGACAGTGTTTAGACCAGATTTGCACCATGTAGGTCCAAAAAATATTTGGAATTGTTGGAGACTATAAAAAGAAGGTCATAGGTGAGGCCTCAGATAATAGGGAGATTTTGGTTTAAAGCCCAACTCCAGGAGAAATAGGAATTCCTGCCTTGTAGTGGGGTCTCCTTGCACTTCAATGGTTAATTGCTTGTTATGTCTAGAGGGTTTCACAACAGGATCAATCTCTTACCTGATTCCTTGCTTGGCCTGGCTCCAGTGCTCACCTCCTTTGCCCCAAGCTCTGGTCTGTGGGCAATGCCTCGGCATCATTATGTACATTACAGGGACATTAACCTTGTATGATATGTTGAGGAGGCTGGAGTTTGACTGTTGCAGCTTACAGAACAGCTAGAGGGAGAATGCTGGAACAAGGAATACAGTAAGTATTTACTCCTCAATTCTCCCACCTTAGACTAAACAAGCATTTAGCCCATGTAGTACAGAGGGAGCTCCACTTCAAAGGCGAGATTTTTATTTTTTCGTGGAATTTTAAGAATAGTTCCAGATCTTTAGGGAAAATGTTATAGGACCTAATGCCGCGTACACACGAGCGGACATTACGGCGGACTTTGCCCGGCGGACTTTTCGATGTACTTTCCGACGGACTTTCTGAATGAACGGACTTGCCTACACACAATCCACCAAAGTCCGTCGAATTCGTACGTGATGACGTACGACCGGACTAAAACAAGGAAGTTCATAGCCAGTAGCCAATAGCTGCCCTAGCATGGCTTTTTGTCCGTCGAACTAGCATACAGACGGCGGACTTTTCGACCGGACTCGATTTCAACGGATAAATTTTAAACAAGTTTCAAATCTAAGTCCGTCCAACTTTTGAGAAAACAAAGTCCGCTGGAGCCCACACACATCGAATTGTCCGACGAAATCCAGTCCGCCGGGCAAAGTCTGCCGTAATGTCCGCTCGTGTGTACGCGGCATAACAGATCTTTTAAGTTTCAAAGAAGTTGATTTACTAAAACTGGACAGTGTAAAATCTGGAGCAGCTGTGCATGATAGTCTCAGGCTACCATCAGCTTCTAACTTGAGCTTGTTCAATTAAGCTTTGACAAAAAAGGCTAGGGCAAGCTGTGTTTCTCTGTGGAGCAGTGGTTTAAATAAACCCAGCAATTTAATTGGAGCAGCAGTTTAATTAAACCAAATTCCAGTTAAAATGAAACCTCATCTTTTCCAAATTTCCTAATTAAAATTAACATATAAGATGTTAAGAAGATAAAAAAAAATCAAAGTTTTACTCAGTTGCATCCAAAGTTCTCATCCTTTTCAGCTTCTTCACTTAAATTTAAGTAGATCAGCAGAGTAACATGTCAGAAGTGACATTAATGAAGGAATTACATTTCTATTGTGATTGACACAGAGGGTGGAGTTATCTGCATTGTATACACATATTCAATACTCAAAACATTGGTCCGGTAATTTTTTTTTAGTTTATGAGGGTGTGGGTCGTGTTCTGAGGCTTTTCACAGGTCCACCCAGATTGAGCAGAGAATAGAAATTCCACCATGTTTTGTAGGTCAGCGCATGTGACACCCACAGCCTGAATTAGGACATCATTTTGATGGATGTTAACGAGCTTGAAGGCTTCATCCGTGGGCTGTTGGGATGTTGTAAGCTGTGCAAGTGATTACATTGCATGCATTGTTACTTTATTTCCAAAGAGCTCAGATCTGTATTCATAGGATCCGCCTAAATCCAGAAGCTAAGTACTGCAATAAGCACTCCCTTGTCCTCCATGATATGCCAACCTATACCTGGATGAAAATATGAGCTTTATCCAGATTAATCTATTTGTATAAATAAATGCAAATGATTGGTGTTTAGTTATTTGAGTTATTTACTTGTAAGCTTTAACCATACTGACCACAACTTATGGCTTACATTTAATATTTATGTAGGGTAAATACTGTAACTGATAGCTTTTTATACACTAATACATTTATACTTTTTACAGGAAACCTACAGATAATACATGCTAGAAATGATTGTCCAGTAGACACTGGTTACTCAGTAGTTGCTCATAATAAAGAATTGTTCTGATGGTTCTAACTTTGAAATGGAAACTGCCAGACTGTGTTATTGCCTCTTACGGAGGGACATCGTGAAAAAACTATTAGAACATTATAACAGAGCTTACCGTCAAGCCAAATTTATTTCCCAAAATGCTGTAATTCAGAAGATCAGTTGTAATCAGCCGCAACCCTTGAATTTGGTCCCATTTATCACAAAACACAACTGTCAGCAACCAATATTACAGTCTATTCTCTCCTGTCATTGCCATTTATTGATGGTGAATGTTAGTGTCAAGGATCATATATCAAGTAAACCAAAACTGGTATTTTGTAGACTTAAGCTTATTAAAGGTACACTCATTTCTAGCCATCACAGTGGATCATCTAGAAGGGACAAATCTGATTCTTGTTCCCCATGTTATATTTTAAATGGAGGAAGAGATTTTGAAGACCATCATTTTGCAAACTGTCTGAGGGAGTAATTTATATGCTCACTTGTGGGTGCAATTGTTTCTATATAGCAAAGACCAAGAGACAGTTTATTAATCAACATCATTGCAATCTGAGAACTCCAATAGGTCATTGCTTCTTTGATAACCAGTTCAACTTCAGACAAACAGATATATATACAGTTAGACCTGCCAAAGGATTTGTATTTCTGTCCATCCACTTTTGAGTTCTTCATGGCCTTATTACACAATGTAGCCCTGTTAAGCAGAGCAGAAGAAGGCCCCTTTGGCTTCTTCTCATCTATGTTCCAACAGTCTAGGGTCCTGATGTAATTTAGACAGGGTCCATTTTGCTGCATTGGATGTGATGTCGCTGAAGGACTGTCAGCCGCCAAGGTTTTGAGCCCTGATCTAGAGGATCACGCTACCATCCACTCCCTGTTATAATTGTATGAGAATGATCTGACTGTGTATTGGGTGATGGTGCATGGGATAGAGTTTGAGGTATCTGAATCCTTATAGGATATTCTCCTCCATATCACCAGCTAAGGTGATGACACCGTGATTTTTATCTTTTTCTTTATGTATAATGTAGAGTGGAGAGCACTGCAGATAAACAGGTACAACTTATGTAGGAGGATTTGTTTCATCTCTGTGTATCACCTAAGACTAGTTACTTCACTTGGTACAAGAAGGCTTTGCAACCACTATAATGCTATCCAATCAATATTGAGACTCCAAATATGTGTGAGCACCAATCCTTTCTCATATTATACACCTAGAAGGTAAAATACACTTTCATACAATATATTTAGTATTTATTATACAGTATGAGGAATCTCGGCATGCTCTCTATATAACCAGTCATAGATTACATTGCACATTTTGTGTTGTAGTTTCAATATGTATTTTTCCAATATCTACAGTTTACAACAATCTCCTATTTGAGTTAAAGCATTAACTGTCACATATTTCTATCAGCAGCTGCACAGACTTGGTGATCAGACTATTAAGCTCTCTGTTGCTTTAAAGTACGGTACATAAAAGTGTTTTGTATCATTTTGTATTCTTTGAAGAGGGAAGAACTCATTTTCTCTGTCAATTCTACCGGATGAAGCTTCATTTCTGCTGTGCTGATTCCTGTGATTAGTTCCCCTACTTCTCCCCTAAAGCAGTAACTGCATCTCCCCTGTAAATTACAGTCTATTTACTTTTGCTGCTTGCTTTTATTCTCCTCTTTTATCTGTTCTGATGCCTGTATGTGAACTTTGTCTATGAAAATTGTCTCTATTGATTTTTTCATCACCCACTTTGTTCCTACTTTGGTGTATAAATAAGAGCAGCTAGAGGTCTGAGAATGAGTTGTATATGAAGAGCATGCAGTATTTGCTTACCGGCCTCGGGGTATTTGCACAATAATTTAAGGCAATGGGAGATGATCATAGCAAAGTAACAGATTATTTATTATGTAGGTAAATATTAAGATACTTTTATTTTTTTTAAAAGTTTTGCCCCTCTCAATGAGATTACAAAAATGAGAATGCAAACCAAAACATTTTGGGCTCAATTCACAAAGCTAACACACCAGGATAAAAATCTTTAAATTGCTTTTAAAAGTGACATTTTCAGATGCGCCAATTACAGTCACATGGCTTCAAATAAAGATCCTTATCCCTTTGTGAGGGCAAATATGTTATCAAATGCACATTAAAGCAGCATTAAACCCAAAGGGGCCCCCAGATCCCAACCCCCCACCATGTGAATGGGTATCGGGTGCATCGTATCCCTACCCATTCACCAAAATAGTGTCAAAAAGTAAGTGACGCAGGAAACAGTTTTTGACAAATCCTTTATTAAAAAATAAAAAATAGTGTCCCTCGATGTAAATCCACCATCAATCATGTCGCCTGCCAGACCCGAAAAATAGAAAAAATGGAGAACGCTCCGCCTCCACGGAAGGCTACCCGCCGTATGCTGTCTCTTCGCTTTGACAGCTTTTAAATAGGCGAGGGGCGGGGCCACCCAATGACATAACTGGGTGACCCTGCCCCTTGTCTATATACAAGCTGTCAAAGCGAGGAGAGAGCATACGGCAGGCAGCCTCCCATGGAGACGGACCATTTTTTCTATTTTTCGGGCACGTCGGGCATTGTGATTGACGGTGGATTTACATTGAGGGACACTATTTTTTCTTTTTACTTCTTTAATAAAGGATTTGTCAAAAACTGTTTCCTGTGGTTCTTACTTTTTGACACTTTCTTGGTGAATGGATATGGGTACGATGTACCCATACCCATTCACATGGGGGGAGGGATCTGGGGGCCCCCTTGTTGAAGGGGGCTTCCAGATTCCGATAAGCCCCCTATTCGCAGACCCTGACAATCACAGCCCAGGGTTGTTGGGAAGAGGCCCTTGTGGGTCAGCACAGTAGGAGGAGGGGATTGTGGAGGAAAAGCCATCCCTGTATTTACCGTTTTTAAAGTATTTCAGGAACAATTTTCAAGATCTATTGAGTTTTTTATGATCTGTGAAGTCCTGGAAAGAGGAGGAGGAATCCTGATGTCCATCCAGTGGCTGTGATATCTGCGCTGCGTTGGAGAGATACCTTGATGCCTAGCCATGCAGTCAGATCGTTTTGGTGGATTACTGGAGAAGGATTGAGCTTCCTGTGAGGCCTTACTTAATTAACTTTCTGTTAAGGGCATTTGATATCAGCACGTTGGTGTGGTGTGTGGGCTCACACGCTGAAGTCAGTGCAGGGAACCCTCCTTCTTTTCCACTTGTCCTTTTGGGTTTCATACATCCATTTAAGCACTGCATATAAACTTTCTACTATTATTCATATTGTGATCAACAATGTTTATGCTAGCTGCTGTTTTGTGTTTTTTGTCCATCTGAGACTGTTTTGTTATGGTCTTAATAAGTTGTGAGCGTGGATATTACTTTATTTTTTATAATATTAATAAGACTGGCTGTAAGACTGGACTGTGGAAGAGGGGACAGGAGGCAACATGGCTGCATGGTGTAGTGAAGAAGGTGAGCAAAAATGAATTGTGGTCAGATATGGTATACAGTATATCCTTTGACCTCTTTGGAACTACAAAGCATGTTAGAGAAAGATTATTCATGCTTCCCCATTCAAACCTTGATCAAAGCAGGACCTGTAGTCAGTGACAGATGCTAAGCACCATACAGCTAGCTGTTTCATGTTCAGACTTGCGATCACAACACCTGGCAGAGGGAAGTTTTCCGTCATTAATTTCAGTTGTAGATCTCTGCATTTGGTTGCATGACTTCCAAAATCTGCAAATGAAGTCAATATTGGCAGACTCCACTCGGCTAGGTGCTGGGAGCATTGGTCTGATCAGGAAGCAAAAAATGATAAGGATATATTCAGCGCTGACTAACACAAGGACAAATATCAAAATAAAAGCTAGCAGACACTAAAGATAAATTCAACAACACCTATCATATGCAAAAATAAACAAACAGTACTGCGCAAATATAAATGTCCATATAAAGATGCATAAAGTGAAACAGATGGAGTAAGGGGTTGTGACCACCGGTGAACACTCAGGACGACAGGGATTACAACTTCAGTGACTACAATCCCTTCACCACACATAGATGGCCCCTCACCTTAAAGATTCAACCTGAGACAGGTCACACAGCTAATACACCTTACAATAGGTGGAATGGTTCAGGTAATCATAACCCCGTTTTCAACACTCATCAAGGTAGAAGGATGTCATATATGCAATAAAAAATAGCAAATATAGTGCTCTCTGCATGGACATTGAATGGACATTGAATTTATTGAATGTAAAGATAAAAGATACACTTACAAAAACGGCACTCAGTCCCGAGTGCCGGCGAGACAGCATGTAATCGTGTCAGAAGCAGATGACCGCGGGTGACGTCATGCGTTCCTAGCCCCCGTACGCGTTACGTCCGCAGGCGGGACTTCCTCAGCATGGGGCTGGATACGCATAGACGTCCCGTTATGTATATATAGTCATAGCAACAGCGATATGCCAATCAAAGATTCAATGCAGCGGTCATGGGACCAATTGGTCACAAGACATCGCACAGGCTGCAAAGAACGAATCATCAGCAATTGCGCTCTGCCCCCACACAAGGTACAGGCAGATAAGTAGATCGTAACTCTACATGACTCCTCGAATCTAAAAAATTGACATAACCTCACAAGACATTAGAGAAACAAATCTCTAAAGCAAGTCCGGGACATAAAAATCACCTTTATTCAAAAAGTTGGCTAACATATTGCCCTTTTCAGATAGAGGAATAGAGATAAATAAATAACAGATTAAAATTGCAAGATCACATAAAATCGCATATAAAAATCACATTTAAAAAACCATAAAGAAAACATCACTGACGTCAGACCGCGGCCATCCCATTGACACATTAAGATAAACATAATGATTAAAATAAATTAACAATACAGAAACATATATAAAAAACATATATATAAAAAGTATATGTAAAAACTTATCACAATCGCACTGAAGCATGTAGACCACCCCCACAGACGTACACGTAATTAAGCCTTCAATTTGATAACTTCTATGAGTGACATTAGAGACAAATTCCTTACGCCTTTTAATATTTCTGCTGGCTTTCCTGCAAGTGGCACATTTGCCACATGCGTAAAATCCAGACAGAAAGCCAAAAAGCCTATTGGTCCCAGTTTTAAGGGGGTCAATAACCCCTGGTGCTAACCATTTACGTAGAGAGGGAGCTTTTCGGTAAATAAACCGTGGGTACTGAGGGAGGACAGACCCTAAAGTACGGTCACATTTTAAAATTGGCCAGTGTCTAGCTATAATTTGCTCAAGTTTTTTATACTGTATATTATAATCCAATATAGCACGATAGCTAGTCGTATTATCTTCCACTTCTGTAGTTTTAACCCTATCAGCCACAATAGTGTTTCTATCTGTGGACAGTACTTTGACTATCTCAGAATCAACCATAGATTGTGTATACCCTTTCTCTTTAAACCTGGTTGCTAAAATTTGTGATTGTGATAAAAAGTCATCTTCTAAGGTGCAGTTATGACGCAAACGAATAAATTGGCCTCTCGGGATATTACGGAGCCATGACTTATGATGGCAACTAGTCATTGGAATGTAGGCATTCCTATCTGTTGCCTTAAAGTGGTTCCGTGTTTGAAAGTCCACCTCACCCTTAAAAATTTCAAGATCTAAAAACGTGATCTGTTGATGATCAATCGTCCATGTTAGCTCAATATTTTTATTGTTATCATTCAGCTTATTCATAAAGACCTGGAGACTCGCTAGGTCACCTTCCCACACCATAATTAGATCATTGATGTACCTCCTGTAACACGATAGTTGAGATGGGGGGGTCGTGGAAGATGGTATCTTCCTTCCAGTGGGCCATAAATAAATTGGCCACACTGGGAGCAAAACGAGCCCCCATAGCCACACCTCGGGTCTGCAAGAAGTACTCCCCATTGTACCAAAAATAATTATTTAACAAACAAAATTCCAGACTCTCCAGTAAAAAAGCAATATGATCTCTTGGAAGGTCAGTGGCTGACAAAGCCCATTTGGCCTGCTTATGATCAATAATCGTATATAGAGAGCCTACGTCAGCAGTAATCAATATGCTGGAGGGAGTACAAGGGAGGGTGGGTAAAATTTGAAGAATTTGTTTAGTATCACGTAAAAAGGCTTTAGTTTTAGTAACCAGTGGCTGAAGAAAAAAAATCTAAATACTGGCCTAACCTGGAAGTGACAGAATCAATCCCGTTCACAATTGGGTGACCAGGTGGGTGCTCAGGATTTTTATGTAACTTAGGTAAAATATAAATAATTGGAGTCCTACAGTAAAATGGATCCAGATAGGCTGCCTCCTTGGGATTCAAAATTCCCTTACTTTTACCTTTTTCCACTAAGGAATGTAAATTATTCTTAAATGCCAGCATAGGGTCACCCCTCAATAATTGGTAGGTGCTCCGATCATCCTGTAATTTTAACATTTCAGCTTGGTAGTAAGCTTTACTAAGTACAACCAACCCCCCTCCCTTATCCGCTGGCTGGATCACTATATCCTTCCTTTGCTCCAAGGAGGATATGCCCCTTTTAACCACTTGAGCCCCGGACCATTATGCTGCCTAAGGACCAGAGGTCTTTTTCCAATTTGGCACTGCGTCGCTTTAACTGCTAATTGCGCGGTCATGCAATGCTGTACCCAAACGAAATTTGTGTCCTTTTCTTCCCACAAATAGAGCTTTCTTTTGATGGTATTTGATCACTTCTGCAGTTTTTATTTTTTGCGCTATAAACGGAAAAAGACCGAAAATTTTGAAAAAAATGATATTTTCTACTTTTTGTTATAAAAAAAATCCAATAAACTAAATTTTAGTCATACATTTAGGCCAAAATGTATTCGGCCACATGTCTTTGGTAAAAAAAATGTCAATAAGCATATATTTATTGGTTTGCGCAAAAGTTATAGCGTCTACAAACTAGGGTACATTTTCTGTAATTTACACAGCTTTTAGTTTATGACTGCCTATGTCATTTCTTGAGGTGCTAAAATGGCAGGGCAGTACAAAACCCCCCCAAATGACCCCATTTTGGAAAGTAGATACCCCAAGTAAATTGCTGAGAGGCATGTTGAACCCATTGAATATTTATTTTTTTTGTCCCAAGTGATTGAATAATGACAAAAAAAAAAAAAAAAAAATATTTACAAAAAGTTGTCACTAAACGATATATTGCTCACACAGGCCATGGGCCTATGTGGAATTGCACCCCAACTTGTGTCGCAATATAAAATATTCCATGGACTCGACATGCCTCTCAGCAAATAGCTTGGGGTGTCTACTTTCCAAAATGGGGTCATTTGGGGGGGTTTTAAACTGTCCTGGCATTTTATGCACACATGTCACACATCACCATCTCTTCTAACCACTTGAAGACAAAGCCCTTTCTGACACTCATTGTTTACATGAAAAAGTTTTTTTTTTTTGCAAAAAAATTACTTTGAACCCCCAAACATTATATATTTTTTTAAAGCAAATGCCCTACAGATTAAAATGGTGGGTGTTTCATTTTTTTTTTTCACACAGTATTTGCGCAGCGATTTTTCAAACGCATTTTTTGGGGAAAAAACACACTTTTTTAAATTTTAATGCACTAAAACACACTATATTGCCCAAATGTTTGATGAAATAAAAAAGATAATCTTAGGCCGAGTACATGGATACCAAACATGACATGCTTTAAAATTGCGCACAAACGTGCAGTGGCAACAAAATAAATACATTTTTAAAAGCCTTTAAAAGCCTTTACAGGTTACCACTTTAGATTTACAGAGGAGGTCTACTGCAAAAATTACTGCCCTCGATCTGACCTTTGCAGCGATACCTCACATGCATGGTGCAATTGTTGTTTACGTTTGACGACAGACCGCCGCTTGCATTCGCCTTAGCGCGAGTGCAGGGGGCGACAGGGGTGCTTTTTTTTTTTTTTTTTTCTTTATTATTTTTTTGCTTTTTTATCTTATTTTTAAACTGTTCCTTTCATTTTTTTTTTTTTTTAATCATTTTTATTGTTATCTCGGGGAATGTAAATATCCCCTATGATAGCAATAGGTAGTGACAGGTACTCTTTTTTGAAAAAATTGGGGTCTATTAGACCCTAGATCTCTCCTCTGCCCTCAAAGCATCTGATGACACCAAGATCGGTGTGATAAAATGCTTCCCCAATTTCCCAATGGCGCTATTTACATCCGGCGAAATCTAAGTCATAAAATGCTCGTAGCTTCCGGTTTCTTAGGCCATAGAGATGTTTGGAGCCACTCTGGTCTCTGATCAGCTCTATGGTCAGCTGGCTGAATCACCGGCTGCATTCTCAGGTTCTCTGTTGAGACAGGAGAGCCAGAGAAAAACACGGAAGACGGTGGGGGGGGGGGCATTCCCTCCCACGGCTTGTAAAAGCAGTCTAGAGGCTAATTAGCCACTAGGATTGCTTTTACATGAAAGCCGACCGCTGGCTGAAAAGAATGATACCAAGATGATACCTAAACCTGCAGGCATCATTCTGGTATAACCATTCAAAGTCGTGAATGGCGTACCTGAAGACAAAAAAATGGTTAACAATAAAGCACAGTAAACGGTAAAGTATAAAAAATTGCATACCTGAAAAGCAAACATGATAAAACATAATAACAATAAAACATTGCAGAATAGAATACAGTAAAAAAGAGCAGAACAAGAGAGAGAGAATAGAGAGAGAGAGAACAATAAAACGACAACTATTTTTTTAAATTTTATATATTTTTTTTTTTTTTTACACTTTTTTTGTAACTAACTTTTATAACGGTAACCGGTTCCAGGTTCGGGTCTCTCAAAATGCGATGGCATCTTGGGAGACCCTGTGAAAGTGTGCCTAGTCTGTGCAATGCTGTACCCTACGCTAATACTCAACTAATGAATGGTAGCGTTCAAAACATTCACCAATGCAAAGACCAGGATTGTCAGGACAGGAGGGACAATAATAGCGGGTGTCACGCCTATATCCGCGCTTGCTGCAGACACGACATCTTTTTTGGGGTTTCCTTGGGTAGGGGTACTCGGGAGGACATAAAGAAAATGCCTCTCATGCAGCCGACTGCATTTGGTTGGGGATGTGAATGGGGGAAGTACGGGTGCTGCAGAAGCGGTGGGTTCCCAATTAGGATTGGCGAATGCAGCAGGAAGGGCACTATGGGCACGACGGGCCTGTGTTTGTCTTCTTGGGGGCAGCGCGACACTACTTGTGCTTGCCACCTCACCAGCTTGAACTGCACTTATGGGACTCGCCACGTCACCAAGTGTTACTGCAGTGCTGGTTTGACTACGACCGGGGTGTACTAGGCCGCTGGCGCTTGCCAGTTCAATAAAAAGCTACCATAAAAACTGTTAGCGATCGCAAGGATCAGGCCTGACTCTGCGAATGCTGCAGTTATGCGTTAAGTGTTTTGTAAGTGACAGTGATCGATCGATACTGCACTTGGGTGGGCTGGGCCGGGCGGAGGGGCAAAATGCAGGTGCTAGCAGGTATCTGGGCTGATCCCGCTAACACTGCGTTTTTGGGAACCCTAAACTGCTGGGGACGCCAGTATAGATCTGATCGGATCAGATATTGATCCGTTCAGATACTATACCACTAAGGGAGGTGTACGGTGCGTGCGTGGGTGTTAGCGGTACTGGCGCTAATCTGACGCTGCTTGGGGCTGGTGCTTGCCAGTTCACCAAAATACTACCAAAAAAACTGTTAGCGATCGCAGGGATCAGGCCTGACTCTGCGAACGCTGCAGTTATGCATTTAGTGTTTTGTAAGTGTCAGTGATCGATCGATACTGCACTTGGGTGGGCTGGGCTGGGCCGGGCGGAGGGGCAAAACGCAGGTGCTAGCAGGTATCTGGGCTGATCCCGCTAACACTGCGTTTTTGGGAACCCTAAACTGCTGGGGACGCTAGTATAGATCTGATCGGATCAGATATTGATCCGATCAGATACTATACCACTAAGGGAGCTGTACGGTGCGTGCGTGGGTGTTAGCGCTACTGGCGCTAACCTGACGCTGCCTGGGGCTGGTGCTTGCCAGTTCACCAAAATGCTACCAAAAAAACTGTTAGCGATCGCAGGGATCAGGCCTGACTCTGCGAACGCTGCAGTTATGCATTTAGTGTTTTGTAAGTGACAGTGATCGATCGATACTGCACTTGGGCTGGGCCGGGCGGAGGGGCAAAACGCAGGTGCTAGCAGGTATCTGGGCTGATCCCGCTAACACTGTGTTTTTGGGAACCCTAAACTGCTGGGGACGCTAGTATAGATCTGATCGGATCAGATATTGATCCGATCAGATACTATACCACTAAGGGAGGCGTATGCTGCGTGCGTGGGTGTTAGCGGTACTGGCGCTAATCTGACGCTGCCTGGGGCGACGCATATCACCGCCGGGCGATCAGGGGGCTAAACCTTTATTCGGTAATAATCGGCGGGTGCCCTGACACTATAAAAAATAAACAAACTAACCAGCGTCACCCGTAACAGTTATACGGTGATCAGTGGTGAAAGGGTTAACTAGGGGGCCATCAAGGGGTTAAAACATTTATTCGGTAGTATATGGGGGTCCCTGTCGCTATAAAACGCTGACGGCGAACCTAAATATTTAGGTCCCTAACTAGCGTCACCAGCGACACTAATACAGCGATCAGAAAAATGATCGCTTAGCGACACTGGTGACAGGGGGTGATCAAGGGGTTAAAACTTTATTAGGGGGGGTTAGGGGGGTATCCTAGACCTACAGGGGGGTAATACTAACTGTCCCAACACTGTAACTGTCACAAACTGACACCAATGCAGTAATCAGAAAAAAAAAAAAAAAAAACTGCTGGTGTCAGTTTGTGACAGGGGGGGGGTGATTGGGGGGGGATCGGGGGGCGATCGGGGGGGGGGGATCGGGGTGTTTTGTGTGCCTGGCATGTTCTACTGTGTGTGTGTAGTGTTGTGCACTCACATACCTGTCTTCTCTCCTCGGGCCGGAACGGAAATTACCGAGCCGAGGAGAGATGACATCATTTCCTTTGCTGCTGTTTAGCATACAGCAGCAAAGGAATGATGTGATTGGCCGGCGGCGATCGCGAGGGGGGGGGCCACGAACGGATGGCCTCCCCCTCATCTCCGATCGCCGTGGGACAAAAGACGACCGCCTCGGGCACCGGGGGGGGTCCGATCGGACGCCCCACCCGCGGAAGGCAAATCACGTATATGTACGTGATTTTGCCTGTCCGTGCCACCTTGCCGACGTAAATCGGCGTGAGGCGGTCGTCAAGTGGTTAATTGCATGAGAATCTCTAGCCTTCTTGATCTTGAGTTGATCAAGATCATGACAAACCATGTTCCTAAAAACCTCAAAGTGCCTATTATCACTGCACAGGGGGTTAAAGACAGATCAGTTCCGAAGGTTAGAGTGCCTAGAGGCAGTATCAGATTGGGAAGTATTCCGCTGTACTGGATTAGATGTTTAAGTTACGGATATATTTCTGTATGTTAATATAGGCCTGAAACTTATTTAAGTTACGGACTGGGGCAAACTTTAAACCTCTATCAAGGACCAATGTCTCATCACCAGTGAGGGAGGTGCCACTCAGATTAAATATCCCAGTACCTAATGGGGTCTTAACCTTTTGGAATCGTCTTCCCCCCTGCACCCTCTCTGTGTTTTCTTTTTAGACTGCCTTGATTTTTTCTTAGGTCCTGAGAGGCTTTCCTTTGGTCCTGGGGGCTCGTGTATTCCACAGTGTCTCTCACCCAAACCGGGGTCTGTGGAAGTCCCCTCCAAGGGGTCCTCTCTTGACCTAAAAAATGGTCCTGATTGTATCGCTGGTCCTCCTGATGATTCTGTAAGGGGGCATAACTGTTGGAAATATGTACTGGGGCCCCTCTAAGTGCATAATTACCTCTACCTTGAGATCTACCCCTTCCCCTAATCGGCACAGTTTGCCATGTGTAATTATCTGAATACGGGGGACGATAATCATAATTATTGGCCATAGGGGCCGGATAGGAGTGATGATTTCTCCTACCTTGGCCACGTTTATTGGCCCTGGGGGGACCATGACCTCCCCCTCTGGGCGTATCACGCAAATTGGATACATCTTGAGACTGTTGAGATGAGGTTGAAGATACTTCATAACTGGGATACCCTTGAGTGGGCATATTTGTTCCAGATACTGAACTATTCGTTACTGATCTTTCATGGTTACTTACTGGTATTATCTCCTGGGTTTGCCATTTAAAGATTATTTTACCTTCAAAATCTTTCAGATCACGTAGGAATTTCTTCCTCTTTTTATCACGTGCTTCTTTATCCCATTTGATAAGTTTAGATTTTAATTCCCCTGATAGTTGGATAAATTCACTAGAGTCTTTAAACTCTTCTATACGATCAGTAATTTCTTTGCTCTGATTCGCTAACATTATCTTTTTCCTCTGCTTACGAGAAAGCAATAATTGGAGAAGATCGAAACTCTTTTCCACAAAAAAGTTACACCATTCAGTGTTAGATTCATTATCAGTTAACCCATCGTTAGGTGGTAGTTCCCACCTCAAACGTCTGGGTACAATATTAGCAAGTAAATACTGTTCAAAGGACACGATATCGAACCAGGTCTTAATCTTCTTTTCAAAAAGATGACCAAGCTTCCTAAAAGAAAAACTCAAATCATCCTGTTGGGAATAATTCGTGTCCCTTGAAAAAAACCTCAGTCAAAATAATTTCTCTATTTTCAACATAAGTGAATACATCCATAGTCTGCAGCTAAATAGACGTGAATTAAATGGTAACCTAGAAATGATAAGGATATATTCAGCGCTGACTAACACAAGGACAAATATCAAAATAAATGCTAGCAGACACTAAAGGTAAATTAAACAACACTTATCATATGCAAAAATAAACAAACAGTACTGCGCAAATATAAATGTCCATTTAAAGATGCATAAAGTGAAACAGATGGAGTAAGGGGGTGCGACCACCGGTGAACACTCAGGAAGACAGGGATAACAACTTCAGTGACTACAATCCCTTCACCACACATAGATGGCCCCTCACCTTAAAGATTCGACCTGAGACAGGTCACACAGCTAATACACCTTACAATGGGCGGAATGGTCCAGGTAATCATAAGCCCGTTTTCAACACTCATCAAGGTAGTAGGATGTCATATATGCAATAAAAAATAGCAAATATAGTGCTCTCTGCATGGACGTTTATTGAATGTAAAGATAAAAGATACACTTACAAAAACGGCACTCAGTCCCGAGTGCCGGCGAGAAGCATGTAATCGTGTCAGAAGCAGATGACCACGGGTGGCGTCATGCGTTCCTAGCCCCCGTACGCGTTACGTCCGTAGGTGGGATTTCCTCAGCGTAGGGCTGGATATGCATAGATGGCCCGCTTTGCATATATAGTCATAGCAACAGCGATATGCCAATCAAAGGTTCGATGCAGCGGTCATGGGACCAATTGGTCAGAAGACATCGCACAGCCTGCAAAGAACGAATCATCAGCAATTGCGCTCTGCCCCCACACAAGGTACAGGCAGATAAGTAGATTGTAACTCTACATGACTCCTTGAATCTAAAAAATTGACATAACCTCACAAGACATTAGAGAAACAAATCTCTAAAGCAAGTCCGTGACATAAAAATCACCTTTATTCAAAAATCTGTCTTTAACCCCCTGTGCAGTGATAATAGGCACTTGGAGGTTTTTAGGAACATGGTTTGTCATGATCTTGATCAACTCAAGATCAAGAAGGCTAGAGATTTTCATGCAATTAAAAGGGGCATGTCCTCCTTGGAGCAAAGGAAGGATATAGTGATCCGGCCAGCGGATAAGGGAGGGGGGTTGGTTGTACTTAGTAAAGCTTACTACCAAGCTGAAATGTTAAAATTACTGGATGATTGGAGCACCTACCAATTATTGAGGGGTGACCCTATGCTGGCATTTAAGAATAATTTACATTCCTTAGTGGAAAAAGGTAAAAGTAAGGGAATTTTTAATCCCAAGGAGGCAGCCTATCTGAATCCATTTTACTGTAGGACTCCAATTATTTATATTTTACCTAAGTTACATAAAAATCCTGAGCACTCACCCGGTCGCCCAATTGTGAACGGAACTAAATTCTGTCACTTCCAGGTTAGGCCAGTATTTAGATTTTTTTCTTCAGCCACTGGTTACTAAAACTAAAGCCTTTTTACATGATACTAAACAAATTCTTCAAATTTTACCCACCCTCCCTTGTACTCCCTCCAGCATATTGATTACTGCTGACGTAGGCTCTCTATATACAAATATTGATCATATGCAGGCCTTGAATTCAGTCAAATGGGCTTTGTCAGCCACTGACCTTCCAAGAGATCATATTTCTTTTTTACTGGAGAGTCTGGAATTTTGTTTGTTAAATAATTATTTTTGGTACAATGGGGAGTACTTCTTGCAGACCCGAGGTGTGGCTATGGGGGCTCGTTTTGCTCCCAGTGTGGCCAATTTATTTATGCCATCTTCCACGACCCCCCATCTCAACTATCATGTTACAGGAGGTACATCGATGATCTAATTATGGTGTGGGAAGGTGATCTAGCGAGTCTCCAGGTCTTTATGGATAAGCTGAATGATAACAATAAAAATATCGAGCTAACATGGACGATTGATCGTCAACAGATCACGTTTTTAGATCTTGAAATTTTTAAGGGTGAGGTGGGCTTTCAAACACGGAACCACTTTAAGGCAACGGATAGGAATGCCTACATTCCATTGACTAGTTGCCATCATAAGTCATGGATCTGTAATATCCCGAGAGGCCAATTTATTCGTTTGCGTCGTAACTGCACCTTAGAAGATGACTTTTTATCACAATCACAAATTTTAGCAACCAGGTTTAAAGAGAAAGGGTATACACAATCTATGGTTGATTCTGAGATAGTCAAAGTACTGTCCACAGATAGAAACACTATTGTGGCTGATAGGGTTAAAACTACAGAAGTGGAAGATAATACGATTAGCTATCGTGTTATATTGGATTATGATATACAGTATAAAAAACTTGAGCAAATTATAGCTAGACACTGGCCAATTTTAAAATGTGACCGTACTTTAGGATCTGTCCCCCCTCAGTACCCATGGTTTATTTACCGAAAAGCTCCCTCTCTACGTAACCGGTTAGCGCCAGGGGTTATTGACACCCCTAAAACTGGGGCCAATAGGCTTTTTGGCTTTCTGTCTGGATTTTACACATGTGGCAAATGTGCCAATTGCAGGAAAGCCAGCAGAAATATTAAAAGGTGTAAGGAATTTGTCTCTAATGTCACTCATAGAAGTTATCAAATTGAAGGCTTAATTACGTGTACGTGTGTGGGGGTGGTCTACATGCTTGAGTGCGATTGTGGCCTACAGTATGTGGGCCGCACCTCCAGAGCATTGCATGTAAGAGTGGGCAAACAAAACAGCAACATTAAATGGGGGGTTAAGACCCATAGTGTGTCCAGGCACTTTCGTTTGTGTCATCAAAAGGACCCTAAATGCCTCAAGTTTTGGGGGATAGAAAAAGTTCCCCGTCACTGGAGAGGGGGCCATTACATTAGACAGCTGAGCCGTAGAGAATCCTTCTGGATTTACGAGACTAAGGTTTTATCACCGGCAGGAATGAATGTGGACTTTGATTTAAACTTGTTTTATTTCCAATAGATAAGTTTTTACATATACTTTTTATATATATATATATATTTTTATATATGTTTCTGTATTGTTATTTTATTTTAATCATTATGTTTATCTTACTGTGTCAATGGGATGGCCGCGGTCTGACGTCAGCGATTTTTTCTTTATGGTTTTTTTAATGCGATTTTTATATGCGATTTTATGTGATCTTGCAATTTTAATCTGTTATTTATATATCTCTATTCCTCTATCTGAAAAGGGCAATATGTTAGCCAACTTTTTGAATAAAGGTGATTTTTATGTCCCGGACTTGCTTTAGAGATTTGTTTCTCTAATGTCTTGTGAGGTTATGTAAATTTTTTAGATTCGAGGAGTCATGTAGAGTTATGATCTACTTATCTGCCTGTACCTTGTGTGGGGGCAGAGCGCAATTGCTGATGATTCATTCTTTGCAGCCTGTGCGATGTCTTCTGACCAATTGGTCCCATGACCGCTGCATCAAAATCTTTGATTGGCATATCGCTGTTGCTATGACTATATATACAAAGCGGGCCGTCTATGCGTATCCAGCCTCACGCTGAGGAAGTCCCGCCTAAGGACGTAACGCGTATGGGGGCTAGGAACGCATGACGTCACCCGCGGTCATCTGCTTCTGACACGATTACATGCTGTCTCGTCGGCACTCGGGACTGAGTGCCATTTTTGTAAGTGTATCTTTTATCTTTACATTCAATAAACGTCCATGCAGAGAGCACTATATTTGCTATTTTTTATTGCATATATGACATCCTTCTACCTTGATGAGTGTTGAAAACGGGGTTATGATTACCTGGACCCTTCCACCCATTGTAAGGTGTATTAGCTGTGTGATCAGGAAGCAAGCATCTTTATAGTTCTTACTCAGCAACTGCCGCCAACTTCAAGTCCCACTCTAATCAAAGTCTGAATGAGGGAGGGAATGATCTTGGCTCAGGGCTAATACACTCTTCTAAATGAAAGATTTTTTTTCTCTCTGTGTCCCCATTAAGAAGATTTCCCATCTCTCCTTGTCTTTGTGACACCCTTTATAATCTCCCTAGTGAGCAAACAGACAACAATTCATATCCTCCTTCTGAAAATGCCAGCTTCCTGGCTGTAATGCTGATCCTCTAGCTTCAATACATTACTGACACAAAACCAGCTTGCAGTACGTGCCCTCAAAACTCCCAATCTGTATTCTTGTTGATATTCAGTGAAAATATTCATACTATTGGGTCATTTAGACATCCAGGCAACTAGCATTTTCAGGAAAAGAGATCAAGATTGGTAACCCACATATTTCTCCCAGTAGAGGTTTATTTTGAACATGGAAAAGTCAACCCATGGCAGGAAAGGGACTAAGTGTTCTCGAAAAAAGAAACAGAAGTGGAGGTGTGTCCATAGCAACCAATCACTTTCCACTTACCATTTTTCTAATGCAACAATAAAATCCAACATGACTGCGGATATTGTCTCCATTATTTTCTCCTTGGATTTCTACAAACATGACCTTATAGTTCAACATTTTATATCTGAGAACATTTTAGAATGTTTTCTGTTGCTTTTAAAACAGCTGTTTACTGAGTGACTCATCCAATATTCATTCATTCTTGTGCTGCTAATGGATGCTTCTACGTATGTTGTGTACTTCTACATAAAAGGAAATGGCTGTAAACATGATTTCATTGGGGTCCAAAATTTTGTTCAGACAGAGGTCCGAATATCATGTTTGCTCTATAACACATCATAGCCCCCCTTTACATCACAATCCCCCCTATACATCAGTGCCTTCAGCCTACCCTATACATCATAGCCCCCTTTACATCACAGTCCCTTCTTTGCATCAGTGCCTCAGCACCTCCTTTTACATTATAGCTCCTTCTTTACATCAGCGTCCTCAGTGCCCCCTTCACATTATAGCTCCTTCTTTACATCAACGTCCTCAGTGCCCCCTTCACATTATAGCCCCTTATTTACATTAGTGTCCTCAGCCCCCTTACATCATAGCCCCTCATTTACATCAGTGTCCTCAGAGCCCCCCCATCCTTCATATCATAGCCTTTTCCTCACATCAGTGTCCTCAGTGCCACCCCCCCTTCACATTATTGCCCCTTCTTGACATCAGTGTCTTCAGCGCCCCCCATTAACATCAAAACTCCTTCTTTATATCTGTGTCCTTAGCCCCATTCACATCATCATTATTTTACCTGTAGGCCATTTGGATCCCCTCAGAAGCCTGATGAAAGAAAAATAAAAAGCCTACCTTGTTGCAAAGGTTTTCACATCCTAGCAACAAGTCCCTACTATGAAGAAGAGAATGTGTGTTTAGCTGTGTTATGGCCTTCTTTGCTTCCTGATAGATAAATTACAGTGAGTGCACATTTTCACCCTAGAACAGGAAATGTGTTTCTGGCAGAATCACCAGGTAACAATAAAGGAATAACAGCCTGAAAAAATAAACCGAATGCGGCCACTACATCTAAGGTTCAATAAGTAGGGATGAGGATATCTGCCAAGGTTCAATTTGCCAAGGGTCTGGAAAATCTATACGTGAACTGCAAATTCTGCTCCAAACCTCATTGTGGAAATTTTTAATGAGCAATTGCATCCCTCTGTGGGGCTGCTGGGTAGGCTATTGCCAAACAAATAGCATGGGAAGTAAAGCACTGCTCTGGGAAACCTATGCCAATGCAATACAAAATCGTAAAAAAATAAAAATACAACAGGGGGCTTTTTATGCGGCTTGGAGAACAACATGAAAATAGACACATCCCTTACAGGTTTGTGTGATGCATTAAAGTTGTATGTGAGGTTACATAACACAGGCAGCATCAACGATTGCATGCTTAGGCTTTTTGGCTTTAAGTTTTTTCATGAAAGTGATGAAAATGAGGTACCCAATGGCACTCTTGTTTCTTTAGATTAAAAGTTTATGTATGTAAAACCAGGCAAAGCTGACATTTCATATAACCCCCCCATCTAAAACAAACAGCTTGCATAGATCAAGTTGAATGGAGTCTTGGAAGCCTCAAAAGACTTCTAATTAAGCCCTGTCATAAAATTGCCATTTCATAGAACCTCTTAGTAGAGACATTTATAGGTTCTAAAGTATCCCCATTAAACCAGAGTCTGATAATAGAGATTGTGAGATAGTCATTAAAACAGTGTAGGAATGGTTTTTAGCAAATACACATCTTGTTCTGTTTATTTTAACTGCCAGAACCAAAATCTATTCATATTCCATAAATCCTGATGTAATCAAATTACCCTCATAACAAGTGTTTCCTTGAATATACTATATAAATGTGCTGTGTACAAAGGGAAACACATCCATGTGGCACAACTGCCTAGGCCTGTCTGTTATTGTCTTTTTTTTTTTTTTTTTTGGGAAGTGTATGTCTAACTTTTATTTGACCTGTTACAATAAAGGGGCTGAAAGGAAGCAATTTGAGTTGTGTTTGTTATATATATTATATATATTTTTTGCACAATAATGTAGCAGTGTGCTGTGTAGAATGAGCGCAAGAAACAGCTCAGCAACAATTAATGCTGAACCCCACAAATACCCTTATGTCATGGAGAGGGGTACTGAGGGTACAGGGACGAGTGAGGTCGACCAATATATGAGGTATCGCTGTCCATCTTACATTCTTAGAAATCAATCAGCACACTGGCACATTGTTGTGAGAACCTGTGTCAGAAGTTTCCCAGTCCAGAGACATGTAAAAACCATATCCCACGACTGCCATCAGATGTCAAGGATGCAGGCCCGCAGCAATTAGCTAACTGGAGCAAGGACCTTGTATGGTGGAGGGGGGATGAGGGTAAAGCTTAAAATGTTACTAAAACCACAATAGTAAAAATCTGTCTGTATATGCAGTAAAGCATGCTTGTGGAACCTAAGGGGTTAATCTTCCGCATTGTGTAAAAAGGCTGTTTGATCCTGTCTTCTCTGATCTTCCCCTTCTTTTACAGTCTCCAATCCATCTGCTGATAGAACAGAGCCTTCGAGGCACTTTGCACATGCTCAGTTTGATGTGTAATGCTAGAGAGTTTTTTTGTTTTTTCTTGGGAGGGTTCATGTGATCAGCACAGGGCCAATCAGCAGTGTTCAGCCACAGGGTCAGGGTTCATGCAGCCTAATAGGACAGTCAGACTAGAATGAAACCTCCTCCTACAAGCTTTAACCAGACACTCATAGAAGTCATAAGACTGCTATATACTGCTGATGAGAAAAGATATTTAACAGTTTATATATAATAAGACTATTGCATTTCCATGTTCTGTGTGAGACCAGATATAGTGAATGCAGGGTCCTGGGTTTAGTAACACTTTAATTTGAGCAGGTAAAACTAACAGTGATTCAGTTGTCACAGCCTGCACTACCTCTGCCCACCATTAAAGGGAAACTTCACCCAAATTAAGCTGGCTGGCCACACATGGGTAGATGCAAATCTTATGTGGAATCTGGGGCACCCAAAGGTCCATGTAGCATGCTTCTGTGATTCCCTAAGCTATCATATGAGCTAGAATCACGGCACACTTTACCTGCTGCACGTGCACCCCCCACACCAGACACACAATTATGGTAGCTTGCTACTAGACACGTGCACTGCCAAAAAATTTGTTTATTTTCTTTTTCGTTTCATTCTGGGTTTTTTTGTTTTATTTTTTGGGTCATTCATTATGATCGCAATTCTTAAATTTGAAAATTCGTAAATTCCAAAATCCAAAAATAATAAAGAAAATCCGAAAATTCAAAAGAATAACTAACTAACTAACTAATAATACCTAACTATTAAATTATACGTATTAAAATTTCCTTTCAAATTTGGCCGTTATCCGAAGTTACAAATTATCCAAAATAATGAATGCCCCATCTAAACAAATGGAACGGAACAAATTAACAACAAATAATGATAATAATAAAACGTTTTTTTCATTGTTATTTATTATTATTAATTTGTTACGTTCCATTCGTTTAGATACGGCATTTGTTATTTCGGATAAATTCGTATTCGTTACATTCACTAACAGCCAAATTTGAAGGGAAATTCCAATACCTATAATTTAATAGTTCGTAATAGTTAGGTTATTATTAGTTCGTTATTATTTCAGATTTTCGAATTTACGGGTTTTCGAAATTCCGAATTTCTGAATTTTTGAATTTACGCATTTACGAATTTTCGAATATTCAATTCGTTAAAAATCAAATTCTCCTCTGAGATAAATGAATCCAGAAGCACAAAGCATGTTGTTACTTACGGGTTCAGAGCTGTCATTTGGCTACTGTAGCCACAGACGCAACCAATGCAACACGATCTTTTTGTGAGAAACATTGGCGGTCTAGACGCCCGATGTCTCCAAAAAGATGATCTTTCGCCTGCCCATGCTATCACATAGAACAGAGGGCAGAAAAAATACCAAGTGGTCCATCCAGTCTACTCCATTTTTTTAAATTTATGCTGTATATGTTTTCTTTTTGTTATTTTTAAACTTTTTTGCCTGAATATAGATCTTTGTTTGTCCCAAGTATGTTTGACTCACTACCTCTCCTAGAAGTCTATACCAAGCATCAACTACTCTTTCGGTAAAATAATACTTTCTAAGATTAGTTTTGAACTTTCCTCTTGCTAGTTTGAGGTCATGTCCCTGTGTTATTAATCTTGGCTTCATGGTGAAAATACTGCGCTTTTAAGGTCCTATGGGACTTGTTAGCCCCCTTGTAATTTTGTAAATTTTAAAAGTTAAACAAAGACATTAAAAAGTGGTAACAAAATTAAATTTTAATATATAATAATAATAATAATAATATATTAAGTTTGCGTGTACCAAAATTGCAGTGTTTATTTTCCAAACAAATTGCATTTGATAATCAAATTAGCAAATTGACTGCAATATAAAAGTTTGCAGTTGCCATCTTATTGTACTAGGCCTTAGCATTCAGAAAGTATATCATTTTTTTGTTGGGGGGTTAAAGTACAAGTGTTTGCAAAATGTAAAAAATACCTTAGTAGAAAAGTGTGTTTTTAAAGGATCTGGAATGCAGTGTGTGAATTGTGAATTGTAGTATGAAGCAGTGTTCACATTGCTATACTTGATTTTGTCATGCACTGCTTTTATTTCATGTATGCAAATCAAGGGAAGGCAAATGCATCTCAAATGCAAGCCCTTTTTCTCAGAAAACACTTGAAAGCATGCCGTGTTTGACCTGATCTTGATGTGTGCACTAACTCTAATCATGTACAATGAGAAAAAAATCAGATTTCACTAGTTGTCACGAAAAACTTTTTACAGCTTCAATGTACCTACCGTTCCCCTAGGCACTGAGCAAAATTTAAACATCTCACGATGGGCACAATGATTCACGAGTCCCTGTTCAATGATAACATTATAAATAGTGTTTATAAAGTATATTTGTTTAGCTTCCCCATTTTAGATTAATAATTTTGCCAGAGGACTGAAGTTAACATCTGGCATGCACAGAGGGATATGATCTTCTGGGCAAACTCTCTTAACCTAGAACATTGCTGCCTTTACCTAAGATCAACGGCAACTATTACTTATATGTTGGATGATTTTCTATTATTGCTTCTCAAGCAGTTATAGGGTACATCCAATGTTTTTTCTTCATTAGTAGGAAGTATGATTAAATGATTTGTTCTTCTAAGGTTGCTGACACAGATCTCAAATGGTCATACAATTGGCGGGACACTGGTGTGGTTTTTTTGCAAAGTTTAAAGTGATTTTTTTGTTGTTTTTAAAGGTGAAATGGGCTTGAGATAGTTTAGAAAGTTCTCTTAAACAACCCCGAACCTTTTCTTCTGACTAACAGAGCTCCTCATTAGGTTGGAACATGACATTAGATACTACACATTGTATAACGAATATATCATATTGTAACAATTGCCCATCTGTTGCCTACATGTTTAAACTACTGCCTGTTTAACTGACTATTTCTTGCCACCGTACTGTAATGGATGATAGTTTCTTGCCTGTCTATTGCTACCATTGCCTGTTTCTTTCCCATGTATTATCATGATTGTACATTTGTTGCCCACATATTGTAATGATTGTTTTTTTTGTGGGCTAGGAAACATGATCTATGAATGGAAGGGGTGGCCAATGGCTGTGCTGCTATCAATCTATCTAATCAAGAGCCGAGAACCCCCTGCAGAGAGAGAGCGCGTCCTCACGGGACAAGTTCTAAGGTTCAAGTAAGTAAAACGGGGGGGGGGGGGGCTTGGGGGCCAGTCACGGACAGGTGTTTTTTCACCTTAATGCATAGGATGCATTAAGGTGTGAAAACATGAACCTTTACAACCCCTTTAAGGGTGTAGTTGCCATCATCCCTTAAATCATGGGTAGGCAACCTTAGAGATATGGAGATCTACTTGAACAGTAATGATGAAGTCAAAGATCACCGGGCAAAGTGTCCTGTTGTTAGGGCCGGTTCACACCAGAACATGGCGACAGAAAGGCATGTTCCATGTGTGCTTCTTGCACTGTGTTCAAAACGCACTGCCTTTGTGATCTTCTGTGGGTGATGATACATTGTTAACCCTAAATGTAGATTGCAGGGTTTGGGAGAGTGTTACGCTCAGAATGCAGGGTTCAAGAGTGCGTTGCGCTCAGAATGCAGGGTTCGAGAGTGCATTTTCTGACATGAAAAGGTTTACCCGTTGGTGGCGCTATCGGTCTCTTGGATCGCAGTACCAGTGTCCACCAGCGGGTGTCTTCCAACACCTAGGACCTGTAATAAGAGGACTCTGGTGGCACTGTTGCATCCTTGGGCCATAGTACCAGTGTACTCCGGCAGTGTGGAGCGGACAGCACCCTCTACGCTCAGGTGTAACATGAGGTTAATTACTGCAGTCTTATAAATACCCGGCAAGCCCTCACATGCTTGCCTTGGTATCTTTCTTCCTTGCGCCCTGACCTACAACCTGTATCTGTATGTGAACCTGAACCTGAACCTGAGCCTGTACCTGTACCTGTACCTGAGCCTGAACCCGATCCCATCCTGATCCTGTCCCTCCTGTGTTCCTATTCCCTTGTAGCCTGATTCCATTCCATTATCTCCCTCTCCTATCCTGCCCTTGTTCAGTTGCTAATCCCCTGTGTATGACCCTGGCCTGGCTAACATGTTTGATTTCGGTACTTCCCTTTGGCTGTATATATTATATGTTGTCTGTGGGTTTCTGTTGGTTGGTTGAGCACTATTTGTATTTGGGGTGTTTACTTTTTTATATCACTTATCTTAAATAAACATTATTCTTATTCACTTTACATGCGTTTTGGTTTCCTCTTTGCAGTCCACACAATCTGGTCACACCTGTTCATGACAGTATACCAAGGCCATCTCTCACCAGAAGTGGCTGCACAGGGGAACCATCTCAGTTCTGTTTCACGCTGCTGGGATGAATTCAGATATAATTGTTTATTATGCTCTGCTGGCAACAGAGAGTTCTGAATATCTCCGCCAGACATTGAAAGGGTGGTCCAGTGATCAGCTGCTGGAGATTATCCGTTTAGCTCACTCTGTGGTCGATCAGGGCAGTATACTGTTTGAGGATGTTCAGCCTTTGATTGGAATGTGTACAGAGCTGGCTCTGCCTTGTATCCCAAAGGGCCATGATGACTTTTCTCCTCCCTTCAGCATAACTAGGTTGCGCCCTTAGTATGGCTGTTGGAGGATGACTCTGCATCCTTTTTGGAGCATTATTCGGTTTGTCCCAAACAGTTGTTGAAAGATTGTATACTGTAGATGAAGTACAGTCCCTGGTCAGACAGAGGGTATGTGAGCCCACTTTTGTGCTACCTGTACTTCAGGCATGGTCAGACTTGTTATGCCGAGCTTCTGTCAGCTCTCCACAACCTAGACCTACTACTAAACAACTGCCTCCTCAGATATCCTTTCTCCCATCACCCCTGGTAACCTCAGCTACAGTCCAATATACCCTGCTCCCCACCAAAGTATCAATACCCTGTTTCTACTTCCTGCACCTATCCTGCCTTTAACCCACCTGCCTCTTCTCTAATACCTGCAACTTCCCCACAAGAACTTCCTCTGGCCGCTGTTCCCCCTTCCTTGCCATACCCCAGCCCTTCATTTCAGTATGCCTCACCTCCTGTCTACAGTCCTACAACCACCTACAGATCTCCAGCAGTTAAGCCAAAGAAGAAACAGAAGTTCTTCCCGACCCACACCATCCTGCCAGTAACCCAACCTGCCTCCACACCAACCAACCTGTTCCAGTCTGCGTTCATGCCAGTTGAACTTGATGACCCACCTAAACCTGCCAACCCAGTGCCTGCTATCCAGTCTGATGTGCCTGCCTTCTAGCCTGATGTGCTTGCCTTCCAGCCTGAGGAACCTACCTTCCAGCCTGAGGAACCTACCTTCCAGTCTGATATGCCCGCTTTCCAATCTGATGTCTTGATGCCTGCCTTCTAGCCCAAAGTCTTGGTGCCTGCCTTCCAGCCTGATGTTCCTGCCTTCCAGCCTGATGTGCCTACCTTCCAGTCAGATGTGTCTGCTTTCCAGTCTGATGTCTTGATGCCTGCCTTCCAGCCCAAAGTCTCGGTGCCTGCCTTCCAGCCTGATGTACCTGCCTTCCAGCCTGATGTGTCTACCTTCCAGTCAGATGTGTCCGCTTTCTAGTCTGATGTCTTGATGCCTGCCTTCCAGCCCAAAGTCTCGGTGCCTGCCTTCCAGCCTGATGTGCCCACCTTCCAGCCTATTGTCTCGATGCTTGCCTTCCAGCCAGATGTCTTGGTGCTTGCCTTCCAGCCCGAAGTCTCGGTGCTCGCTTTCCAGTCTGATGTGCCTGCTATCCAGTCTGATGTGCCTGCCTCCCAGTCTGATGTCCTGATGCCTGCCCTCCAGCCCAAAGTCTCTGTGCCCGCTTTCCAGTCTGATGTGCCCGCCTTCCAGTCTGATGTGCCCGCTTTCCAGTCTGATGTGCCTGCTTTCCAGTCTGATGTGCCCGCCTTCCAGCCTTATGTCTCGATGCCTGCCTTCCAGCCTGATGTGCCCGCTTTCCAGCCTGATGTGCCCACTTTCCAGCCTGATGTGCCCACTTTCCAGCCTGATGTGCCTGCTTTCCAGTCTGATGTGCCCGCTTTCCAGCCTGATGTCTCGATGCTTGCCTTCCAGCCTGATGTCTCGGTGCCTGCCTTCCAGACGGATGTCTCGGTGCCTGCCTTCCAGCTTGATGTCTCCACTTTCCAGTCTGATGTGCCCGCTTTCCAGTCTGATGTGCCCGCTTTCCAGTCTGATGTGCTTGCTTTCCAGTCTGATGTCCTGATGTCTGCCTTCCAGCCCGAAGTTTTGGTGCCTGCCTTCTAGTCTGATGTGCCCGCTTTCCCCTCTTATGTGCCCGCTTTCCCGTCTGATGTGCCCGCTTTCCAGACTGTTGTGCCCACCTTCCAGCCTGATGTCTCGGTGCTTGCCTTCCAGCTTGATGTCTCCACTTCCCCGTCTGATGTGCCCGCTTCTCAGTCTGATGACTTGGTACCTGCCTTCCAGCCTCATGTCTCGTTGCCTGCCTTCCAGCCTGGTGTCTCGTTGCCTGCTTTCCAGCCGGATGTCTTGATATTGGTGTCTCAGCCTGAAGTTTCGGTGCCCGTGTGTCAGCCTGAAGTTTTGGTGCCCACGTGTCCCTGTGTACCCTCAGAATGCAGGGTTAAGGAGTGCGTTACGCTCAGAATGCAGGGATTACACTCAGAATGCAGGGATCAGGAGTACATTTTACGCTCAGAATGCTGGGATTAGGAGTGTGTTACACTCAGAATGCAGGGATCAGGAGTGCGTTATGCTCAGAATGCAAGAGAATGCAGGGATCAGGAGTTTGTTACGCTCAGACTGCAGGGTTCAGGAGTGTGTTTCACTCAGACTGCATGGATTAGGAGTGCGTTGCACTCAGAATGCAGGGAAATTAAGGGGGGTGATGTGAAGGGTGGTAGAGGACACAGCTATGGGGGTGGCCCTGCCCATAACAGTGTCCACTGCCCCCTTTACCTCAGCCCCCCTCCCCACCCACACACTGTCCGTGTTTGGGTATGGGGAGCCCAATAGCAGGGGTACACACCTTGGATAAAGATACTCAGGAGGTGAATCCAGCAGTTTCCAAAAACATGGTACAAAAGGAAAAGTCCAATAATCAAAGTCAAACGTAGCAGAAGGTCAGGGCAAGCAGCAAAGGATCAGAGTCAATAAAAGTAGCAAAGGTCAGGTAGCAATATCACACGGCAAGGAACAGGTACACACTGTGGGTAGCTCTAAAACAACTGAGCACTCTCTCTCTGGAACCTCTCAGCTTTATAGTGATTAAACAGGAAATGACCTCCGGAGGGTGTGGTGGAAGTGATGCAATTGCTGTCTATAACAGGAAGCACTTTGGTGCTGCCATCTTGATATGAGGATGCCATCAGACATGTGCTAGAGGCCTCACTATACTCACACGGGGGTGCCACAGGACACAGGCCACCAACAAGAGTGCCAAGGACTGACATGCTGCAAATGTGAGGATCCCTGCGGTTGGTACAGGTAGGTTGCGGGTTGTGACACACACACACAAAGTAGTGTGCTTCCCCCCCTTGCCTCCCATAGCATCCTACCTGTGAACAGCGGAGACCGAGAGGCAACACAGTTCTGGACAGGGGGCGGGAGCAGGAGCTCGCCGAGTGACTTTTCATATTAACAAGCTGGTGATTCGTTGCCTAGGACCTAGCAACCAATCACCTGCTGGTTAACTAGAAAAGTTAATTTGGCCAGCTCCTCCCCCCGCCCTCTGTCCTGAGCTGTGCTGCCTCTCGCTCTCTGCTGTTCACTGATGACAGCGGTGGAGAAGGCTGGAGGGGAGGGAGAGACGAGGACCGAAGGCACGGCAGAGGAGGGAGGACAGGAGAGGACCGGCAGCTAGCAGTTGGAGGCGAGGGTCGGCGGCGCAGACCTGTTCCCGGTCTACCTGTCACCTACTCGCAGTCGACAGGTAGCAAATGGTGCAAAATGCAGAAATTCGGATCCCTTATGGTGGGATTTTTGGAGGCAACCATACAACTGCTTGTATATTTAAAATTCTTTAAATTTTATTTCTTCATATTAAAAGTTCCATCAGCATTGACTTTTAACATACGAAAAACATAAACAGGTTTTTTTCACACATAAGATTCCATCTTAATATGATACTTATTAGTTACAGTGGTTTTCCCAAATGCTGATTTTTGAGGCCCACACAACTTTAACTGCGAGGTCCATTCAGCAAGTGGGTATCCAAGGTAGAAACTTATGTGTGAAAAAAACGTGTTGGTTTTATGTATGTTAAAAGTCAATATTGATGTCAATTTTTATTGTGAAGAAACAAATTGTAAAGAATTTTAAATATACAAGAAGTTGTATGATTGCCTCCGAAAATCCCACCATAAGGGGTCCTAATTTATATAGATTTCACCTAACAGAAAAGGGAGCAGCACAAGGGAAACATCACACTGACTGTAAGTTATGTCACCTGTGCTGATTTTTAAAAATTTTTTTTGTACTACACTTAGACTTTAAGCTGTCTGTGGATGGTGTATGCGGGTAACCATACTGTCCAGACATTCTGGGTCTAAAGAGGTATATCAATGCATGAAGCCCCTTTTGAAACAGGACAATCACATTTTGCTGAATTATCTGAAGTCATACCTAATTGTGTATCATTCTTGTCTTATAGACGTGTAGCTGGATGACCATGCTTGTGGAATCTCCGTATGCCCTGCGTCAGTGTGGAGCTGTATGCGAGGAGCGCCATGTTGAGCATACTAGAGCTGGCTCCTCTTCTCACTGCCCCTGCCTAGGATAGAGCCATTGTAGCCAGGACAGAGTGGGCTGGACTGCTGTATGTGGTCGCTCCACCCCCCGCCTTCCCTCCTCGCTGGTACACTGTGTAGCTTGGCTCTGTGGAAACAGAGCAGATATGAGAGCTGCACCTGCGGGCTGTGACAGTCTCCCTGGTCTATCTTCCACACTTCTGCTCTTCCCTCTCTTCTGGCAGCAGGATTCAAGCCAATCAGGGGCAGGTTTGGAGCAGCTGCTAAGGATCATGGGATATGTAGTCCTTAAAGGGGCACTGCACAATAGTCTATGGGGCTATGGGCTGCAGAACTTTAATACCCAGGATTCCTAGCACCACAGAGGAGGACAGAGCAAGATCTGCATGGGCAAAGAGGACATGCCGTGGGGTTCCATACCGGAGAGAGAGAGTCTGTGACCATGCTATTAGAAACTCACTACTGAGGGGAAGCTAGACAGTATAGAGCAGTGTCCTAAATGCAGAGAACTGACTACCAGGATACAAACCCTGTGGGTTGCTTACCAGAGTCACCACAGGCAACCTAGAGCGAGAAGGCACCTAACAAGAGGGATCACTACTGCTGTGTTGCTGCATCTAGTGAGAGGGCCTTGCGGCCATTACTTGCTACCACCAATAAAGACTGAGCCATTAGGAACTAGGTAACCAGTTCCGTTATAGCTATGGTACTGACTGCAGGCCTTTTTGACTGCCTCTAAGCATGCCAATGGTTACTTGGCCCCAACCTTTAGCTGTCTGAGGAGTCAGAACTAAAGGCTGCCCCTTAACAGTTGCTATCCAGAGCTGGGACCAGCTTTTTGCCCCTTAGCAGAGTTAAAGAGGTGCCAATAGAGATGCTGCACAATACCCCTTAGAATGCACTCTATTCTCTAACTAGTGTAGTATCAGTATCATTCATACCGCATTTACCGTTTATTTACATTGGTTATTGCTGATTTTCTAATTCAAGTATTGATTTCAGTTAGTGTTATAGAATCTGATCTTTGGTGTAGGCACTGCTCTGTCTAGCAGACTGTGCTCAAATTTAACCATTGTGTGCTCATTTGTTTTCTACTACCAATCATTCTAAACTCATATCAATAGATGAAGTGCATTTATCACTAAATGGGGGAGGTGTTTATCTTTCTGGTAGAAAACCACAGCCAGGTAAAAGGTATTTATATTTGAGTCTCTATACGTGGTGCAGTGATTTTTTATTCAACCAGGTGTGTCAGAGGGGCTGAGGTTGTTGTACCCAGCGGCTCCTTTGGGGGTGGTGATTCACATTTCCATCTGTAAACATCACACATGACTTCTAATAATTTTGATCCTATTTGGTTTACCTTTATTATGGTGTTTGCATTAACATGCTCTAAAAATGTATTTGTTTATAGATACGATTCTCCCTCAATTACAAAAAGACCTAATTTGTATGTCAGAGGTCTGCTTGCCCAGTTATAAGGCCAACGCTAGTGCAATAACAGCACATTAATCTGCTTGACTAATGCAGGCTGCCGAACTACCCATATGCATGTTAAGAGCTGTCGAAGCAGGGAGTCAAGAGAAAGGTATGACCTGCCTACAATGGAATAAATGTGTTTACAAGAGCTTCTGATGATTTGAGTAAATGAGGCTTGGCTTATTGACCCAGTGATTTAAATTTTAAACCATCTTATTGAAAATGCATAGTGCATAATTCTTGCATTACTACCTAAACTTGGTGAAGCAGCAAGCCAGTTTAATTTTTTCAGCTGGAAGCAGATTTTTCTGAAAGATGAAGAATAACAAGTTAGTGCCACCAGCTTTTTAATATAGAGAAATCAATCCCCAGTTCAGATAATGTTTTTTTTTTTTCAGTGTTTTTGGAGATCACCTTTGAGTAGCGTGGAATTCAATGTCTTGAAATAAAAACATAGATCTGTAGTGTGCAAATAGCAGATTGTTAGCCAGAGGTACATGAACCCCACAGTATACTTCAAATTGGTTGAGGGGGTAATTCTTTTCTAATCTTAGCTAATTTCTTACTACTCTTAATACTGTAAGTAATCTTTTCAGCATTTTTTAGGACCTGTGTTAATGGGCCTTTATTTGCCGAGGTGGGTATTGCATGCTCATACAGGTGTATGGAAATGCAAAACTTGCTTGAAGCAGGAAAAATGCAAGTTTTGAGGAGGATAACTACGGGTCAAATGTACCTGCCAATTAATTCTGAATAATCTCAGAAGCAGAATAAATGCATGTATAACTGATGCCATCAACACAAGCCCAAAGCCCATTAACACATGCCCTTAGATATACATATACATTAGTCTGCTTATCTTCAGCAAACTGTTTGCGGGCTTTCTTGTGCATCTTCTTTAGAAGAGGTTTCCTTCAGGGACAGCAGCCATGCAGACCAATTTGATGCAGTGTGCGGCGTATGGTCTGAGCACTGACAGGCTGACCCTCCACCCCTTCAACCTCTGCAGCAATGCTGGCAGCACTCATACGTCTATTTCCCAAAGACAACCTTTGTATATGACGCTGAGCATGTGCACTCAACTTCTTAGGTCAACCATGGCGAGGCCTGTTCTGAGGTGAACTTGTCCTGGTAAACCAGTGTATGGTCTTGGCCACTGGGCTGCAGCGCAGTTTCAGGGTCTTGGCAATTTTTTATAGCCTAGGCCATCTTTATGTAGAGCAACAATTCTTTTTTTTAGATCCTCAGAGAGTTCTTTGCCATGAGGTGCCATGTTGAACTTCCAGTGACCAGTAGGAGAGAGTAAGAGGGATAACACAGAATTTAACACACCTGCTCCCTATTCACACTTGAGACCATGTAACACTGAGTCACATGACACCTGGGAGGGAAAATGGCTAATTGGGCCCAATTTGAACATTTTCACTTAGGGGTGTACTCACTTTTGTTGCAATCGGTTTAGACATTAATGGCTGTGTGTTGAGTTATTTTGAGGGGACAGCAAATTTACACTGTTATACAAAGCTGTACACTCACTACTTTACATTGTAGCAACGTGTCATTTTTCAGTGTTGTCACATGAAAAGATATATTAAAATATTTACAAAAATGTGAGGGGTGTACCCACTTTTTTGAGATACTGTAAGTACATAGAGCCAGCTACTGTATATCTTCTTCACCCTTACACATGTTCTACTTCCTGATTTTCAGTGCTAAACAATGGTTGTACTTTACTGCGCCTTCTCACAATGTAATTTTAATGCCCCGTACACACGGTCTGATTTTCCGACGGAAAAGGTTCGATGGGAGCTTTTTGTCGGAAATTCCGACCGTGTGTAGGCTCCATCAGACATTTTCCATCGGAATTTCCATCACACAAAATTTGCGAGCTGGTTCTCAAATTTTCCGGCAACAAAATCTGTTGTCGTAAATTCCAATCTTTTATACGCAATTCCGACGCACAAAATTCCACGCATGCTCGGAATCAAGCAGAGGAGCCGCACTGGCTATCGAACGTCATTTTTCTCGGCTTGTCTGTGTTGTACCTCCCGCGTCGGAATTTCCGACAAGATTTGTGTGACCGTGTGTATGCAAGACAAGTTTGAGCCAACATCCGTCGGAAAAAATCCATGGATTATCATTAGGCACAGTGGGCCTCTGCACAGCCAATAATTATGATTGGCACTCCCTGATGATAATGAATAAATATTACATCTTTTTTTAATCAAGTAAAAACTGTTTAACATCCATGTATACAAACAGAATTTTAAGCATTAGAAAACCAAGACGTTTAACATGTTGGTCCCTCTTGGGTCTTTGTTTACGTGCTTTGCCAATGTATAGTAATTAATTCTTATTAAACACTTTTGCAAACAAGAGCATCCATGTAACCCTCTATTAAAAAGAAAAATTCCCTAATTTGCTTGTAACCAAACCCTTATTTAAAAGAACTCCATCTAACGGCACAACAGTTACACTACCTACATCCATACCCTAACATTTTTGTCAGTACAGATAATATAAACAACAGGGCAAATACATTATTACTCCATAATAAAATGGATATTCCACTTACTCTTTAAACCTAATGGTCGCACATAATGAATGCCTTGTCACTAGCTTAAAGATTCAATATGCACATTTTATGGTGTTGCTTCCACTATTGGCATCAGAGGCCAAGAGGCTTATGCCTGTGTACTCATTAGCTACACATTTATCATGAACATCAGTAGAAATAAATATACTCTCATATACTCTTATTTTCATAGTCACAGCCATATTTTAAATTTTAAATTTAAAGTGCAAATTTCAGTATTTAGGCTAAAAACAAGTAAAATATGCAGTGCATATTTTACACCAAAAATACGTGAGGATAAAGGTACCAGAAGGAAATCTTCTGACACCTTTATCCTCATGCATTTTTGGTGTAATTTTAGTTATGCATACCATGTTATACACTGCACATTGTTCCATTTATTGAGTAATGTAACAATAAAAACTTGCTTTTACTAATTTATGGCTGATATACTATGTGACTTCAGTGCCTTAAATGTCCCACCAATAGGGATTTTCTTCTATGTTCTATAAGACCCCTTTCACACTGGGGCCGTGGCCGCTTTCACGGTAAAGTGCTGCTCATTTTAGCAGTGCTTTACCGCTATCTAAGCAGCACTTTTCGGCCACTGGCGGGGCGCTTTTAACCCCAAAGAAGGGGTTAAAAAACCCTGTGTTGCGGCGCTTCCGAATCGCTTTTCATGCACTTCGGAAGCGCTGCCCATTCATTCCAATGGGCAGGGCGTTTTGGGAACGCTAAATACAGCGCTCTCAACCCGCCCCAAAGATGCTGCTTGCAGGACTTTTCAGAATGTCCCGCAAGCGCACTGCCCGAGTGTGAAAAGTCACACTTGAATGAATGGGAGACGTTTTTCAGGTGCTTAGCAGAGGCTATTTCCAGCGCTAAAGCACCTGAAAACCGCACCAGTGTGAAAGGGGGTTTAGGTAGACATTAAGGCACAACACATATTATTTTATTTTCGATATTGTAAGTAAGTAGCTTTGGGCAGGACTCCAGAGGACAAGAAATTAGAATGGGCGGCACACACACATGAAATTCACTCTCACAGTGACACTGACAGTAGTGTGCAGCAGCACAGATGATGATCTCACTGACATGTCCCCTCCTGAGTCACAGTGAAAGTCTCTCTCCATGTCAGGTGGTCCCTTCTGTCCATTTCACTCCAAACAGCATTAACAGTCCCGCTTCCAGCCTGCCTTGCTCCCATCCTGCAGACCCACACACAAAGCTCCGGCCGCTCTGCTCGGTTCCCATGCACCATGACCTCACATGACACACTCAGGCACCACCTCTGCCACACCCGCTGCCCGAACACACTGTAGGCACTTGGATAATCTTGGCCCGAATCTGGACCAAAACTGCATTTTTTTACAGACACCCTTTTCTTGTCACTGGCAATTATTTGCCAGTGGCCAGTAGCCTGTTTCTTAACTGGCTGACAGTAAAAATACTGGCAGTTGGCAACACTGGTATTAACTATATACAGTGCCATGCAAAAGTATTCACCCCCTTGGCATTTTTCGTGTTTTGTTGCCTTACAACCTGGAATTAACATGGATTGTTTGAGGATATACATCATTTGATTTACAGAACATGCCCACAACTTTGAAGATTTTTTTTGTATTATTGTGAAGCAAACAAATAGGACAAAATAACAGAAAAAGTCAATGTGCATAACTATTCACCCCCTTAAAGTCAGTACTTTGTAGAGCCACTTTTTGCGGCTATCACCAGGCCCGGATTTACTCCCTTTGCCGCCCCAAGGCCAGGCCCTTCAATGCCGCCCCCCCCCCCCACCCACACACACACACACCACCAGAAAGAGCCCCCAGACATAATACGGTCAAAGACTGAAGACATGATACAAGAGATGGTCACAGACTGCAATCATAGTACAGGAGATGGTCAGAGACTGCAGACATGATACAGGAGACGGTCAGAGACTGCAGACATGATACAGGAGACGGTCAGAGACTGCAGACATGATACAGGAGACGGTCAGAGACTGCAGACATGATACAGGAGACGGTCAGAGACTGCAGTTCCTATGGACATTAGTAGATAATGGCCGATCGGCCCTCTCACCTGACCCAGCGATACAGCAATGGTTCCTCTGATCAGGAGTCAGCTCACTCTGAATTGCCCATGGCGATTCCGCTGGGTAGCACCCAGATCTGTATTCCTGCAATGACTCCATTCCTTTCTCCCCAAGGGATGGCACCAGGCTGTGTGGCTTTCCCTCTGGTGGCACAGGGTAGCCGGGTTCTCTCTCTCTAATGGTTTTCCCTCAGCAGTGTCCTCTCCCTCTGGAGTCCTGGGTGTACTTTCCTGGATGTAGACCCCCCCAGGACAAACCACCCCCCTCCATTAGTACAGACCCCCCCAGGACAAACCCCCATCCATTAGTACAGACCCCCACCAGGACAAACCCCCCCTCCCTTCATTAGTACAGATCCCCCCAGGACAAACCCCCCTCCCTTCATTAGTACA
Organism: Aquarana catesbeiana; assembly: GCF_042186555.1. Lineage (NCBI taxonomy): Eukaryota > Metazoa > Chordata > Amphibia > Anura > Ranidae > Aquarana > Aquarana catesbeiana. The sequence goes on from NC_133327.1 coordinate 117,412,112, forward strand.
GATCCCCCCAGGACAAACCCCCCTCCCTTCATTAGTACAGACCCCCCCAGAACAAACCCCCCTCCATTAGTACGGACCCCCCAGAACAAACGCCCCTCTATTAGTACAAACCCCCCCGGACAACTCCCCCTCCATTAGTACAACCCTCCCCAGGACAACCCTCTCTCCATTAGTACAAACCCCCCTCAGGTCAACCCCCTCCATTAGCATAAACCCCCCCAGGACAAACCACCCCTCCCTTTATTAGTACAGACCCCCCCAGGACAAACCCCCCTCCATTAGTACAGACCCCCAGGACAACCCCCCCCCTTCATTAGTACAAACCCCCCCGGACAACCCCCCCTTCATTAGTACAGACATCCCAGGACAAACCCCCCCTTCACTAGTACAGACCCCCAGGACAACCCCCCCTCCATTAGTGCAGACATCCCAGGACAAACCCCCCCTTCACTAGTACAGACCCCCAGGACAACCCCCCCTCCATTAGTGCAGACATCCCAGGACAAACCCCCCCTTCACTAGTACAGACCCCCAGGACAACCCCCCCTCCATTAGTGCAGACATCCCAGGACAAACCCCCCCTTCACTAGTACAGACCCCCCAGGACAACCCCCCCTCCATTGGTGCACACATCCCAGGACAAACCCCCCCTTCACTAGTACAGACCCCCCAGGATAACCCCCCCTCCATTAGTGCAGACATCCCAGGACAAACCCCCCCTTCACTATTACAGACCCCCCCAGGACAACCCCCCCTCCATTAGTGCAGACATCCCAGGACAAACCCCCCCTTCACTAGTACAGACCCCCCAGGACAACCCCCCCCTCCATTGGTGCAGACATCCCAGGACAAACCCCCCCTTCACTAGTACAGACCCCCAGGACAACCCCCCCTCCATTAGTGCAGACATCCCAGGACAAACCCCCCCTTCACTAGTACAGACCCCCCAGGACAACCCCCCCTCCATTAGTGCAGACATCCCAGGACAAACCCCCCCCTTCACTAGTACAGACCCCCCAGGACAACCCCCCCTCCATTAGTGCAGACATCCCAGGACAAACCCCCCCTTCACTAGTACAGACCCCCCAGGACAACCCCCCCTCCATTAGTGCAGACATCCCAGGACAAACCCCCCCTTCACTAGTACAGACCCCCCAGGACAACCCCCCCTCCATTAGTGTACAGATGGAGACAGGCTTGGGCGGGAGTGAGAGACACAGGAGGACACAGGAGAACACGCGCCCCCCCCCTCCCCCACACAGAGACCAGCCGCTCCGATCTCCTTCGGCTGCTCTCCTTCTCTGATAGGAGGAGGGAGGGGGGACAGGCTTGAGCATCCTAAAACCAGCAGCGGCGGTGACCTGCGGAGGACGCCGCCTCAGTCTGGACACACACAGAGAGGAGGAAGAGGAGGGAGAGGAGCACTCTAGTGCTTCAGCGCCCCCACCTCTCTGGCGCCCGGGTGCGCTGCATCACATGCTGCTATGTTAGTGTGGGGGGCGGCCGAGAATTCGTTGCAGGAGCGGCGCAGCCCCTGTACCACTGCCGCCCCGAGGCCTGGCCTCGGTGGCCTTGTGGGAAATCCGGCCCTGGCTATCGCAGCTCCAAGTCTCTTTGGATAAGTCTCTATGAGTTTGCCACATCTTACCAATGGGATTTTTGCCTATTCCTCCTTGCAAAACTGCTCCAGCCCCTTCAAGTTGGATGGTTTGCGCTTGTGAACAGCAGTCTTTAAGTCTGACCACAGATTTTCTAATGGATTGAGGTCTGGGCTTTGACTAGGCCATTCCAACACATTTACATGTTTCCCCATAAACCACTAAAGTGTTACTTTAGCAGTGTATTTGGGGTCATTGTCCTGCTGGAAGGTGAACCTTCGTCCTAGCCTCAAATCACACACAGAGTGGTACAGGTTTTGCTCAAGAATTCTCCTATATTTAGCACCATCCATCTTTCCCTCAACTCTGACCAGTTTCCCAATCCTGACTGCTGAAAAACATCCCCACAGCATGATGCTGCCACCACCATGTTTCACTGTGGGGATGGTATTCTTTGGGTGATGTGATGGGCTTGCGCCAGACATAGCATTTTCTTTGATGGCCAAAAAGTTCAATCTTAGTCTTATCAGACCAGAGCACCTTCCTCCATACATTTTGGGAGTCCCCCACGTGCCTTTTCGCAAACTGAAAACGTGCCATTTTGTTTTTTGCTGAAAGTAACAGCTTTCTTCTGTCCACTCTGCCATAAAGCCCAACTCTATGGAGTGTACGGCTTATTGTCGTCCTATGTACAGATACTCCAGTCTCTGCTGTGGAACTCTACAGCTCCTCCAGGGTTACCTTAGGTTTCTGTGCTACCTCTCTGATTAATGCCCTCCTTGCCCGGTCCGTGAGTTTTGGTGTGCAGCCGTCTCTTGGCAGGTTTGCTGTTGTGCCATGTTCTTTCCATTTGGTTATGATAGATTTAATGGTGCCCCTAGGGACCATCAAAGATTTGGATATTTTTTTATAACCTAACCCTGACTTGTACTTCTCAACAGCATTGTCCCTTACTTGTTTGGAGAGTTTCTTGGTCTTCATGGCAGTGTTTGGTTAGTGGTGCCTCTTGCTTAGGTGTTGCAGCCTCTGGGGACTTTCAAAAAGGTGTGTATATGTAATGACATATCATGTGACACTTAGATTGCACACAGGTGGACATCATTTCACTAATTATGTGACTTCTGAAGGTAATTGGTTGCACCAGAGCTTTTTATGGGCTTCATAACAAAGGGGGTGAATACATACGCACATGCCAATTATCAGTTTTTTATTTCTGAAAAATAGTTTTATGTATATATTTTTCTAATTTTACTTCACCAACTTAGACTATTGTGTTCTGATCCATCACATAATTCAGATTAAAAAACATTCAACTAAAGGCTGTAATGTAACAAAATAGGTAAACAGCCAAGGGGGTGAATACTTTTGCACGGCACTATATATATATATATATATATATATATATATATATATATATATATATATCATTGGATACTTGAAATGAGGTGACTCAACCCAGGAGTACCTTTTTTAATAAAGTTGAGAGGGGGTAGATAATGTTATACTGTATCTCTCCACTGCCACATGTATTTGACAGCATATTTACTATATTAATTTTTATTACTTGTATTACGTGAAAAAAGCATAGTTTAAATGGCCTTTACCATTCATGTACATGTTTATATACATATGCTTATAAGTATTGGTAGATGATTTCAAGTATCTAGCCCTAAAGATTTTGTGGCTGTAAACCCTCGCATAAACCCAGTAAAGTGACTATCCTCGGATGATACACAGAAATAAAACAAACTCTCCTACATACGTTTTACCTATTGTCGCGATCCGAGGAATAAACAGGCATCTGTGAGACAGTTCAGTCAACTTAAAATGGCTTTATTCAGCAAAAATGGAAAAATAGTGACAGACTTTGTCTTTACGGGCAGCTCAAAACAACACAAGAAACTTCTTATCAGTACAACACAGCCTCTCTGTGCCCATAATCACAGCCTATCTGTGCCCATAATCGCAGTCTCTCTGTGCCCATAATAGCAACCTCTCTGTGCCCATCAGTGCCGCCTCACTGTGCCCATAATCGCAGCCTCTCTGTGCCCATAATCGCAGCCTCTTTGTGCCCATAATAGCAGCCTCTCTGTGCCCATCAATATCACTTCACTGTGATCATAATCACAGCCTCTCTGTGACCATAATTGCAGCCTCTCTGTGACCATAGTTGCAGCCTCTCTGTGACCATAATTGCAGCCTCTCTGTGACCATAATCGCAGCCTCACTTTGCCTATGAATGCAGACTCACCATAGTCTGCCCTGGATCACACAGCGGACATCTCCCGCAGCACTGTGTGTCACCTTGCTGGGTCTGTGTGTGTGTTCGGCGGCTCCGTAACAAGGTCCCTCCCCCCTAGACTGGCTCGTGTGATAGGCGGAACACTGATTTCATATGCTACCACATGAGCCGGTCTAGAGGGGCGGGACCTTGTTACGGACACACACACACAGACCCAGCTCCCTGACACACAGTGCTCCCGGCGCTGTGTGACAGACAAGAGGAGGAGGTTGGAAGGGAGCACTGCAGCCACAGATCAAAGCCGCCCCAGGACAGGCAGCCTGTAGCATGGACTCTACTGCGCCCCCCTTCCTCCAGTAAATGGTCCCACCCAGGGCATCTGCCCCTTCTGCCCACCCCTTGTACCGGCCCTGCTGACCAGCTGCCTAATAAGCAGGCCTGAAAGGGAAGTACTTGCCCTCTTCCATTAACCCTCTCTTAACCTTCCCCAGGCTGACTCTCTACACTGTTTATCTAAGTCTACCCTCAATCCGTTCAGAATCTATACAGCTTGTCTGAGCGTCCAGAAAGCAGAGAGTGAAGTGATGAGATTACACTGCAGAGCTCAGTGAGGAGAGCTCTAAAAGGTAATTGGAGGGACGGGACACCCCCCCCCCTTCACACAGCACACAGGAACAGAGCTGAGGCTGTCAATCACAGGCTGTGTGCTGGAGCTCCCTCCTCTGTTACCGTTTTTACCTCATAGTGTCAGAAGTGACTCATCTTGAAAGCAGAGGAACAAGGCAGCAGAGAGAGATTACATGAATGCTCTTGATTGAGACAAGTACACACTATAGAAGGATATGCTTTTGTTCATAATTCATGTCTTAAAAGCTTGGCAGTTTTTGTAAGAATAGCAATTATGGCATTAACTAAATACTGCTTTTTGCAAGCCCTAAAGCGTAATAAGCGAAGCCATTTGCAAGTAGCTTGCACTAAAATAAATGATTTTTTAAACTAATTACATTCATAAGAATGAATTCAATGCAAACTTATTGGAAAGAGTAAATGTAAATAGCCTTTCCCAAGAAGAAACTTAAACTTGTGATAACATGCTTATCTTGGACCCCAAAGCTTGAACAGAATTTTGCAGTGGCTGCAGCTGTAATTTGGGCCCTGTACTTACAGCAGCCCTCCAGATACTCATACTGCTTAAATGGAACCTTTCAGGAAATATGGTCATTGTCATTTTTAATGTGCCTGTTAGGAGTGGTATATGGAGGAGTACAGAGGAGTCCTTTCACCTCTTAGAAGCTGACATCTGTTCCATCCCCCTTTACCATAGATGTCACGTAAAATATATTTGTTATCAGGGGTGGCCCATCCATTAAGGGCGCACGGGTGCCGCCCCCCCCTATCCATGCTTCCGGGCCCCCATGCAGGACACCGGATGCATGGATTTCAATGGGGAGGGGGGTGTTTTTTTAAGCACCTGATTAGAGCCAGAGGTTCTAATAAGCTTCAAAATAGGGTGGGCTCGGGACACAGAAGACTGTGAACCAATCCCACCCAGGTGTGTTACAATAGCGAAAGAATATTCGATATTATAGCACTGATCCTCCTACCAGCAAATCAGGAAGCGGGTCTTGAGACCCATCACCCGATTGGCTGAAAGGACAGGTGATCCTATTGGACACCTAGGGGGAGGGGAGGAGACACACAGCTCCCCCCATGATAGGGGAGAGGACACAGGAGCCGCCTAGATGGGGTAAATGCCGGACCGAGGGCGGGGGGGTGTTGTGGGTGTTTGTGGCCCCCCCAAACAAAAAACCCACTAGCCGCCACAGTCACATACCACACTGACACAACATCACACATGATGTGCATTATTATATGTCTTTAAAACTAGTGGGGGGTAAGTAGGTGGCTTGACTTGCTATTAAGCTGCCATATCATTAATCCAATATATATATATATATATATATGTCCTTTATACATTTCTATGTATCTGAAATTAAAGCTAAACATTTACTGCAATCTTACAGTGCTCATTAAAACTTTAAGCATGTGTGAGTGATTTTTATGAGTCTTGACAGACAGATAATGAGCACATGAAATGACTGTAATGTGTTCTTTTATAGAGTAAATTAAGGCATACTTATTTCGGACACTTGTATATTAATGAGTAAGGAACATCTGTGAATCCGCCAGCAATTAAAGATTTTGTTCAGTAAAATGAACAGTTAGGAAAGCATTTTTGAGAGAGAATCTTGAAGAAGGCAGAAGAATCAACAGCGCAGGTCACACTTTTTTTTTGATATAGCAATTAACATATAAGGGGAGCTCACCAGTGGCGGCTGGTGAAGTGTTAGGATAGGGGGCGCCAGACCCCGTCCTTCCTTTCTGACCCCTCCCACTTCTCATAACCCACATCCCTTATTATAATTAGGGAGTGGGGCATTTGTTTGTAGTCGTGGCATATCGAAAAATTTACGTGGTTTCAGTGAAATAGTGGGCGTGGCTCTAAGGTGGTGTGGTTAGAGTCTGAGATGAACGAGAGATGGAGGGGGAGGGAGTGAGAGAGGAAGAGAGAGATGGAGGGACAGCAGGCCCAGATCCTACACAACAATAGAAATATGTGTATTCCAGAAAGTTTAACAATAAGAAGATAAGGATACTCCAAACACCTGGTTTTAGCGCTTCAATCATCCCGGCACCATGGTTGTTATGGTGTCAGGATGATTGAAATGCATTATTTCTATTATTACATTGTAATATAAAATGAAATCATTCAACTCACCATAATGCAGAATCAGTGGGAGCCCTGAGCGTGTCACCTGCCACGTCACCTGCTACCAGATGCCATCAGGTGCCCCCAGCGGAGTCCGTCCTTACATCAGGTGCCCCCAGCGGAGTCCATTCTTACATCAGGTGCCCCCAGCAGAGTCCCTCCTCACATCAGGTGCCCCCAGCAGTGGAGCCCCTCCTCACATCTGTGTCCCCATCAGTGGAGTCCTCCTCACATCTGTGTCCCCATCAGCGAACCCCTCCTTACATCTGAGTCCTTATCAGCGGAGTCCCTCCTCACATCTGTGTCCCCATCAGCAGAGTCCTCCTTACATCTGTGTCCCCATCAGCAAAACCCCTCCTTACATCAGTGTCCCCATCAGCAGAGCCCCTCCTTACATCTGTGTCCCCATGAGCAGAGCCCCTCCTTACATCTGTGTCCCCATGAGCGGAGCCCCTCCTTACATCAGTGTTCCCATCAGTGAAGCCCCTCCTTACATCTGTGCCCCTATCAGCGGAGGCCTCCTCACATCTGTGTCCCCATCAGCGGAGCCGCTCCTTACATCTGTGTCCCCATCAGCGGAGTCCTCCTTACATCAGTGTCCCCATCAGCGGAGCCACTCCTTACATCAGTGTCCCCATCAGTGAAGCCCCTCCTTACATCTGTGTCCCCATCAGTGGAGATCTCCTTACATCTGTGTCCCCATCAGCGGAGCCCCTCCTTACATCTGTGTCCCCATCAGCGGAGTCCTCCATACATCAGTGTGCCCATCAGCGGAGCCCCTCCTTACATCAGTGTCCCCATCAGTGGAGCCCCTCTGTCACGTACCTGGTGGTAGAGCCTGATATGCAGAGGATGACCTCTCTTACACCTCTGACTTGAGGCCCCCTGACAGGACAGGAGGACAGAGTCCTCCTTACATCTGTGTCCCCATCAGCAAAACCCCTCCTTACATCAGTGTCCCCATCAGCAGAGCCCCTCCTTACATCTGTGTCCCCATGAGCGGAGCCCCTCCTTACATCTGTGTCCCCATGAGCTGAGCCCCTCCTTACATCAGTGTCCCCATCAGTGAAGCCCCTCCTTACATCTGTGCCCCTAACAGCGGAGGCCTCCTCACATCTGTGTCCCCATCAGCGGAGCCGCTCCTTACATCTGTGTCCCCATCAGCGGAGTCCTCCTTACATCAGTTTCCCCATCAGCGGAGCCCCTCCTTACATCAGTGTCCCCATCAGCGGAGCCCCTCCTTACATCTGTGTCCCCATCAGTGGAGATCTCCTTACATCTGTGTCCCCATCAGCGGAGCCCCTCCTTACATCTGTGTCCCCATCAGCGGAGTCCTCCATACATCAGTGTGCCCATCAGCGGAGCCCCTCCTTACATCAGTGTCCCCATCAGTGGAGCCCCTCTGTCACGTACCTGGCGGTAGAGCCTGATATGAAGAGGATGACCTCTCTTACACCTCTGACTTGAGGCCCCCTGACAGGACAGCAGGTGCGGGAGTGCAGAGTCGCACGAGTGCCTGATGGGTCGCGGACTGGAAGCAGCTGCGGGTGGAACGGTTGTTCAGTGGTATTCTCCAGATAGTAGAGAAGGCTGCTACAGGCAGGCCGGGTCATACACTGGCGGGCACGTCGGGAGCAGGTGCGGAGGAAAAAGCGTAGTCGGAATACAGGCCAGGTCGGTGATGGACTGGCAGCGAAGTAGTCGAGGGAGCACGCAGGTGCAGTGGTCAAACAAGCCGGGTCAGATGCAGGCAGCAAACAGGAGCGTCAGAGGCAAGCCAGGTCAGATAACAGGTACAGGTATCAGATACAGGCAAACAGGAACACATAGGAACGCTGTAGAACAGACAGAACCGGGTCTGGGCACTAGCTGAGTTTAAATAGCCTGTTGGGCACCAAAAGCTGTCACAGGGTGCGCGCGTGCACGTCGGCACGCGCCGGCGCACTGGCATTCAGGCTGAGGAAACAGACTGTCTTGGATTCTCATCTTGAGTGCTGGCATGCCCTTTCTGACAATGCGTACGCGCACATATGCGTGTACGGGCGCACGCGCACATATGCGTGCACAGGCACACGCACACATATGCACGCACGGGCGCACGCGAATGCACCGGAGGTGTTCTGACAGGAGCTGAGGTCACAGGTCGTCTTCTTCGGCCGACCATCTTGAGTACTGGCTAGCCTTTCCTGACACCCACCTTACATCAGTGTCCCCATCAGCAGAGCCCCTCCTTACATCAGTGTCCCCATCAGTGGAGCCCTTCCTTACACTAGTGTCCCCATCAGCGGAGTCCTCCTTACATTTGTGTCCCCATCAGCACAGTCCTCCTCACATGTGTGTCCCCATCAGCAGAGTCCTCCTCACATCTCAGTGTTCCCATCAGCAGAGTCCTCCTCACATCTCAGTGTCCCCATCAACAGAGTCCTCCTCACATGTGTCCCAGCAGCGGAACCCCTCCTTCATGCCACGTCTGTCCCCTTCAGTGGCAGCTAGTCAGTTCCCGGCTTTCTCCATGTGTTCAGTGAAAAGGGGAGGGGGCCTCCCGTCTCTACTGAACACAAGGGAATTAGTCCTCAAGGTGGCGGCGGACATCTTTTTGTAGCCCGCTGGCCGTTTTTTCTAAAACATTCCTGATTTTGCTGGGACAAAAAGCAAAATCCCAGGAATTTAATCGGGACGAGCTCTGATCGGGACGAGGGTCCCAAAATTGGGATTGTCCCATGAAAATTGGGATTCGGGACTGTAGGCAGGTATGGAAAAACCGGAAGTGACGTCTTACATGGAGAACAAAGTAGTGATACTACGGGTGGGCGGAAGTTGTCTGGCGCGATGGACTGCGCCACAAGCCCATTCAAAACCCTACAAATGAAGTGTCTCCTCTGTAATCTCATGATTGCATAGACGTGGCGCTTCCCATAGTGCACTGTAAAGGAAACAAAGTAGGGAATGGCGCTGTTCTGTGTGAAAAAACTATGTGTATCTAATATGAGGTATCACAACTAGTGAAAAAACTATGTATGTCCAGCAAGGACAAATCCGTGCTGTCATAAATGAATAAATATTCATACAAAGTGATGTGTACTGAAAAATGATTTGTGCTGAAAAATGATTTTAAATAAAAATATTTTAAGATGAAAAGTGAAAATAACGTGTATCAGCTTATAAAATAAAAATCATCAACTAGTGTTAATAACGACCATCAATCGGCACTAATAAAATACTCAATAAACATATAAGTGAAAAAGTGACATGTATAAAAAACTGGTAAATTGATATAAGGTGACTACACCTGCTGTTGGTGGTATCCAATTACAAACCTAATAAATTACCACACTGTGCCCATTACACAAAAAATGAAAAAACGAAAAAATCTAAATTAGTGTCCATAAAAAGTGACATAATGCTTCATCCAATTGCTAACAGTTTTTTCAAACAAAAAACGTGCTAGCAGTGGTGACTGTGCTCCCCTCTTGTGTTTTCACTCACCGGAGCGCTTCAGGGGTACAAGCATGAAGTAAAGATGATGTAATCCTGATCACAGAGCTCGGATATCCCCCTTGTTCACAGCATCAGGGTAAAGACCATCCACGAGTGAAACGAAATGAGTCTCTACAGCCCCCCCTCTGCAGCGTAATTTCCGGCCAGATATCCACATATATGTATCATAAAGAAGAAAGAACAATCCGCATAGCGTGACTCCATATTGCTTCTTCTATTAGAAAACATATGCACATCCAAGAAAGTTAAAAAAGGTTAAAAAAGAAGGAGAGAGAGCTCGCATGCTCTCACGCTTTCCAAACGGAATAGGGAAGCAACGCTCTCCTCGCTCTGAGCTTGCGTTCCACCGATTGTATACCAAAAACCGGAACTCCTGGATATGACGTAATGCGTATCAAGTTAGTCCCGTCTTACGCGTTTCATCACACAGACATCATCTGAGGCGCTGCCATCTTGATATACCACACGTCTTAAATCCCGTGTGGAGCTGTCATTGTGGCCAATCATTAGGTGTATACCGCTAACAAGCGGTGGTCATTAGGTGTATAATGATAACAAGCGCCTCAGATGACACCGTGATCCCTCACAGTACCGATGTACAGTTCGGCAGAGGATTGGGAGATCGGGCTCATTTGACAGCCCTTCTCTCCCCTGATCCCCACAACTGAGGACCTCTGGCGACACCCTACTGTGCCGCGGCACACCGGTTGAGAAAGGCTGATGTATACAAACAAAATGTGATCTTCCTTTGAAAAGAGCCTACTGTAGGTTGGCACATGCAGGGAGGTATACTCATTGTGAGGAGTAGCAAGCAAGTAACAGTGGGGAAAATAATTATTTGATCCCCTGCAGATTTTGTAAGTTTGCACACTTACAAAGAAAGGGTCTAAAATATTCTATCATAGGTGTATTTTAAAAATTCAGAAAAAACACATGATAGAAATGTTATAAATTGAGTTGCAGTTCAGTGAGTAAAATAAGTATTTGATCCCCAAGGAAAACATGACTTCGTACTTGGTGGAGAAACCCTTGTTGGCAAGCACAGAGGTCAGGCGTTTCTTGTAGTTAGTGACCAGGTTTGCACACATCTCAGGAGGGATTTTGGTCCACTCTTTTTTACAGATCTTCTCTAAATCCTTAAGGTTTCTTGGCTGTCGCTTGGCAATTTTAGCTCCCTCCATAAATTTTCTGTAGGGCTGAGATCTGGACACTGGCTAGGCCACTCCATGACCTTTTATGTGCTTATTCTTGAGCCACTCCTTTGTTGCCTTTGCGGTATGTTTTGCGTCATTGTCATGCTGAAAGACCCATCCATGACCCATCTTCAGTGTTCTGGCTGTAAGAAAAATGTGTTTGGATGAAGAAAAATGCTGACTATGACCCTAAGAACACCATCCCTACAGTCAAGCACAGAGGTGGAAACATTATGCTTTAGGGCAGGTTCTCTGCTAAAGGTACAGGCCGACTTTGTGGCATTGAGGGGCCAATGGAAGGGGCCAAGTATTACAAAATCTAGGATGAGAACCTTCTACCCTCAGCCAGAACACTGAAGATGGGTCTTCCAGCATGACAATGATCCAAAACATACCGCCAAGGCAACAAAGGAAAGATTCAAGAAGAAGCACCTTAAGGTCATGGAGTGGCCTAGTCAGTCTCCAGAGCTTAATCCTATAGAAAATGTATGGAGGGAACTGAAACTTTTAGTTGCCAAGCGACAGCCAAGAAATCTTAAAGATTTAGAGAAGATCTGTAAGAAGAGTGGGCCAAAATCTCTCCTGAGATGTGTGCAAACCTAATCACCAACTACATCAAACATCTTACCTCTATGCTTGCCAACAAGGGTTTCTCCACCAAGTACTAAATCATGTTTTTCTTGGGGATCAAATACTTATTTTACTCACTGTACTGCAACTAAACTACTTCCCATCCGGGCCAATTCTGGCACTTCGATCCTACATTAAAAAAATCATATTTTTTTTGCTAGAAAATTACTCAGAACTCCCAAACATTATATATGTTTTTTTAGCAGAGACCCTAGGGAATAAAATGGCGGCCGTTGCAACTTTTTATGTCACATGGTATTTGCGCGGTAATTTTTCAAACGTGTTTTTTTTTTTTGGAATAAAAACTGTTTCATGAATTGAAAAAAAAAACCAAAATGTTAATGTTAATGATGATGTTACACCGACTAAATAGATACCTAATATGTTATGCATGAAAATTTTGCACATTTGTGGAATGGCACCATACTTCAGTACTTAAAAATCTCCATGGGCAATGCCTTAAATTTTTTTACAGGCTTTACATTTACATATAAGGGTGGGACGTATGTATGTGCTCGCTTCTGCGTGCGCGCAGTATTTACAACGAGAGTCATAGAGATGACCGGAGACCGTCTGTTCCTCGCAAATCTCTATGGTCAACTTCCGGCGCGGGTGGATTCCTTCTCCAGCTCGCTGATCGCACCGGCGAGCCGGGAGAAGCACCGGAGGGTGGCGCGCGGGGGGGGAGAATGTCCCCTCCCATTGCCTGTAAGAGCAATCAAGCGGCTGAACTGCAACTATGATTGTTCTTACGGTGCAGGGAATCGCCGGCGGAAAAGAACGATACTGGGTTGATGCCTGTGGGTGCAGGCATCATCCCGGTATAACCACTGAAACTGGAGGACATCCATGTACGCCCTCCCGGCGGGAAGTGGTTAATTTATAGCATTTGTTTTATGTGTTTTTTCTGGATTTTTGGTTGATATTCTGTCTCTAGCATTTAAAATACACCTATGATAAAAAATATAGACCCGTAATTTCTTTGTAAGTGGGCAAACTTACAAAATCTGCAGGGGATCAAATAATTATTTTCTCCACTGTTCTGTATGTAACAGCAGTGTTTTTTTATTGAATAAATTAAGTAGTTTAGAACTGACAGACAGGGAATTGGAGCAATATAATCTCACAGATTTCCATGATTCAGTTATCCTAATAAATCTCCATGAAATTCACTAAGACAGGAAATAGAAAGCCACAGTTTGAAGAGCTTTGCTTTCTCAACCTTAACCCTAGGTGGGATGCTTTAATAACAAAGAGGACCTGGGAAAGGGTAAAAAATGACAGAAGACCTCTTGAGATTATTTATTTTCTATAACAAGATTGACAAAGAAGTGAGGGTTGTGTATTTAAAGTGAGGTTATTTTTAAAACAGATGTCTATATATTTTTACTTCACTTTGTGTCAGGTGAATAGGTAAGTAGTTCAAAGGGCCCTGTTTCTAGTTTGCAGGATAAGAGTAGATTGCCAGAAAAAAGTATGTTGCATATAACCTGCATTTCCACACCACCTTCTTGGTGGGCCTATGGTGTGGCATGTTAGTAGAGCACACACCTGATGCTGAAGGACATACACCTGACTTTCAGCATAGTGGAGGATCCGCACTTATTCTTTAGGGCAGGGGTCTTGAATTAAAATTTACAGAGGTCCAGTCAGCAAAATTTCCTTCTGGCTGATGTCCGAATCTCATGTTAGTGCTATAACACATCACAGCCCCCCATATATCATTGTCTTTAGCCTACCTTGCACATCGTAGTCCTTCACATCACAGCCCCCCTTTACATGTCAGTGCCCCTTTACATGGCAGTGCCCTTTACATCACAGTCCTCTCTTTACATCAGTGTCCACAGTCCCCCTGTAATTACAGTCCACCCTTTAAAGCAGTCCCACAGTGCCCCTTTATAACACATCGCAATGCCCCTTTACAACGTCTCTTCACAACACAGTGCCCCTTTTAATGCAAGTCTCCCCCACACAGTACTACAGTACCTTTGGAAAAGCAGAGGCAGAAGTTATCCTGGGGTCCTCTCCTGAATCTCCCGCCCAGACACCAATGTCATCCTTACAGCATGCAGGAGCTGCAGAAGTGGACAGAGGGCATGAGCTGCCCAAGTTATTATGTTAACAAGCTGGTGATTACCCGGCTTGTTAATATTTAAAGACTCCCATACTCTGTTTCCCGATCTGCAGCACCTCCCGCCCACACCCCTGCCCCCATCTCCTCCCACTGTAAGGATGACATTGGTGGCTGCGCTGGAGATCTGGGAGAGGACACCCAACTGTGACAGTGGCATGGCTGTGGTCAGGGCAGGACTGTCACATGGTCCTGTTCTGGACTGCAGTCCGCCATTTAGTGACCCATGCTTTAGGGCCAGCATTTCTTAAAAATGAAAAAAAATAAAACAAAAAAAAAAAAGTCTGATCTGCCAGTCTGAAAAAAATCCTCTTTCTCTTTACAGTTAAGTGATTGTTGCTAGTTTAAGAAATGTAATATTCATGGAGGGGGGAGATAGGAGTTATCTCAGGAGCGAGCCAATGGGGATACAGACACATCCAAAACCCAGTCAGATATATCAACTGTAAATGTATCATATCATATATTAACTGGTCACCTAGCAGTTTATATAATATAAATAGGGAAAGATTGTCTAGCATAGATGTGATGGTCAATACCTGTCATTATTTAACTCCATGAGTTTTCAAGCAGCCACGCATAACTGATTGTATAATGCATGGTGTCCTATAAGATGGTATCGTTCACGTAATACAACTATCAAGGCTATCACCAATCCTATAGATACATACTTGCACGCAAGGATAACAATTGCCTATCACTTTGTCTCTCTCCTGAGATGTGATGGATGTCCCTGAATATGCTGTGTTGATGTACTGTAATATAAGGAAGCTTTTTTATTAATATATTATAGATATAACTTCATCCCAATTCTCCTCAAGTGAATGAATTTTATGAAACGCGTAGACTAGAGAGCACATAGTCCCGTTAAAATATATATTGTATAAAGCAGATACAGTCAAGTATGAGGGACTGTGGGGTAAAGTTGTTATTTTTTTTGTGTGCATGTTGCCATACTATATATGGCCTAAATGATTTCACTCACTCACTTATGTATAATAAACATTTGAATCTTTTGGAATAAAAATTGTCATTTTCTAATTTGAATTGATACTATAGATTCTTACCTAGTGCCATGATAGTCCCAAATAACAGTATTTAAAAGAAACTTTTGCATTTCTTACTAACTTGTATATCCTGCCTGCAGTTCTGCCTAACATCTTACAAATGTTTTTTCACACTAGATTTAATGGCATCAGTTTTATCCCAGTGATTATGTTACAGTAGGCTTTATAAGATAGATGGCCTGACAAAATGTGATAATATTTGTGCTTTAAGATGATGACTGATCACTGCCCAGGATCATCATTTACCGCTATCAACAGGTTGATGCTTCTCAGTGTATAAATGATTATTTTCTCTGTTCAGTGTGATATTCCAATCTTGGAACTGCAAAGCTCTCTGACAATTGATCAACTTCAAAGTCCATTCTGTTTTCAGTAGTCTCTATTCTCACTGGTGTCACACTATTGTCCTTAGTCATTGGAGCAGCACTTATCCTCCACTTCTGCCATAAACTAAAATCTATACTATCAGGGTATAATATCTTATGATTCAAGTATAGCTCATCTAATTTAGATATGAACAATACATCCCTAATGTAACGTAATATATGCAACTTAGTCTATCCATACACAAATAGATTTCTGTTGTTCAGCCCCACGGAAATTGCTCAATTCAACTGCCAGTGCTAAACAACATGGATGCTGCTAATGGCTATTCCAGTGTCTGTCGGAATACCTGACCAGAGACTGCATTTGATTGGCTGCAGTTAGTGATTCCCTAAGAATTTTCCCCCCAAACCGTTTGATTTTGGAGCCAGATGGTACAGCGGTCACTCATGGCTCACATTCCGGTAGATTCTTGAGCATCTAACCTAATTCGAACCATGTATGGCTATAGTTACCAGTCCCTAGATGTGGTGGCTGAATTTGTTTTCTTTATTTCAGACCTTTGTTTATTTTCACCTAGTCATCCTGTCAGTAACACACTTCCTATTCTAGGGTGGCAACACACTTTCACTGTATGGTATTTATAGAGGAGCAGCATTGTCACCCTAGACTGCTCATTCCTGACTTTGGATTCAGTGCAGCTTAGGTACCGCATACAGGAAGTAATGAGCTCCGTCAATTTCTGGCGGAATCAACAAGTATATTTCTTGCTGTGTTCTTAAAACAACAGAACATGGGGGAATGTGTGTGTGTGTGTATTTGAGATACACTGGATATATTTTTTTTTAACCAGGCTTGCATTTAAAAGGAAAAATATATTTTTGTACAGTATAGTTCAAAATTCCCCAGCATTCAGTAAAGAGGACCCATCTAATGTGATGAGATCTAAGGTGGTCATCAATGGGCAAATGATTCCCAGGAAATCATGGACAGGGGGATTTTCCCCTCTGTAGTGTTGGGATCTGCTGCTGTTTCTCTTGCAGCTTTTCCAAAGATTGAGTAACACATGTGCAGAAGCACCGGATGGGGTGCCAGTGCTGAAAAAGGGGACCAAAGGGCCATTGTGCAAGAACCAATTGTGCATCCCCTATTCAACTACCACTCAACTAAAAACACGTGTACTCCTTTATGGCTTGCGCTTTCTCATGGTTTTTAATGTACAACTGGGGTCAACTAATGGACACCTCCTTCTCTTCCACTCAAAATGATTTCAAGAGGAGCTGGCAGAAGTATTTTTCTCTGTGGTGGTCAGGCAGGGAGTAAATAAGGTCTTCAGTGCCTGATACCCAGGGCTCGACTTACCATTGGGCTTGACTAGGCTCAAGCCCATGGGCCCCACCCAATAGGGGGCCCCGTGGGCCCCGCCCGACTTTGCGCCCGCGCTATAGCCGAAAGATGGCTACAGCGCGGACGCCAATTGGCGTCCCTGGACATCCTCCTGTTTACTTCCCCTCTGCGCGTTGCCGTGGGTGCGCATTGGGGAAGTTCTGTGTAGGCCGTGTCCCTTGGACACAGCCAATCACAGATCATGCTAAATGGCCAATCACAGCAGCCATTTAGCACTTGATCGGAGTGTCCAAAGAGAGGTGATCTCATATGTGAACATATGAGATCATCTCTTATCGCCAGCTCTCCCTCCTCACACAGAGACTGCGTGTGAGGAGGGAGAGCTTCCGTGCTGCAGCGATGAGTGAACACTCACACTAGTTACATTTACACTACACAACATAGTGCCATCTGTCCCCAGTGCCACCTATCAGTGCCAAATGTCCCCATCGCTGGCACATCTGTCCCCACTCCCCAGTGCCATCTGTCCCCAGTGCCACCTATCAGTGCCAAATGTCCCCATCGCCATCTGTCCCCAGTGCCATCTGTCAATGTCACGTGTCATCAGTGCCATGTATCAGTGCCATCTGTCATCGGTGCACCTGTCAGTGTCACGTGCCATCTGTTATAAATGTCACGTGTCATCAGTGCCACGTATTAGTGCATCTGTCATCAGTGCCACGTATTAGTGCCATCTGTCATCAGTGCCACATATTAGTGCCATCTGTCATCAGTGCCACGTGTCATCATAGCCAAGTATTAGTGCCATCTGTCATCAGTGCCACGTGTCATCAGTGCCACATATTAGTGTCATCTGTCATCAGTGCCATGTATTAGTGTCATCTGTCATCAGTGCCACGTATTAGTGCCATCTGTCATCAGTGCCATCTGTCCCCAGTGCCACCTATCAGTGCCAAATGTCCCCATCGCCATCTGTCCCCAGTGCCATCTGTCAATGTCACGTGTCATCAGTGCCATGTATCAGTGCCATCTGTCATCGGTGCACCTGTCAGTGTCACGTGCCATCTGTTATAAATGCCATGTGTCATCAGTGCCACATATTAGTGTCATCTGTCATCAGTGTCACATATTATTGTCATCTGTCATCAGTGCCACGTATTAGTGCCATCTGTCATCAGTGCCACGTATGAGTGTCATCTGTCATCGGTGCCACGTGTCATCAGTGCCACATATTAGTGCCATCTGTCATCAGTTTCACGTGTCATCAGTGCCACGTATTAGTATTTAAAGTAATGTATAGAAGGTTGGGCCCGAAAGTGACTCAAGCCCAGGGGCCCCCACTACCCTAAGTCCTGCCCTGCTGATACCACTTGCATATTAAAAAGGAGCATGGTTAGGCCATCGTTAAGAATACCACTCACTTGTTCCCTGCCCTAGAAGTGAGCAGTATTCAGGTCTACATGAAATCCAAAAAAGGTCCCAACACCTGCCTGATCAGTAGGTATAAAGATAAGGGTCCTTGTACATCTGCACAGACTGCACAAATGGTTTGCTCCTGTGGACCACATTGAGATTTTCTTGAAAGTTGGAAAGTGGTTGTGTGTGAAAAGAAGTGATTTCAGAAGTTCTCATTATTTCCACCTAGAAATACCCCTAAATAACCTTATCTTTGCCAAAGCATTACACAGGGCCATAGGACTAAACCAGGATCAGGCCATTTATGGCCAACCAGGTTTCATGGATTTGCAAATATATGTGGAAGCTACATATTATAGTATGATTACATTGAGTGCAGGTTTACCTGGAATGTACCCTGTAACTTAAAGTGGTGTTCCGGCCAAAATTATACTTTTTAAATAAAAATACCCCTATAATACACAAGCTTAATGTATTCTAGTAAAGTTAGTCTGTAAACTAAGGTCTGTTTTGTTAGTTTATAGCAGTAGTTTGTTATTTTATAAACTTACAGCAGGTCGTGGCCATCTTAAGTGTGGGCATCTGAAGCCAGACTGTATTTCTTCCTGGATCGCATCCTTGCAGATCTCGCACATGCTCAGTGCAGCACAAGCAGTGTAATAGGTTTCAGGTCAGGTTTCCATAGCAACGGCGGTGTCAGAGGAAGTTGCCGCCCCTTCCCAGAAGGCATTGCAAACAGGAAATGATGCGATGGGCCGCGGCCAGGGAGGAGGAAGTGAAAAATGAATACAGCAGATATACAGTAGGCGCTGAGAAAAAAAAAAAAAATATCCAATTCGTTTACAGTGCACAGTTTAGTGAGGGATGCTGAAGAGTTGTAAAAGTGGGTGGAACTCCACTTTAATGATAAATCTTAATCAGCAGAGTAGGAATGCATTATACAAAGCCACATTGTTGCAGCTATGCAGATTATACATACAGTGAGGGAAAAAAGTATTTGATGCGCTGTTGATTTTGAATGTTTGCCCACTGACAAAGAAATGATCAATCTATAATTTTAGTGGTTTATTTTAACAGTGAGAGACAGAATAACAACAACAAAAATCCAGAAAAACGCATTTCAAAAAAGTTATAAATTGATTTGCATTTTAATGAGTGAAATAACTATTTGACCCCTACGCAAAACATGACTTAGTACTTGGTGGCAAAACCCTTGTTGACAATCACAGAGGTCAGACGTTTCCCCTATCAATCAGCAAGATTTCTGGCTCCCAGATGTCATCTATACAAGTAACAAGCTGAGATTAGGAGCACTCTCTTAAGGGGTGACAACAGTTGGTGCGATAATTCCCAAATGAAAGAAACACAAAATAACTGTCAATCTCCCTCAGCCTGGGGCTCCACCTCGATCATGAGAACGGTAAGGAATCAGCAAAGAACTACACTGGAGAATCTTGTCAATGATCTTAGCTGGGACCATAGTCACCAAGAAAACAATTGGTAACACACTACGCTGTGAAGGACTGAAAATCCTGCAGCGCCTGCAAGGTTCCTCTGCTCAATAAGCACAGGCCAGTCTGAAGTTTGCTAATGAACATTTGAATGATTCAGAGGAGAACTGGGTGAAAGTGTTGTGGTCAGATGAGTCCAAAATTGAGCTCTTTGGCATCAACTCAACTTGCTGTGTTTGGAGGAGGAGGAATGCTGCCTATGACCCCAAGAACACCATCCCCACCGTCAAACATGGAGGTGGAAACATTATGCTTTGGGGGTATTTTTTTGCTAAGGGGACAGGGCAACTTGATCACATCAGAGGGACGATGGACGGGGCCATGTACCGTCAAATCTTGGGTGAGAACCTCCTTCCCTCAGTCAGGGCATTGAAAATGGGTTGTGGATGGGTATTCCAGCATGACAATGATACAAAACACACAGCCAAGGCAACAAAGGAGTGGCTCAAGAAGAAGCACATTAAGGTCTTGGAGTGGTCTAGCCAGTCTTCAGACCTTAATCCCATAGAAAATATGTGAAGGAGGCTTGAATGTTCGACTTGCCAAACTTCAGCCTCAAAACCTTAATGACTTGGAGAGGATCTGCAAAATCCCTCCTGAGATGTTTGCAAACCTGGAGGCCAGCTACAAGAAACACCTGACCTCTGTGATTGCCAACAAGGGTTTTGCCACCAAGTACTAAATCTTGTTTTGCGTAGGGGTCAAATACTTATTTCACTCATTAAAAGGCAAATCAATTTATAACTTTTTTGAAATGCATTTTTCTGGATTTTTTTTGTTGTTATTTTGTCTCTCGCTGTAAAAAAAAAAACTACCGTTAAAATTATCGACTGATCATTTCTTTGTCAGTGGGCAAATCTACAAAATCAGCAGGGGATCAAATACTTTTTTTCCCTCACTGTATACAGTATATGCAAATTATGCAATTAAGATCTCAGTTTTTATTTCACATTAGAAAAGTATTAGATACTTCTTTACGTGACTATCAGGTCTGTGTGCTGTGAATTTTTTTCCTATAAGTTTGTGAGTGTCTGGGGGTTAGTGCTACAGTTCTAACCAGGAGTGCAGGTTTTCTGTTAAGCACTGACTGGATGAAGATGGGGGTTATTGTTGGATTGAACGGCACTGTCCTTTAAGGGTGGCCATAAAAAAGGCATTTTAATTAAGTTCAATGGCTGTCCACTGGGAATCACACTTATGAGTGCAAATAATCACTTTAACCTAAGTTTACTTTCACACTGAGCCGCCCGGTCGCTAACACTGATGCGCCGCTCGTTTTAGCGGCGCTTTTGCACCGTTGTTTGTCAGATAGAGGGGCGGTTTTTACCCAAACAAAGGGTAAAAGCTCCCGTTTTGTGGAGCTTTCAAAACGCTTTTCAGGCACTTTGGAATCGCATTGCAATGGGCAGGGCGTTTTGGGAGCGCTAAATACATGCTCCCAACCAGCCCCAAAGATCCTGCTTGCAGGACTTTTCGGAACTTCCTCAAGAGCACCTCCCCAGTGTGAAAAGACACACTGCAATGAATGGGAGGCGGTTTTCAGGCGCTTAGCAGAGGCTATTTCTAGCACTAAAGCGCCTGAAAACCACCCCAGTGTGAAAGGGGTCTAAGCAATCTTTCACCCAAGAGTTTGATCAACCTTTAGAATTTGGTCGATTATAAAGTCAAAACTGAGAATAAAATTGGCAAATTCAGTACAGTTTTTGTAAAAGATCAAATCAAAACAGGTAAAAAAAAACAATGGTAATTTTGTCAGAAGTGATTTGATTTTCTTTTTCTTTCTTTTTTTTTTTTTTTTTTGCTGGGTTCGATCCAGGTACTGTTAATTCCATATTTTTTGCAGTTGGTCAAAACACCATTTTATGTCCCTGACTTCTTTTGCAATTTTGTGAAACACTTGAAAAGGAAGTTCAATCCACATGCCTGGCCAGCTTAGTGATTAGTTTTCTTTTGCACAGAGAAGTAGGACACTGCCAGGCCAAAAACTTGCAGAGCAGTATTTTTTATGAAAAGAGCATACTTATTATTGAATTTTATGCCTAGAAATAATATTGGCTGGGGAATAATAAAATCACAAAGTGTAAATGATTTAAGCTGAGACATATGCCAGATGAATAAAGACATTTTGTATGAAGGGTTACTGCCTAAATTGCTTCTTCAGTTTACTCATTAGAGCAATCAATCCTCCTAATAGTACACATTAAGAGGTTATATAATCATGTTACTTTTGTTAAATATCTGCTCATGTCTTTAAAATTCTTTCAATTTACACTGATATATGCAGCTGGATATTTTCAGGTCATGTGTCCTGGTGAAAATTGGGTCAGTTAGATTTATCTGAAAAATTTATATTATGAAATGGACCAAAATAACTTAATTTAGAAACCTTATAAATGATATAATAACTGTGAAGCCAGTACCCTGGCAAGAACTATATCATTAGGTTCTGTTTATCGAGGTCATCCAAATCCCCAACCCCATTCTCACAGGTCTGTGCTTAGTATCTGAAACATGAAAACACTGAATCTCCCAAAGGATTTTAACATCATTATGGGCTATTTGGTCTCTGTACTTTTGATCCCAATGCTACCTGTCTGTCTTGGCCTTTATAGGGCTCTCATCCTTTCCACTGAATTTTCCCTTTATTTTACATAATGCAGAGTAGGACAAGGCTGTTGGCTCTGTTTTTTATTGATTCAATAAGTAATGTGGGCCTGAGACGTTATTGGGGCAATCTTACTGGTAGAACCTTGGTAAATGTAAGGAAAGGCAGACACGCAAAATGAAATACCAATTTAAAGTGGTTCTGAAGCCTAAACATTTTTTGGCTTAATGCTTTCCTTGCATTAAAGTGGTTGTAAAGGCTGAAGGTTTTTTTTATATCAGTAATATGGTACACAGGTAATATGGTACAATATGGTATCCGCCCCCTCCTATGTGCCAAACGCTGCTCTCGTGGAAGTAAAGCCTCACTCTGAGCATCCGCTTAAATATTCAAAACAGTGCAAAACAATAAATGATTCACTATACACTAGCCCCAACCAATAGTGAAATCAAATAGCAGCGCTAAATTAATTCCCCTAAAAATATGTGTAAAAATTATATGTGACTAATAATTTGCACCACCCTATATCAACACAATGTGACCTGTGTTCAAAATCAAAATTCATTAAATGCGCATAAAATCTGTGTGAAAAGGATTTTTTTGAAAAAACTTAAAAAACATTAATTTCTGCAAACATATAAAGTCCAATATTCAGTGAAACGTAGTGGTGTTAGTGGTAGTCCATAACGTAATATAGTGCAGATCTTCAATAATTCAATCTTCCACCACACCTCTGTGACTTGTGATTCCACTCCCCTTAGGCGAATAAACTCACCAGCTCCTCTTGCCTTACACTCTCGTGCTTGGCTTTAAGGCTTTTTCCCACACAGAAGGGGGCAAGATGGTGACCTCCAATAAATCCCCGTTTGATATCCAGAGTATATAAGCAAAGCTCCCTCCACATGTAAAGAAGGAAAGCGATCCAATAGTGCAGTAACGCAATAAAACTTTATTAAAACAACACTCTCCTCCACCATTGAACTCACATTTCACAAGTTAAATCAAGCAAAGAGGCACAGCAACCATGGTCATCACCACAAAACACTCCAATCGATGAGAAAAACGTATGGTGGTCACGGCGGACCCAGGCAGCCCAATAGCTGGTGACACTCTCACCCGTTTCCTGGAACCTCCTGGAGCCGCTTCCCCACTTCCTCGTATGGGATACTCATGAGTAAGTCCTTCGTGACGAAACATGTCAGGGGTGGCTATACGGCAATCGAACGTGCATGACGTAGGACGCTGTGACAGGGAGCGCCATACGAGGAAGTGGGGAAGCGGCTCCAGGAGGTTCCAGGGAACGGGTGAGAGTGTCACCAGCTATTGGGCTGCCTGGGTCCGCAGTGACCACCATACGTTTTTCTCATCGATTGGAGTGTTTTGTGGTGATGACCATGGTTGCTGTGCCTCTTTGCTTGATTTAACTTGTGAAATGTGAGTTCAATGGTGGAGGAGAGTGTTGTTTTAATAAAGTTTTATTGCGTTACTGCACTATTGGATCGCTTTCCTTTTTTACATGTGGAGAGAGCTTTGCTTATATACTCTGAATATCAAACGGGGATTTATTGGAGGTCACTATCTTGCCCCCTTCTGTGTGGGAAAAAGCCTTAAAGCCGAGCACGAGAGTGTAAGGCAAGAGGAGCTGGTGAGTTTATTCGCCTAAGGGGAGTGGAATCACAAGTCACAGAGGTGTGGTGGAAGATTGAATTATTGAAGATCTGCACTATAATACGTTATGGACTACCACTAACACCACTACGTTTCACTGAATATTGGACTTTATATGTTTGCAGAAATTTATGTTTTTTAAGTTTTTTTCAAAAAAATCCTTTTCACACAGATTTTATGCGCATTTAAGGAATTTTGATTTTGAACACAGGTCACATTGTGTTGATATAGGGTGGTGCAAATTATTAGTCACATATAATTTTTACACATATTTTTAGGGGAATTAATTTAGCGCTGCTATTTGATTTCACTATTGGTTGGGGCTAGTGTATAGTGAATCATTTATTGTTTTGCACTGAAGGTTTCTTTACCTGCATACATTCTTATGGACACAGAGCCAGACCGGGAACGAGCAGGCATGAGTCCCCCACAGCAAGCAGCTTGCTATGGGGGCACTCGGCAGGAGGGAGGGGCGCAGAGCGCTGGCGGGGGACCCAGGAAGGAGAGGATCGGGACTGCTCTGTGCAAAACCATTACACAGAGCAGATAAGTATAACATGTTTGTTATGTTTTTTTTTTAACCACATGCCGACCGGGCCATAGCTGAAAGACGGCTACAGCGCGGTCGGCTTATTTTGGGTGGGCGTCCATGGACGTCCTCACAGAATCACGCTCCCACGTGCCCCCTGGGGTGTGCACCCGGGAACATCCGTGACTGCCGGATCCAGGGGACCCAGCATATCACGGATCACGGTAAATGGCCGCTGATAGTGGCCGTTTACCACGCGTTCACTCCGTCAAATGATGGAGCATCACTTGTAAACAAACCGGCGTCATGTAATGACACCGGTTCCTCCCTCCCCTCTCTGCACCGATCGGTACAGTGTGAGAGGAGAGAGGGAGAGATCATTTGCAGTGCTGTGGGCACTACAGATCCAGCCCACAGCGCTGCTCAGCTCCCATACTCTGCCAGTACTCTGCCATACTATGCAATACTCTGCAATACTCTGCAATACTATGCAATACTCTGCAATACTTTGCAATACTCTGCAATACTCTGCCAATACTCGCCAATACTCTGCCAATATTCGCCAATACTCTGCAATAAATTTTAACAGAAACAAAGAATTTTTTAATTTTTTTTTATTTTACCGAATTTTCTTTTTGTCTTTTTTGATTTATAGCACAAAAAATAAAAAACCCAGCGGTGATTAAATACAACCAAAAGAAAGCTCTATTTGTGTGAAAAAAAAGGAC
Source organism: Aquarana catesbeiana (assembly GCF_042186555.1). Classification (NCBI taxonomy): domain Eukaryota; kingdom Metazoa; phylum Chordata; class Amphibia; order Anura; family Ranidae; genus Aquarana; species Aquarana catesbeiana. Next base: position 117,437,369 of record NC_133327.1, read on the forward strand.
AAACATTTCAAATGGGTACAGTGTTGCATGGCTGAGTAATTGTCATTCAAATTGTGAGAGTATCGAAAGCTGAAAATTGGTCTGGTTAGGAAGGGGGTTTAAGTGCCCAGTGGTCAAGTGGTTGAATAAAATGTTTTACTTTTACAATCACTTTAAAACATGTTTGGGCCTCAGCAGCCCAACTCACACCCCCCCTCTTTTACTTACCTGAGCCCTCATTCGATCCAGTGCTGTACATGTCTGCAGCTCTCCTCTCCCCTCACTTGCGGGTCTCGCTGGCTTTGCTGGGGTACCAGAAGCTATTGGCTCCCAGTGCCATCAATCAAAGCCAGTGACAAGGGAGCTGGGGGTCTGTGTCAATGGATGCAGCAGCGGGGCTCAAAAGCGAGCATGCATGAGTGTCCTCATGGGAAGCGCCTTCCCATGGGGGCACTACACAAAAAGGAGGGGCCAGGAGCTCCGGCGGGGGACCGGAGGAGAGAAGGTTTGTGGAATTGCACATAGCAAGTAAGTATAGACATGTTTGTTATTTATTTTAATTGTTTTTAAGGTTCTACCTTTACAAGATAGACTTAGCTATTAATTGCCTACTCCACCAGAGCCAGTCATCTAATGATTACTAATAATGATCTCTGCAGTATACATAACTAGAAGGCTTACAGCTGATATTTACTTTAAAAAAAGTGCAATTTTCTGTACATTTACCCCATTTACTTTTTTTTTTCACAGAAGTTACCTTTTATACTGCTCACAGACATGCAATGATAAACAGCTGATCCAACAACAGGCCGGGGGTCAAACACCGTTGACTAGTAAGAGTCTCTAGATAGGCAAAACAGTCTAGTGCAAGGACTGTCAGCAGGTCTGTCAGCAGGCTAATGACTAGTACTGAAGATTGACAGCAAAAAGTCCATAGGCAGGCCGAGGGTCAAACACAGGTGACTAGAAGCAAAGTCTGTGAGTAAGCCAGGGGTCGAGCACTGAAGACAATAGCAAAGTCCAGGAGCAGGCTGAGGGCCAATCACTGGAGACAGGAAGCAATATCCGTAGACAGGCCGAGGGTTAAACACAGTAAGCAAGTGGAGAAGTCCGAGAGGCAAGCCGGGGGTCAGATGCAGGTAGAGATCAGAGCAGGTCAAGGTCAATCCGGGTCACAACAGGTAATCAAGAATCAGGATACAAAGCAGGAACACACGGGGAGCTGAAAGACAAACCAGCAATCTGGCCATGGCACAGAGTGGCTTTTATAGGCCAGTGGGAGGCTCATGTTGTGCGTGCTATTGCGTACGCGCATTCGCGTTACACTGAATCTTTTCGCTGAATTGCACACAAACATTAGCCGTTTAGCCGAATTGCGCACGCGCATTAGCCGTTTCGCTGTATTGTGCCTAGGGATGCGCCGGAGTGCCGCTCTACCGCGCATGTGTGAAGGAAGGCAGCGATATTGGCGAGACTGGTACTTGCCTCTTTCCTGACAGCGTCCATATGACACATAGAGAAGCATCTTGGCCCTGCCCCCTATTCTCCCCTGATTGGTTTACTGGCTGTGATTGACAACCAATAAGGAGAGGGAGTCCCAGTACAGCCGAGGCTCTCATGCACATCGCTGGAGGTTGCTCAGGTGAGCATGAATGCATGAAGGTAAAAAACTTTCAGCCTTCACAAGCACTTTAACTGCACTTTTTATTACACTAGCTATTACATATAATTGAATGCCATCCGGCAGCGCTCCCCATTCTTTGTACTAATGAGAAAATCATCTTCAGATACAGTAAGCAACATGTAACCTTGACATAATGAAACAATCTATAGGTTCACTGCAATTATGTTCCTTACTGCTGTTTTCAACCTTAAAGTTTTCTATGGGATAAAATAAGTCTTATTGGCCAGATGTTAAATTTTCCCCAAGGGCTGTATTCACTTTCAGTTGAAATTCAGCTGGCATTTTCTCAAAGACATTCAAGACTTCTGGATATGAATTTGTTACCATGAATGAGCAGCTGTATCTTTACATGATACCATTCATCCACAACAAAGGAAACAACAGCCAGCGAGGCCTGGGATTGTCTTGGCAGCATGATGCTGAATTTGGTCTTATTACCTTCAGTGTATTCATAACACCCGAGTGACATTTCAGTTCATTGCTCAGTGTACTGTGAACAGTGAACTGAACCTGGTATTTGCTGTGAAGTTCAGTGTCATCTGTCCTCCCTGGTGATTATGAAAGCTTTCTGCCACACAACACATTCCGTCAAAAAGACCCGAAGTGTTGTCACTTATCTCAACCTACATAAATCCTGATTAAATCAAGCTGTAATCACCTGTGTTATAGCACCAAGTGCTGAAGCGTGAACGGGATAACACATCTTTTTATGTTTACCCTGTTTCTCAATAGAAACATTGAAAATAAAAATCTTAGTTAAAAATGTTTTATTTCCTCCATAAAGCAGCTTATACAAACCAATTCTTTCTTTATTACTGCCTACTACAGACTCTTTGTTTATATGTAGCGCTACCCACATAGGGGCCACTGCTAATAACTGGTTCCTCCAAAACAGTACACAGGCTGTCCATCGCCACAAGCACCAGTCCATGCCACCAGCTCCAATAACTCAGTCTATGAGATGTATTTTTGATATGTATTGCTTGAAGAACTTTCAACAGGAGAGGGGTTAGGCCATGGAATACTCCAAAAAGCTTGCACAATAATGGAAGGACACTTTTCTCTAGGCTCACACACACAGATTCTTCTGGGCACACTGGGGAATGGCCAGTACTTTGAGACCCTATGAGAGCCTTCTCAGTCCATAGCTACCTCTGGCACACAGTTACCAGGGATCACAATTCAGGGGAGAAGAAAAAGGGCATCCCTAATGCCGCACATCCATGTAGTCCTAGGATGGTGATGAGAGTGACAACCTCAGCCTGGACTCCAACCAGGCCATGCCCCCAACACATTTGACTCTGGACCCTGGAGCTTAATCATGGTGAACAATTCAGGGTCAGTACTCACTCCCCAGGACAGCTGCATACTTTCTAACTTTCCCCAGACACCGCTTACTGCGGGAGACAATCCTCCTCCAGGCCAGATGCCGTATGGTGAAGTTCCACAGCCAGATCCTCAAGAAGTCTTGTCAATATTCCTATGGCACACATTCCTGGCAAATAGGGCTCATATAATGGTGGGTGCTGCAGCGATTACCAGCTGGGTCCTGGAAACATCAAGCAAGTGTTCATATTCGCCAGCACACCATGGATCAACAATCACCGTACAAAGGTTTCTTTATTGAGAGAGATCACATCACAGAGAAAAGTGCTTATCTCTGTGATATGCTCTCTCTCAATAAAGAAACCTTTGAACGGTGATTGTTGTTCCATGGTATGCTGGCAAATATGTAAACTAGCTCCTCAAGAAGATCGCTTTCAGATCTCAGCTCAGCCACAGCAGCACAGAGGCTCTGGAACCCCCCTGATCGGGAAAGAACAATCTCTCTAGGGCTCCAGACCATTTATCACCTCCTCATGCACTTTTTTCACACTCCCCTCTAGGGATTGGCTAAAGCATAATAAATATTCTGTCTGCTCATTTTACCTTCCCAACCCCATATTCTGGAAACTTCCTCTAGAAGCAGCGGGAAGCAGTCAAAATCTCTGTGAAACCCTGAACAGACCAGAGCAATCGATCACAGCCCTCTTGACTATAGACGGAGCCAAAAACCATCTGATATACATAACTTTAATAGGGCCAGTATTTACTAAACTTTATGATATATATGCATAATTGTTTTCTCTTTTTATATGCTACCAGTGTCCCTAAGCTGTGGTCTTTTAGTGGATTTGTTTGTAGAAACTTGAACAGGAGGGGATTTAAGGGTTGGGAATAATCCAAAATGATAGCAGAAATCAACAGGACACTTCTTACAGAATCATCTTAAAGTAGCATTGACTAAAGGTAATAGGGAAAGGCCAGTAATTTTAGGTCTCTGTAGGAGCAGATCCAGTGCATCTAGAAACCTCTGGCACACAATTCCCTCTAGCAAATGCACACCTGAGAGTCCAAATCAGTTCTTACTCACAATGCCCTATGACACCTGCCACTACCCAGCTTCCATGCGACGCTCTTCAGTGAGGGAGACAAAGATCCTTGTCCAGACCAGACTCCAAGATGATACCCTCCAGCCAAAAAATCATTGTAGCATATCTTCTCCAGGCCCTCAGCCCAGCACCTGCTGAGGCCCAAACAGCAACTCTAGTACGCAGGCTGCATCCCAGGGACAGCAGTCCCAAGACAAAACACTCTGAACAGGCCTCTTAGCCTCTCAGCAACTGTCCCAGCCACATTCTGAGCGACCATCCACAGGGTTTGGCAGGAACATGATAAATTATCATAAATCAGTGGTTGGTTCTCCCATTCTGTGTTCTGGAAGCTTCTACCAGAGGCAGGCAGGAACAATCAATGAAAACTTGATCGGACCAAACAAACAGAACATCACTACACTGAGTACAGTGAAGCCAAAAACTAAATTTAGCCTGACTAGGGCAGGGCTCTACACGCATAATGCAGCTTAAGTGCACCAGCAATATGTATATTAGATCTATTTATTGTACTTTTAATCTTACTCTACACAGAGATTTTACAGTTTGCAGGACAACAATGTAAGCACCAGAAGTCAGGCAGTGGCCATCCCTGGGGCAGAACAACTACAGTATGCAGTTATCCCTTTACACACACCACATGTTTTAACAGAAACATGTACTGTTCACAGCATGTGCTTTCTGACCTTTAAAGTGGAACTTCACTCTCTCAATGTATATTGACTATTTTTTTCCTTGTCAAAAGAAGTTTATTGAGTATACAATGTTATAAAGATACATAAAGATACATAAAGTAAGTTTACAAGGATCTATAAAGTAAGCTCATTGTTTTACAGTAGGGTTTATATAGGTAAATATCATGAAATTTCAAATATTAAACATTGGGTTCACGTAAACCTAAATTAAAGATATATATCATTTCCTTGGTTACTTTTGTAGGTATTTAAATGATTTATACCTACTATACATATTGTTTACAAGTAGAGTGTATATAGGTCAAATAAATTCTGATAATGAGCTTTAATCGTAAGGTGGAGAAAAGGAAAGAGAAAGAAGAAAAAGGGTTGAAAGGTAGAGGTATGGTCCACAAGGTTGTCCCGCTCGTCAGTTTATTATTCTTTTTAGTTCTCTTTGAAGCCTTAGAATGGGTGTCTCTGTAAGTCATTTAATCTGTTACCATGGCAACAGGACAGAGTCATTGAAATTTGACAGGAACTGTTGTTTTATCCAAGGATGCCAAAGTTTTTCAAATTTTGGAATTTGATTTTGATCGATGGCTACCATCTTAGCATGGGACATTGTATTATTCATTCTGTGAATTGTTTCTGCTAGTACCAATCTAGGAGATTTCCATGCCTTGGCCACTGTTTGTTTTGCAGCCGTTATTAGTTGGATCATAAGTTTGAATTGAGAGAGTGTTAACCATTCCGGTTTTAGATTAAGTAAAGTTAAATATGGATCTGGTTGTATTATTTTTTTAAATATTTTAGATGCAATCACGAAGACTTCCTTCCAGAAGGTTTGGATTACTGGGCACGTCCACCATATGTGTAAATATGTGCCTATTTCTGGGCATCCTCGAAAACAAAGAGCTGAGGTATTAGGTGAATATTTTGCCACTCTAGCGGGTACAAGGTACCAGCGAGTTAGGACTTTATAATTTGTCTCCAGTGCCAAGATGTTGGGTGAAGATGACTTAGATGTGAGCCATATATTAGACCAGTCCGTGTCTTCTAAAGTTCGTCCCAGCTCCTCCTCCCACCTCTGAACGTAAGAGGGTCTATTAAGATTTGGTACTCCATATAATTGATTATAAAGTGATGAAATTGTACCTTTAGCAAATGGATCTTTTGTACAGATTGATTCAAAAATGGATAATTGGGATAATGGTGTATCCCCCTTTAGGAATGGTGTATAGAAATTTTTGATTTGGAGATATCTAAATATCTCAGAGTTTGGTAGATCATATTTTTCTCTAAGCGATGGGAATGAAAGGAATGATTTAGATGCTTTGAAGTCATTTAGTGTCTGAATGCCTGATGTTGTCCAAGCTTTAAAAGAATTTGGGTAGATCCATGCCGGATAAAAGGCCGGATTTCTGATAAAAGAAAGGAGAGGATTGTGTGGAGATTGTAACTGATATTTGGTTTTTAGTTTATCCCAGAGAGATAAGAAGTGTTTAGTTATGGGATTATGAATTTTAAAGCGGTCTTTAGGATCAAGCCATAATAAATTTGATATTAATAGAGGGTCATTTTCTGAAGCCTCTATAAATACCCATAATGGGATTTCCTGTTTTGCATGGTATTTGGACAGACTGGCCAAATGTGCTGCTCTGTAGTAGTTAGTAAAATTAGGGTATCCCAGGCCTCCTTTATTTTTGGGAAGATGTAGTGTGTGTATAGGTATACGTGGTTTAGAAGATCCCCATATAAACGAAGTTGCTCTTTTTTGTACTATTCTCAAAAAATAGGAAGGAATTGAAATAGGGAGGACTCTGAATAGATAAAGCAATTTGGGTAGAATAGTCATTTTGATTGCATTAATCTTCCCTATCCAGGATAAAGGAAGTTGCGACCATTGTTTTATTAGATTTGTGATCTGTCTTAATACAGGAGGATAATTGGTTGAGAATAAGTCAGAATGAGATGCTGTTAAATGAATTCCAAGATATGGGATTGATTTTTCTGCCCATGTGAATGGGAGTGCAGCCCTAGCCGGGATCAATTCCATGTTTGTGAGTGAAATATTAAGCACTAGGCATTTCTTAGGATTAATCATAAGGCCGGATAGGGCTGCAAATCCATCAAGAGCTGGTATTAAGTTAGGACCAGAGACCTGTGGTGATGATAGAAAAAGTAATATATCGTCTGCAAATATACATAATTTGTGTGTAATACCTCCTACTTCAATGCCAGTTATAGTTTGGTTTGTTCTGATGTATTGGGCCATGGGTTCGAGTATAAGGGCAAATAATAAGGGAGATAATGGGCAACCCTGTCGGGTACCTCTTTTTCGATATTAAAGGCTTCAGATTTGTATCCAGCATATTTTATATAGGCTTTGGGTTTATTATATAATGCTTTGATCCATGTTAAAAAGTGGGGTCCAAAACCCCATTTTTGTAATGAATATTGCATATATTGCCAGGATACTGTGTCAAATGCCCTCTTAATATCGAGAGATAGAAAACATAAAGGGATTTTCCGTTTTTTAGCAATATGTGCCAATAACACTGCCCTGCGTATATCATCGCCTGCCTGTCTATTTGGCATGAAGTCTACTTGATCTCTATATATTAATTTTCCTATAATGCTATTGAGGCATTTTGCTATTATTTTTGCTAATAATTTAATATCAAGGTTTAACAGAGAGATAGGCCGATAATTCACACAGGAAGTATCATCAGAAAGGGGTTTTGGGATCATACAAACAATTGCCATTAGTGTTTCTTGCCGAAAAGAATGTCCATCTAGAAGTTTGTTAAAAGTTTCAGTGAGAATGGGAGAGAGTATTTCTGAGAATGTTTTATAGTATAAAGCCGAGTAGCCGTCTGGGCCTGGTCTTTTGTTAAGTTTTAGGTCTTTTATGGCGTTAGCAACTTCATCTATAGTTATAGGCTCATCCAAACTGCTTTTTTGATTCTGAGATAACTCAGGTAAGGTTATTTTTGAGAAGAAGGATTCAGCTTCTGTAGGATTAAATTCATTGTTTGTCTTGTATAAAGTTGCGAGATGTGAGTGAAATTTATGGACTATTTTAACTGGATTACAAGTGTAAACATTTTTTGATAATTTCGAACGTATTGGTTTGAAAGATTTGTTAGTTGAATTTAATGCCCGAGCCAAATATGTACCTGGTTTGTTTGTATTCATGTAGAAATTGTGTTTGGAGCGTTTGAGGGATTTATCAACTGACTCAGTGAGAAATAGATCGTATTCCAATCTAGATTTTTCCAGATGAGATTTTGTACTCTGAGATGGATTATCTTGAAATGATATGTAGGCTGCATTAAAATTGAGCTCTAGTTTTTTTGCTAGATTTTTGCGTTCCCGTTTAAATAGTGCCATTTGTCTTTGTATTGTACCACGCAAGACAGGCTTATGAGCTTCCCACAGTGTTATTGGGGAGATGTCTGTTGTATTATTAATTGATATGTATTCCTTTAAAGCTTGTTCAATGGCCTTCTGATGTAGTGGGTGTTTGAGCATTATGTCCGGTAAGTACCACGTTGGGTCATGCGCTTTTGGTATGGCTGAGGCTATAGTAGTGTATACTGCATTATGGTCAGACCACGGAATCGGAATTATATCTGATGCAATAATTTCTGGTATCATTCCTATTGTTAGAAAAATATGATCTATTCTGGTGAAGGTTTGATGAGGGTGCGAGAAATAAGTGAATTTCTTTTTCATTGGGTTACTTTCTCTCCATGAATCTACCAGATTGTATTTGGAAAGAAGTTGAGAAAAAGGTAATCTAGAGGTTATTTTGGATGGTGTAAAAGGTGATTTATCTAGAAATGGGAGGAGGACCTGGTTCGAATCCCCACACATTATCACTGTTCCTATTTTGTGTGTATTAATCACTTGTAATATATGTGAGAGGAATGGTGTAGGTTGTTTGTTAGGAGCGTAGTAGGAAATCACCGTGATTGCTGTATCCATTATATAACCCATGAGTATCAGGTATCTACCTTCTGGGTCTTTAATTTCTGATGATAAGGTGAATGGTGTGGATCGGTGAAATGCAATTAGAGTTCCCCTTTGCTTGGTACAGGCAGAAGCCGTGTAAATTTGTTGATAAAAAGGAGAAATATATTTTGGAGTAGAATCTTTGGTGAAGTGTGTTTCTTGGAGGCATACTATGTGAGCCTTCTTGTTATGGAAAGTACGGAAGGCTTTGGTCCTTTTTTGAGGGACATTTATTCCCTGAACATTCAGGGAAAGTATATTCAGTGGTGCCATGGCAATAGATCAAATAGTTTTGACTTACTTTTTGTTATGCAGAGCTGACTGCGCAGATCAACCTGTGTAGACTGAAGAGATGAATAGATAGAAAAGAAACCAGTGAATTCTGGAGTAAAGAGTAAACAAAAAACATATGAGATTAGATGATACATTGTATAAATTATTTTTTGCAAGTAATCACAATTTACCCGTGAAAGAGAATAAATATCTCTCTCAGGGGAATAAGTGCCTTCGTCACACTCCCACATAATATGGTTGGGAGAATGAGGAGGGCTAATTGGGGGTACACGGATCTTCCGCTTACAGGAGAGAAGTGCTATGTCAAAAGACATCAAAATTATGTTTCATTAATTGGAGTGCAGAATATAGTTTTTGTTGAAATTATTTATTCCAGGGTGGTTGTATATGGTTAGTCTTGCCCTAGGCTAAATAATTCAGTTAGAAAGGTACTGTTAATAACTTTGGTATTGATGAAGATAGTTTGAATTATTTTGGGATTTTAACCCTTTTAGAGTAAACAATTACATATTTTATTCATATGTAACTGTTTAGATATGTTAACTCATAAAATTGAGGTTGTATTGCTTCAGATTAGAATAAACAAAAACATAATTCTAGGAACTAGTTAGGTAATAATATATTTGTTTTAAGAAAAGAAAGAAAAAGCTTCCATTACTTCTGGATTATTGAACATATTTGTCCTAAAAAGTAATAAATCTATTGTTATTACCTGATAATATATAACTGAACAAGAATTTCCTTATTTCACTTATATATTCTAAGGCTATATGAATCAGAAGTAATAAGAAATATAACTGGAATGTAACATGATCCCACACAGTGTGTGACTATCAGAATGCAGTTACATTCAGTTATAAATATAGGTTTTTTTTTATAGAGAACCATCTCTTAGTATAATATATGAAGAGATATCAGGAATTAGGATGTCAGTCCATTGAATCTTCTTGGTCCATGGATGATGTGGCATAACGGCCTCTTTTGTGAGAATGATGATTCCCATTTTGTTCTGAAATTTTCTGGGTGCTGCCTGAAGGTGAAGATGACGCTATTCTTCTGCGTGTGGGAGTGTTGCTGCTTGTGGGTTCTGTCAGATTTAATTTTAAAAGGGTTTGTTGTAGTTCATCTGCCGATCTGCTTCTGTAAATTGTACCTTGGTAGTTAAATCTGACTGAAAAGGGGAAGCCCCATTGATACATAATCTTGTGGCGTTGCAGTTCCATTAGTTGGGGTTTCATGGATCGTCTTTTAGTAATAGTAAGTTGGGATAGGTCAGCAAAAATTTGATAATTGTGTCCTTGAAAATTAAGTTCCTTTTTTTCTCTTGCAGCAATTAGTATTTGTTCTTTTGTTCTGTAATAATGAAATTTTGTGATTATATCACGTGGGGGTCCATCTTTCTTTTTGGCTGTGAGGGCTCTGTGTACTCTGTCCAGTTCTAAACGTTCAATAGGGATATCTGGCTTTAGTTCTTGTAATAGAGCAGTAATAGTAGATTGCAGGTCTGTCACAGTTTCAGGTATTCCCCTTATGCGCAAGTTTGAACGTCTGGCTCTATTTTCGTAATCTTCGAGCTTAGTTTGAAGTATTAAATTCTCTTTTTTTAATTGTTCCAATTCTGTTATATTTTCTTGGGTTGTAATTTCAATTTCATCATTTTTATTTCTAAGGCTGCGGTGCGGTTTCCCAGCTCTCTTATTTCTTTGGTTAGGCTTTTTGTTATTTGGTCTGAGGTTTGTTTTAAAGCCTTATGAAGCATCTTTTCAAATTGTAATAATATTACTGGGGATACTGAGGAGGCTTGTGGAGAAGTTTGTGAGAGGATTTGTTCTGTATCTGACTCAAATGGAGAGTCTTGCTGTGACATTTTCTGTCTGTGAGAGCGCCCTGATGCTGTATCTTGTGAGGTGACTGGAGCTGCTTCAGCTGCAGTGAGTGCCTGTGAGCTCTTTGTGAGGTGATTTTTATTTCTGCCACGGTTTCCTCCCAGTACCATATTTCCTGCCCAAACTTTCACAGTTTGTTCCCTGGGGCAAAAAGGTTCAAATGGATACCTTTTGAGCCTGCAGGCTCCGCTTTGTCCTTCTCTTCTCTCCTCAGCGGTGTGGAGCTCTAACAATGCATGTCTGCTCTGCTAGGCTCCGCCTCCTGCCCTCTCATATTGACTATTTTTAATCCTTATGCTGCTAACATTAGTAAATAGATAGAAAGGTATATTATATTTATTTTTTTTTACATGTCTTTAGTTACTTCCTGGTTTCTTTGCCTAGGCAAATGACGTCATACATCCCAGGAGGGGAGGAGGGGTGTTCTCGGCTAAGCACACCCTCCTGTCTACATGCCTGAGCTAAGGGCACATGGATTTCAGGAAGTAAATGCTGCCCTTTCTCAAGATGACTGCAGCCAGAAATGCTAGGCGGTGTTTTTCAAATTGATTTCTCAGCAAAATAAAGCATGGAGTCATGGATGGATCAGTGAGTTTGCTTTGAATATTAACAACTAATTAAAAAGATTTTTTGGTTTGTGGTGCTCAGATACAGTGTATTTCCGCTTTAAGAAATGTCTGTGACACTCACTGCCACATCCAGACAAGAATGTAAAGTTTAAAATATAATATTTTTCTTCAAAAAGCAAAAAACTCTTTATTTCAGGTTGGAACATTCATAGATTCAACTTTTTTAGTTTGGATTAGGATGGAAAGGGATTGGAGCCCCTGCCAGGCTTTCATTGCTGTTTGGGATATTCACCCTCTGTCTACAGTTCTACTTTATATAATATACATTTAATGAAACGATATTACAAAACAGATAATTAGCAAAACTAAAGTAAATGGGATTAAAAGTAAAAACAAAACAAAAAACCCAGTTCCCCAGGTTTTTGGTTTCAGGCTTGCGGGGTAAAGCTGGCCATACACACATCGATTTCTTTTGTTCATTATTTTGGCTGAATGAAATAAATCTTACACATTCCTCAATCCCTGCTAAACAGTGCAAATGGACATATCCCTCCTGCTGGCTATTCATTGTATTCTGATATTCAGAATAGCAGAATAGTGGATGCATCTGTTTGGATGAAGGCACTGTTCATCTGACAATTTTCAGCTCGGCTTTTTTGAGAAAAGTTGATTTAACAACCTACTTTTGTCAAGCTGGGTAGTGCCAACAGGGGCACCCACCGCTTAAGTTTCAGCTAATTCAGCACAAATTGGCCACAAATGTGTATTGCAGTCTCAAAGTAATACTAAAGGCTACCTTTTTTTTTAACTTCAATGGTATTTATTTAAGTTTTCACAGTACAGGATAAAGACCTTGGCATCATATGTTACAGTGTACAGTATTCATAGTCCATCAAACATACAGTATAGGCGAGGACAATTTACCTCTTATTCCTTCGAGGCTGTTTAGCAAAGGTTCTGGTATCAATTTTGCCTTATCTACTTTATCAGTTGTGGTTTGTATAACACACTATATGGTGGATTCTCCACCTTACGCATTACACTATACTCTGTCACTTTATGTCAACTTTATAATGTAGGTCTCAGAGTACGTCCCCCACGCCAGGAGTTACCCGCCCCCCAGCAATCAGCTGGGGGAGCCTGGGTCTCCAAGCCTTGGGAGTCGCAGTCCAGACCCCACAATACTAGGGTCATAAGGGGGGAAAGGGGGATAGACGATGAGAGGAAGGAAAAATGGTCTTGGAGGGATTAGGAGGCAGGATTGGGGAGAAGAAAGGGGGAGAGGGGGGCGGGGGAGGGGGGGAGGACTCCACGCTCTTTGTTATGTCATTCCGGAACGGTCCTAGTTAGTGATTGTCCGGGGATCATTTGTTAGGTATCTGATCCATGGGTCCCATACTTTATTAAACAACTTCATTTTATCCTGCATAATTGCTGTTAATCTTTCATTTAAGCCAAGACATTTTGTGTTTAAGTTGGTCAAATGGTAGGGCTGCAGACTTCCCATTTTTCGCTATTGTGATTTTAGCTGATATGAATATGAACGTAAGAAGCCGTCTATGGGTTTTTGAGGCTTCTTCACCCTGCTACCCAAGAGTGCATGCTTTGCGGATTTGGGCAGGTTGATCTGGGTGAGAGTGTATATGAAGTTGTAGACCCTGATCCAGAATCTCCGTACTTTGGGACATAGCCACCATACATGTTATGCCGTTCCCACCTCGCCACAGCCCTGAAAGCACTCTGGAGCAGCCCCGGGTACAAAAGTGGCCAGTCTAGCCGGTATCATATACCACCTTAATAGAACCTTATAATTTGCTTCTATAATTGAGGTGTTGGCAAGTGATCTACAGGCTGTCATTGTTATCGAGTGCCAGTCCTCGAGGTCCAGAGTTTCTTGTAAATCTTGTTCCCACTGAGTCATGTAGGTCAGTTTTACTGAGACATATGTCAAAATCGTATATATTGTGGATATGTGACCCCTAACTTTATTTTCAACACGTGTTCCATGGGAGTCATTGTCACAAAGTCTGCCTTGCTTGCTAGGGTTTGCATATAGTGGTGTATTTGGGTGAAACTATAGTGTTCAGAGTTCGGTAGTTGACGTTTTTGATCACAAAGATCTGCTATCCATATGAAGCCCTTGTTGGACCACCATTCAAATGCAGGGGGGTGAGACCCGGGGTGAATTCTCTATTTCTCAAGAGAAATAGCGCGTTATGGGGTGACTTGAATTTCTGAGCCCTCAAGAGTCTGTCCCAAATGTCTAACGACAAGGAGAGAGTGGGGCATAATATGGTTGGTCTCTCTTTCATTGGTAGCCACATAATATGAGAAATTGGGGTGACAGGAATAAGATTCCATGGTCATCCATAGTTTTTGGGGTTGATGGGAGTAAAACTTAGTGAGTTGGGCCAGCTGGGCCGCATAGAAATATTTCTGCAAATTGGGCAGTCCGAGACCTCCCTTCTGTTTTGATGTGAACAGTGTGCATTTGTTCACCCTGGGCCTCTTGTCCCGCCATATAAACTTGAGAATCTTTTTTTGGAATGTCATCAGGTCAGATGTGACAAGCGCCACAGGTATAGTGTGAAACAAGTACAAGATTTTTGGAAGAATATTCATTTTTATTGAGTGTAATATGCCGAACCACGATGGAGGGTGGATTTGCCATCTGGCTAGGTCCCCTGTCAGGCGTCTGAACAGAGCAGGGTAATTGTGTGTATATAGGGTTTGAATGGAAGGGGTCAATCGTAGTATTCCTAAGTAAGGAAGAGCTTCCGTCTCCCATTGGAATTGGTAGGATTGTTCGAGCGCTCTCTGAATGGAGCTCTGTAAGGAGAGATTCAGTGCCCTTGATTTGTCGTAGTTCATTTTAAGGCCTTAGATTTCTGAGAATGGTTGCAGGATTGCATATATTAATAAATATAAATGAGCAGCGCTGTGAATAAATGTATAATTGTGAAAATATACCAGTGTAAATAAAATAATTAGAACCCAATTTAAATGGATAACATAGTTCCTGAAATCAAAACATAGGGTGTTTGATAAACAGTCCTAACACATTGAACAAAGTCCAGATGGATATAGTGAAAAGACATAGGCATAAGCCCCAGTCTGAAGGCAGGAATGCAGATAAAAAAGTTGATGCTTCACCGCACCACTGTGATAACTAGAAATGAGATGCGCGCTTACCAAACGGCAAGCATAAGAGGGCTTGCGACCTTAACCCGGTCAGGGCCTTTCATCGGATGAAGACAACGGCATGCCACTTCATATACCATGGAATAATAACCCGCTGTCCACCAAGTACCAGGCAATCCCTCTAACATAGGGATAATAAACTCCTAGCTGGGGGTTGTTCTCATTAGAGATACCCCGGAGAGAGAGAGAGGAGAACAACATAGCGTAATCCTGGTTGGTAATTTTATTAAAAAGAATTAAAATCACACTTACAATGTGATGGATACACATAAACATGGGAAGCCGGCCGGCTAGAGGCGAACACCCGTCCTGCAGACGGTAGATGCAGCACGTCAGCACGCCCAGGATTGCATATAAGTTGGGGAGGGAGGTGATAGGTGAAGACAGAGCCAACAGGAGGTCATCAACAAAAAAGTAAGCACTTATGCGTCCTATCTCCACATTCTATGCCCTTAACATCTGGATAGGAGCGGATCTTTATTGCCAGTGGTTCCATTGCTGGAACGAATAGCAATGGGGATAAAGGGCATCCCTGGCGAGTTCCCCTTCGAATGTCAAGGGATCGGGATCAGTATCCCCTGAGCATCAAAGATGCCGTCGGTATATCATACAGCATTTGAAGGAGAGCCAGAAAGCATTCGCCAAACCCAAAGCGGTAAAAAACATTAAGTAGATAGTCCCAGGATAGGCGATCAAGCGCCTTCTGGATGTCCAACAAAAGCAATATGCCCTGTCTAGGTCCTTTGTGGTCCCAGTCTGATTGAATGGCTGAGATTAAATTTACGATTCTGCGGGTCTGAATCGACGCCTAGCGGTTTGGGACAAAGCCCGCCTGATCTAGATGAATATTTTGTGGTATAAAAGAGTTTAGTCTAAGAGCGAGTACTTTTGTTATTATTTTTAAATTCACGTTAATCGGGGAAATTGGGCGGTAGTTGGCGCAATCCCCTAGGTCCTTTCCCGGTTTTGGTATAACATGTATGTATTCTGCATTTTCGTGTTTAGGGATGCTGTTTCCCTGTCTCAGGTCATTAAAGTAGGAACACAAATGGGGGATTAGGATCTCTTGATATTTTCTATAATAGTGTCCCAAGAAGCCACCTGGGCCTGGGGCTTTAGAGGGATGTATGGTTTTTATGGCCATCTGATCTCTGATTCCGTGAATTCTTTATCCATAAGTTCTGCATGAGCGTGTGTAAGCTGGGGCAATAGAATGTCTTGAAAGAATGTTTCTGCTTTTGTTTGTTTGAATTTATCTGGTGTGTTATACAGTTTGGCGTAGAATTTGTGGAATTCCTAAACAATCAGTTCAGGGTTTTGTGTGGGGTGTCCCGTAGGTAGTCGCAGTTTGGGAAAAGTTGGCGTATATGTTCGGGGTACCAATTTCCTAGCCAGCATTGTGGTTAGTTTGTCTCCCATTGTATAGTACTTATGTTTCAACCAGCGAAAACTTTTTTCTGCTTGAGTGGTCAGGCTTAGGTTTAGTACCAGTCTCGCTTCGTCTATCTTATGCCTTATGTTTACCTGGGGGGCCATATGCTGTTCTTTCATGAGTTTGTCTAGATTCACTTCTAATTGTTTGATTGTTTGTTCCCAGACCCGTTTGGCCCTGGCTACTATTTGAATACGTTTACCCCGCATAGTAGCCTTGTGAGCTGCCCAGTTTATCGCAGGGGACGTGTCCGTTGACGAATTGACCCGAAAATAGTCCTGCAATTCTTTCTCGATTTCAGTATAAAGTATGGGGTCATTTAATAAGCCTACATTAACCTCCCTGGCGGTATGATTATTTCAGATTTTATATGCTGAAAGCAGTACAATTATTTTGCATGGAAATTTGGCGTTTTATAGGCCTGTAATTCTTATGCCGCGTACACACGGTCGGACTTTCCGGCGGACTTGGTCCGGCGGACCAGAGTGTGCCGGACAATCCGCCCGTGTGTAGGCGCCAGCGGACTTTTCCGGCGGACTTTTTCCCCAAAGTCCGCCGGACCAAGATTTGAAACCTGTTTTAAATTTATCCACCGGACTCAGTTTCGGGCGGAAAGTCCGCTCGTCTGTGTGCTGGTCCGACGGAAAGTCCGCTCGTGTGTATGCTGGTCCGACGGACCAGATACGACGCGAGGGCAGGGTATTGCATCTCACGCTCGCTGCAATAGGAAAAACAGATTTTCCTATTGCGGTGAGCGCGGGGCATACCAGGCCCTTAGGTCTGGTATGGATTATAAAGGGGAACCCCCTACGCCGAAAAAACGGCGTGGGGCCCCCCCTAAAATCCATACCAGACCCCAATCCGAGCACGCAGCCCGGCCGGTCAGGAAAGGGGGTGGGGACGAGCGAGCGCCCCCCCCCCCTCCTAAACCGTACCTGGCCGCATGCCCTCAACATGGGGGGGTGCTTTGGGGGAGGGGGGCGCCCTGCGGGGCCCCCCACCCCAAAGCACCTTGTCCCCATGTTGATGAAGACAAGGGCCTCACCGGGCGATGTTGACCACGCCCCCTAAAACGTCACAGTCCCAGCATGCCCAGGGACTGTGACATCATTAGGGGGCGGGGTCTCCGCCTATATAAGTCACAACGGAGCCCTCAGAGAGCAGTCCAGCCGGAGAGAGCGTCGTGTCAACATCTGGAGAAGAGAAGAGGGAAGAAGCCAAGAAGCCCAGAAGCCCGGACCTCTGCTGGCAAGAGAGCTACCTGAAGACAGCAGAGGAACCGGCCGAAGAACTGGAACACCGGGAGAAGAGAGCGGAGAAGAACCAACCGGACGCCGGGAGAAGAGGAACCGGAGGAACCCCCGAAGCCGGAGGAAGACCCCCCCGGAGCTGTTTAATAAATTATTTTAAAAACCTGTGTAGTGTGTTTTATTATTGACACTTTTTCCCTAGGTGAATGGGTAGGGGTACCATGTACCCCATACTCATTCACATAGGGTGGGGGGGCGGGATCTGGGGGCCCTCTTATCAAAGGGGGCTCCCGGATTCCGATAAGCCCCCCGCCCGCAGACCCCGACAACCAACGGCCAGGGTTGTCGGGAAGAGGCCCTTGTCTTCATCAACATGGGGACAAGGTGCTTTGGGGTGGGGGGCCCCGCAGGGCGCCCCCCTCCCCCAAAGCACCCCCCCATGTTGAGGGCATGCGGCCTGGTACGGTTTAGGAGGGGGGGGGCTCTCGCTCGTCCCCACCCCCTTTCCTGACCGGCCGGGCTGCGTGCTCAGATTGGGGTCTGGTATGGATTTTAGGGGGGACCCCACGCGTAGGGGGTTCCCCTTTATAATCTATACCAGACCTAAGGGTCTAGTATGCCCCGCGACGGGGCTCGCAAGGTGTCAATTTTGCCGATAAAAGCGGCAAGATTGATTTCCTTTTCTAGTCCCGTCGCACATGAGTCACGTTCAAAATGAACGGACTTGTCCGTGTGTGGGCAAGTCCGTTCATTCTGAAAGTCCGCCGTAACTCCGGCGAAAGTCCGTCGGAAAGACGGGCGGACTTAGCCCGCCGGAAAAGTCCGGTCGTGTGTGGGCAAGTCCGTCCGTTTTAAAGTCCGGCGCACCTGGCGGACAAAGTCCGTCAGAAAGTGTGCCGGACCAAGTGCGCCGGAAAGTCCGACCGTGTGTATTAGGAAGCATTAGGAATAACTAACTTAAATCTGTCCAAACAAGAATATAGTAGACATCTCGGGTATGATAAATTTTGAAACACTAAATCATAAATTATAATATAATAAATAACTATAAATAATTATACCAAATAATATAATAATAATAAAACTTATTTAATAATGTAATCAAATCGAAAACACTGAAATTTGCTCAGTTGCAGAATTGTTGCTGTCATTACTTTTCAGTGTTTGATGACAGATCTCCCCACAAATCACTATCGCTCAATTCTGCAAGTGATTCTAATTTATTATCGCTGTTTTCTAGTTGTTCTAAAACCACTTTTGATGTAAATGGACGGTTTTGGTTGCTATGGACAATCTCCAGTTTCCAGGCAGAAAGAACAGTTTTTATAATATAAATCTGCATGCAGCGCACTGGAGAAACTACTAGGGACAAAAGGGATGTGAAATAATTTCATACAGTAATGCAATCTGTAAGATTACAGTGTACTGTATGTATAGTGTGTGTTTCACTTTTTGAATTTGGCGCCGTTCTCCGTCCCCGTGCGTCGCAACGCTTGCAGGGAACGGAGCTTGGCTCCGCGATGAATCGAGCAGAGGATGAGCCGCTCACACTGCGGGGAGACATCGCAGGATCCAGGGGACAAGGTAAGTAAGCTCTTCCTGGATCCTGCGATGCAATCCCAAGTCTGGCTCGGGGGTACCGCTTTTGGTTCTGAAATTCCACCCCGAGCCAGACTCGGGAATACCGCCAGGGAGGTTAAATCGCCATGGGGAGGGGTGTGGTTTGGTCCAGAGGCCCGTTAATGAAAGTTTGATCGTGGAGTGATCAGACCTGGGGGTGGACAGAATGTTCACCGTCCTTATGTACGACAATAAGGAGGTATGTACTAAAAAGTGGTCTATCCGGGAGTAAGTATGATGTACCTGTGAAAAGTGCGTGCAGTTTCTAGCGGAAGGGTTTGTCTCTCCCCAGGCGTCAATCAGATCATACAAGTGAAGTAGGCGTGCTACTTTGCTGCTTCCACTGGGTGGTCGCTTAAGTATCATTTTAGTGGGGTCTGATTTATCCATGATCCGATCTAACGGTATATTGCTGTCGCGTCCCATGATTACCTGCCCCTGTACTTTGGGCATCAATATTTTGAACATTTTGCTAAAGAACTCTACCTGTCCAGAATTAGGGGCATAATAAGAAATAAATGAAACCAATTGGTCATGAAGGCGTCCAACTGTCATAATATATCGGCCGTTTTTGTCCTTAACTATAGTGATGGGATGAAGGGGGTCTGTTTTGAAAAGCAGATAGCCACCCCCATTTTTTTTCCGGCCCAGAGGATAAATAATATTGCAGGTATTTGATATTCAGATATCTAGGAGCCGGGGTTTTAGAAAAATGTGTTTCCTGCAATAAAAGTACATCGGCTCGCGTGATAGAATTGGAAAGCTTTGGTTCTTTTGGTTGGGGAACTAAAGCCGTGGACATTGTGGGTAACTATGGAGTAGTTAGTGGAATATACCTTAGCCATCGTGGTAGGGCAGAGCACTCTTACCTCGTATAATGTAGTTAAATGGTGGAACCTCTGAGACAAGTGGTATCATCTTCCATGTCAGCCAGGACCGGATCGGTGCGTGGAGTCAGGATCCGGGGTGGGGGGGGGGGGAGGAAAGAGGGGGAAGAAAAAAGAATAAGTTAATGAAGGAAAATTGAACACTTGGCCTCAGGCCCATGTCATCCTGCTTATTACATATTGTATAGTTATCGTTATTTTGGGTGGAAACCCCAATCGAAAGCAATGTCCGGGAATGTATGTGCGGGGGTACCGTCATCCGCAGAGGAAGGTAGTCTCGCTAATGGGGGCTTGTATGTCCACCCCGACCCAAAGGTCTAAAACAGGCAGGTACCCTTTCGGCCATGCGTGCTCTGAAATTGTGGGCACAAGGGGGGCCCTATAACATCACTCCGAGGAGATAGGCACAGTACATTACTGCATCACAGCAATACTGACAATAAACATTGACTATTCAAGTAATTAACCAAATAGAACGGTAGATCCACTGTCAATAGTAGGTATCATCCAGTCCAACTGGGAGGAACTTTATCAACCCCTGTTTAGGGGGAAGTAGAGTCCGACTGGATTCAGGTAATTGGAGAAGACCTTCTGACCGACAATGTCTTATGGTCCTGCCACAATGGAGAGAGAGGATGATTTGCTTGATGGGAGGGGGAGGTGGTTTGGGAGTCTCGTGTGATGATCCCCAGGTCTAGTAACAAATCGTCGCCATCTTGGAACGTAGAAAAGGAGTGGGATCTGCCCTTGTAAGAGAATGACAATTTGAATGGAAATGCCCATCTGTATTTTATCTGTCTGTTCATGAGCTGTTGCATAAAGGCTTCATGTTTCTCTGTTTTTGCACTGTAGAAGGAGCTAAATCCGTGAAAAGCTGGATAGGTGCTTCAAATAGTAATAAATCCGGTCTATTGCGGGCGGCAAGCATCAGCTTCTCTTTTATGTGGTAATAATGCGGCTTTACTATTATATCGCGCGGTAAGCCATCAGACCTAGGGGCTGTTAGGGCGCAATGAATTTTATCGATCTCCATTTGGTGCGTGTTTATATCAGGAATCTGTTCTTTCATCAGTTCTCTCATGGCTCCTTTTAAATCAGTATGTTTCAGGAAGTGCCCTTATGTGCACATTGTATCTGCGAGACCGGTTTTATAAATCTTTGATTTTAGTATAGGCCTCATCCAGTATGTACTGGAGATTGGTAATCATATTAGAATTCTGATTAACCTTTGTAACTGTGCTGTCCACCTTGGATTTGATTATCTCAAACCTTTCTCCTATGCCCTGGACGTCAAGCTTGAGGTCAGTGGTTATTATGGCACATGCTTTAGATCTTGCTGCAGCATTGTAGAAAAAACATGCAAGCAGCACAGCATCTCCAGCATAGTGTGCAGGTTGGGGTGCAGGCAGTTCCCTGTCAGGGCTGGGTTGGCTGAAGATTAAATCTGTCATCTCTGCCATATTTCTGTCCACAGTAGGGATGAGCCGAACACCCCCCAGTTCGGTTCGCACCAGAACCTGCGAAAGGACTGAAAATTCGCACGAACGTCAGAACCCCATTGACGTCTATGGGACTCGAACGTCGAAATAAAAAGTGCTCATTTTAAAGGCTAATTTGCATGGTATTGTCCTAAAAAGGGTTTGGGGACCCGGGTCCTGCCCCAGAGGACATGTATCAATGCAAAAAAAAACTTTTAAAAACGGTTGTTTTTTCAGGAGCAGTGATTTTAATGATGCTTAAAGTAAAAACAAAAAAAGTGAAATATTCCTTTAAATATCGTACCTGGGGTGTGTGCTTAGAACAGTCCCTGCACAAAATGTAATTTTTAAAGGAAAAAAAGTCAATTAAAACTGCTTGCAGCTTTAATGTAATGTCGGGTCCTGGCAATATGGATGAAAATCAGTGAGACAAACGGCATGGGTACCCCCTAGTCCATTACCAGGCCCTTTGGGTCTTGTATGGATATTAAGGGGAACCCCGCACCCAAATTAAAAAAGGAAACAGCAGTATACAGGCTCTGTACTCTGAACAGCAGTATACAGGCGCTGCAAACAAGACAGGGACTGTAGGTTTGTTGTTAAGTAGAATCTGTTTGAAATTTTGAACTGGTACATTTTGAACGTGTTTAGCTCCAGCCAAAAAATCTATTTTAAGCTTTTTGGAAAACATAGGGAAGGGTTATCACCCCTGTGACATTTGTTTTGCTGCCTGTGCTCCTCTTCAGAAGATTTCACCTCACTTTTTGTCCCAATGACAAATGTTTTTTGAAAATTTGGGGTTTTTTGTGAAACAAGGATTAGTGATAAAGCATCAGTGGAATGGAGAAATGTTTTTCCCATAATAACTCTTACAGGAGAGAATTTCCCTTCCTAGGGGTAGATTTCATCTCACTTCCTGTTGTCTCCTTCTGTTTGCAAGTAGGAGTCGTTTGTAAGTTGGATGTTTGATAGTAGGGGCCTGCCCTATATACTCAATAGAAATTTTGGCCTTAGGTGTTGTTGTGGCCACAACACTGTAAGCCCTCACAGGGCCCTGCTGTGAAATATTAGATCAAGAATTGTAATTACATGCCCCTGTTGAACAGGGGCAGAAAAATCGGGCCTTTGGTGGTGGTGGTGGTGCTGGTGCTACAACACTGTAAGTCCTCACTCGCTCTTGGTGGGCGCAGAAACGGGCCCTGCTGTGAAATATTAGATCAAGAATTGTAATTACATGCCCCTGTTGAACAGGGGCTGAAAAATTGGGCCTTAGGCACTGGTGCTGGTGCCACAACACTGCAACCCCTCACAGATACTCTAGTTGGAACGCAGGAACGAGCCCTGCTGCAAAGTATTGCATCAAAAATTGTAATTACACGCCCCTGTTAGACAGGGGCTGAAAAATTGGGCCTTAGGCACTGGTGCTGGTGCCACAACACTGCTACCCCTCACAGATACTCTAGTTGGAACGCAGGAACAAGCCCTGCTGCAAAGTATTGCATCAAAAATTGTAATTACACGCCCCTGTTAGACGGGGGCTGAAAAATTGGGCCTTAGTGTCACGTACCTGGTAGGTTGTGAGCCTGAAGTGCAGGAAAAGACCTCCCTTACAGCTCCCACTCCCGTTCCCCTGGAATGGAGACAGAGGGCCAGGAGTGAAGAGTGGTATGGGTGCCTGGCAGGATCAACAGTTGCTGAAAGTCCAGTAGTGGTGGCACCCTCTGGAGTCAGGAACCTGAGGAGTAGACTGAGGACAGAGACTGGAATGCAGGACTGGAACCCGGAACAACAGCAGGTAACAGCCGACTGGAAGCTGGACTGGAACCAGGAACAACAGCAGGTAATAGCCTGGAACGCTGGACTGGAACAACAGCAGAAGATAGCCTGGAACGCTGGACTGGAACCAGGAACAACAGCAGGTAATAGTCGACTGGAAGCTGGACTGGAACCAGGAACAACAGCAGGTAATAGCAGACTGGAAGCTAGTGTACACAGCGGAGGGTCAACAAGCCGGTGGTCAGTAACGGTCGGACAGCAGAGGTACCAGGGGTAATGCAGAGGGATGGTCAGGCAAGCCAAGAGGGTCTGGTGCAGGCAGATAGCAGGATCCTCAAACAGGAAGCCGGGTCAGATAACAGGATACACAGGTCAGATCAGGTAACACTCGCAGAACGCTGTAGAGCAGACAGCGGGGATGGAGTGTGACAGGCAGGTTTAAATAGCCCGCCTGACACCAGCGGGAGTGCGCGCGCGTGCCCGTGCATGACCGCACCCGTGAACGCGCGCGCATGCGCAATGGGACCCGTGGCCGAGTTCCCGTGCGCCTGGGACGCCGGTTACTGGCAGGATCTTCATGACATTGCCCCCCCCCAAGGGGCAGCCTCCGGATGCCCCTTTGAAAAAATTTCTCTGGATGAGCTGTTTTAAAGGCTTGTAACAGGTCTTCAGCATGAATATTATCCTCTGGTTCCCAAGAATTCTCCTCTGGGCCAAACCCCTTCCACTTTATTAAGAATTGATTTTGGTTACCTCTTTTCCTGTGGTCCATGATAGCATCCACCTCGAATTCCTCTTCCCCATCTACCAGGATTG
This sequence comes from Aquarana catesbeiana, assembly GCF_042186555.1. Taxonomy (NCBI): domain Eukaryota; kingdom Metazoa; phylum Chordata; class Amphibia; order Anura; family Ranidae; genus Aquarana; species Aquarana catesbeiana. The sequence continues at coordinate 117,461,367 of NC_133327.1, forward strand.
GATCGGGAGGATCCGTACTTCGACCTGGAAATGGGTTGGTAATAGATGGTTTCAGCAAGGACACGTGAAAAACTGGATGTACCTTTAGTGAGTCCGGAAGTTCAAGTTCATATGCAACTTCATTAATTCTCCGTTTAACAGGGAACGGACCAAGAAATTTGGGACCCAATTTCTTGAAAGGGCAGGCCAACCTGAGGTTTATGGTGGACAACCATACCTGATCCCCAGGTGCAAGTAAGAGCTTACCTCGCCTTTTTTTATCGAAGGTTGCTTTGTTGTACTCCTGGGTTCTGGTCATGGTGTCCTGTAAAACTTGGTTGTTAGAGGTAAAGAAATCCAATTTCTCCTGGACTGCAGGTACTGTGCATTCTGGAAGAGAATTAGGTAAAAATGAGGGGTGGAAAAGATAATTCGCAAAAAACGGAGTCTGCTTGATAGCAGAATGAATAGAATTGTTATAAGCGAATTCGGCCAATGGTAAAACAGAAATCCAATTATCTTGGGCAAAGGACGAAAAACAGCGCAAATATTGTTCAAGGGTCTGGTTTGTTCTTTCTGTTTGCCCATTAGTCTGGGGGTGATAAGCCGATGAAAATGAGAGTTCAATGTCCAAGGTTTTACACAAAGCCCTCCAGAATCGAGAGGTAAATTGTACCCCTCGATCTGAAACGATATTAACTGGTACCCCATGGAGCCTGATGACCTCTTTAATGAATGCTTGTGCTGTTTCTGTAGCTGAAGGGGTGCCCTTCATTGGGACAAAGTGCGCCATCTTCGACAACCGGTCCACTATGACAAAGATTGAAGTGAAGCCCCCGGCCGGGGGTAGTTCTACAATAAAGTCTATAGAGAGCATTTTCCAGGGTCTATCTGGGACAGGCAAGGGTTTTAGTAGACCCCATGCCTTTGTTTTGTGCCCTTTGTTCCTAAGGCAGGTGGTACAGGATTCTACAAACTCTTGACATGAAAGGAGAACCTGGAGAAAAAGAGAGCCCACCTGGCCTGACGTGGTTTCAACCTTTTTGCAGACCTCAAATACTCCAGGTTCTTATGATCTGTAAAGATTAATGCCCCGTACACACGGTCGGACTTTGTGCGGACATTCCGACAACAAAATCCTAGGATTTGTTCCGACGGATGTTGGCTCAAACTTGTCTTGCATACACACGGTCGCACAAAGTTGTCGGAAAATCCGATCGTTCTGAACGCGGTGACGTAAAACACGTACGTCGGGACTATAAACAGGGCAGTGGCCAATAGCTTTCATCTCTTTATTTATTCTGAGCATGCGTGGCACTTTGTCCGTCGGATTTGTGTACACACGATCGGAATTTCCGACAACGGATTTTGTTGTCGGAAAATTTTATCTCCTGTTCTCCAACTTTGTGTGTCGGAAAATCCGATGGAAAATGTCCGATGGAGCCCACACACGGTCAGAATTTCCGACAACACGCTCCGATCGGACATTTTCCATCGGAAAATCCGACCGTGTGTACGGGGCATAAGACTGGATGAGCGGCACCCTCCAACAGATAGCGCCACTCCTCCAATGCTGACTTGATTGCCAACAACTCTCTGTCACCTACATCATAATTTCTCTCTGCCGTGGATAATTTACGAGAAAAGAAGGCCACAGGATGCAGCAGGGCCTTGGTTCCCTGTCTTTGGGATAATACTGCTCCTACAGCAATTTCAGATGCATCCACTTCTAGAATAAATGGCAGAGAGGAATCTGGATGCTTTAGTACAGAGGCAGAGGTAAAAAGGCCCTTGAGAGTCTCAAAAGCCTTTTGAGCCTCGGCCGACCAATGGAAGCGTGTACCCTGTTTGGTTAGCTGTGTGATGGGTGCAATGATGGCTGAGAACCCCTTAATAAAATTGCGGTAAAAATTAGCGAATCCAACGAATCGCTGGATTCCTTTCTTGTCTGTCGGGACTGGCCAATCTAGAACAGCCGTGACCTTCTGGGGGTCCATTTTAATGCCCTTACTGGAAAAGGCTAACCCTAAAAATGGAATACTTTCCTGTTCGAATTCACATTTTTCAGCCTTTGCATATAGACCGTGTTGTCGAAGTTGGCCCAATACACTTCTGACGTGCCTGCGATGGGATTCAAGGGAACAAGAGAAAATCAATATGTCGTCTAAATAGACGATGACAAACAGGTCTAGAAAGTCACGTAACACATCATTAATAAAGTATTGAAATGTGGCAGGGGCATTGCACAGGCCGAAAGGCATCACGAGGTACTCAAAATGTCCATAACGGGTACGAAAAGCGGTCTTCCGTTTGTCTCCATCCCTAATACGAACTAAATTGTAGGCCCCACGGAGATCAAGTTTGGTGAATATGGTAGCCGTCCCCAGTCTCTGAAACAGCTCTGGTACTAAGGGGAGAAGGTACCGATTCTTCACAGTAATTTTGTTTAGTTCGCGGTAATCCACACACGGCCTGAGGGTTTTATCTTTTTTCTGCACGAAGAAGATGCCTGCACCTGCGGGGGACGTGGATGGACGAATGAAGCCTCTTTTGAGGTTTTCGTCAATGTATTCCTTCAATGCCCCTTGCTCCACCTCAGTTAGGGGAAATATTCTTCCAAAAGGAATTTCAGCACCAGGAAGTAACTCAATGGGACAGTCATAGGCCCGGTGAGGGGGTAACACCTCTGCCCTCTGTTTACTAAATACGTCCAGGAAATCATGATAGGCGGAAGGAATGGATTGATGTAGACTAGGATCTGTATCTAGGCATAACAGAGTAGGGTTCTCCTGGGTGTTCTGGGTTCTGCAGAACTGTTGGCAGTAAGGGGAGGGAAAGGTCCTCACCCGTGATCCAATTTATGTCCGGATTATGGGCCTGTAACCATGGCATGCCGAGAATTATGGGGAACAGGGGTGAAGCGATAATGTCCAGGCGTAGCTGTTCCTGATGGACGTTGGAAACGAAAACGGGTATTGGCATAGTCTCTTGGGTGACAGGTCCAGACTTGATAGCAGTCCCATCAGCTAGATGGATAGAAGTCCATGGGCTTTAGGTGACAAAGGTATTTGGTGTTGGGTGGCAAAACGAGAATCCATGAAACAGCTGCAAGCTCCTGAGTCAATAATGGCAGTGATTTGTAGATCCTTCCCTGGCAGCTGTAGCAGAAGAGGAAGAGCAAGGTGAGTGGTATTTTTAACCAGAGATGTCACATAGTCAGTAGATAGGGATAAACACTTACGGAGTTTAAGGGGACAGTTCCTGACATAGTGCCTGGGTTCCCCACAATACAGGCACAAGTTATTTGCTCGACGACGTTGTCGTTCCTCTGGGGTGAGCGAAGGCCGCAGGACTCCTAATTGCATTGGCTCAGGTAAGTTAAGCGTGGAGGTAGGTGGTGTTGATGATGGGTGATGAGGAACTTTAGGGGTAACCCAAGTTGGACGAGAAGACCCCATAGCTCTCTCAGACCTGCGCTCTCGTAGGCGTCGATCGATCTGGATGGCTAGATCGATTAAAGCATTTAAAGTCTGTGGTGTACCCACCCTGGCCAGTTCATCCTTCAGAGGATCAGAAAGTCCCAACCAAAATTGATAACGGAGAGCCGCATCGTTCCAATTAGTATCCGCACTCCACTTCCTGAATTCAGCCACATAGTCCTCTGCTGCTCTGCGACCTTGTTGAAGGGTGTGCAGAGCCGCCTCTGTAGTTACAGATAGTTGGGGGTCATCATATAACTGACCTAGTGCGTCAAAGAAAGTGGAGAGGTTGGTCAGAGATATGTCCTTTTGCTCTAAGAGGCGATGGACCCAGGTTTGGGGGTCACCAGAGAGTAGAGAAATTAAGTAGCCCACCTTTGTAGCCTCCAGGGAAAAGGTACGTGGCTGAAGAGCAAAAAATAGTTTGCAGGAGTTGCGGAAGGCTCTGAACTTGGGCGATTTCCGAAGAAACGTTCAGGTGTGGGAACCTTAGGTTCCGGAGGGAGCATCACTACCGTTGAGGAAGGCCCAACTGAAGGAGCAGGAGCAGAGGAAGCTCCCTGGGCCCCAATGGGGTTAGACAGGGTTAACACTCGTTCCTCCAGTCTGGTGTATCCTTGCTGTAGATTTTTGACTGCTTCAGTCAATCCTGCCAGGTGTGCACAGAGTTCCTCCATGGGAGACGTTCCCTGCTCAGGCTCAGACATGGCTGTCTGCTACTGTCACGTACCTGGTAAGTTGTGAGCCTGAAGTGCAGGAAAAGACCTCCCTTACAGCTCCCACTCCCGTTCCCCTGGAATGGAGACAGAGGGCCAGGAGTGAAGAGTGGTATGGGTGCCTGGCAGGATCAACAGTTGCTGAAAGTCCAGTAGTGGTGGCACCCTCTGGAGTCAGGAACCTGAGGAGTAGACTGAGGACAGAGACTGGAATGCAGGACTGGAACCCGGAACAACAGCAGGTAATAGCCGTCTGGAAGCTGGACTGGAACCAGGAACAACAGCAGGTAATAGCCTGGAACGCTGGACTGGAACAACAGCAGAAGATAGCCTGGAACGCTGGACTGGAACCAGGAACAACAGCAGGTAATAGTCGACTGGAAGCTGGACTGGAACCAGGAACAACAGCAGGTCATAGCAGACTGGAAGCTAGTGTACACAGCGGAGGGTCAACAAGCCGATGGTCAGTAACGGTCGGACAGCAGAGGTACCAGGGGTAATGCAGAGGGATGGTCAGGCAAGCCAAGAGGGTCTGGTGCAGGCAGATAGCAGGATCGTCAAACAGGAAGCCGGGTCAGATAACAGGATACACAGGTCAGATCAGGTAACACTCACAGAACGCTGTAGAGCAGACAGCGGGGATGGAGTGTGACAGGCAGGTTTAAATAGCCCGCCTGACACCAGCGGGAGTGCGCGCGCGCGTGCCCGTGCGTGACCGCACCCGTGAACGCGCGCGCATGCACAATGGGACCCGTGGCCGAGTTCCCGTGCGCCTGGGACGCCGGTTACTGGCAGGATCTTCATGACACTTAGGAACTGGTGCCACAACACTGTAACCCCTCACAGATACTCTAGTTGGAACGCAGGAACGAGCCCTGCTGCAAAACATTGCATCAAAAATTGTAATTACACGCCCCTGTTAAACAGGGGCTGAAAAATTGGGCCTTAGGCGCTGGTGGCGGCGCCCAGAACCAAAAATATTCTTACAAGCTATCAGCGTGATCATTGAGGAGGAAGAGGATAATTACTCAGGATAGTCACTCAGCATCAGCATAGGCAGGCTTTGAAGGGATCTGAGATTTCAAAAAAAATTATTCGGTTACATCAGCATCAGGTGCTTGGTAGCTGGTGGTGATCCAAGACTGATTCATTTTTATGAAGGTCAGTCGATCGACCGAGTCGGTGGACAGACGCACTCTGTGATTGGTTACAAAGCCTCCAGCAGCAGTGAATGTGCGTTCCGAAAGAACGCTGGATGCAGGACAGGCCAGTAGCTCAATTGCATACTGTGCAAGCTCTGGCCAGTGATCCATCCTCAAGACCCAGTAACCCAGAGGATTTTCGGTGGGAAAGGTGTCCAAGTCAGATCTTGCCACTAGGTATTCCTGCACCATGTAAAACAGACGCTGGCAATGGTTGCTGGAACCGATCAAACCTTGGGGCTGCGGACTAAAAAATTGTCTGAACGCATCGGTCAGATGGCCACCTTCTCCACCACTCCTTCTTTGACTGACCGAAGCTTCAGCAACACGTTGTCCAGAAACAGGAGCTTGTAACCTCCCAGTCTCTGGGAACGCGTTGCACAGACCTTTCTGCAAGGCCTCCCGAAGATGTTTCATCCTCTGCTCCCTCTGCGACAGCAAGATAAGGTCCGCAACCTTACCCTTGTAACGTGGATCAAGGAGGGTTGCCAGCCAGTATTGGTCCTTCTCCTTGATACCACGAATACGAGGATCCTTACGCAGGCTTTGCAGGATCAGGGAGGCCATGCAGCGTAGGTTTGCTGAGGCATTCGGTCCGGAGTCCTCTGGGTCACTAAGGACGACATGGTCCGCAGCCACCTCCTCCCAGCCACGTACAAGTCCATGTGTTTCTTGGGACTGATCCCTTAAAGAATGCTGCTGATGCTGAGTGCCAGGCTCCACCTCCATACTGACACAATCCTCCTCCTCTTCCTGTGTGATCGGCGGGCACGCAGGAACACTGTCTGGATAAAGGGGGCCTTGAGAGCTAAGGAAGTCTTTCTCTTCCTGCCTCTGTTCTGCCTCAAGTGCCCTGTCCATTATTCCACGCAGCGTGTGCTCCAACAGGTGGACAAGGGGGACAGTGTCACCGATGCATGCACTGTCACTGCTCCTCATCCTCGTGGCCTCCTCAAATGGTGACAGGACAGTGCATGCATCCCTGATCATGGCCCACTGGCGTGGGGAAAAAAAAACAGGCTCCCCTGACCCTGTCCTGGTGCCATAGTCGCACAGGTACTCATTGATGGCCCTCTGCTGCGTGTGCAGCCGCTGCAGCTTGGCCAACATTGAGTTCCACCTGGTGGGCATGTCACAGATTAGGCGGTTCTTGGGCAGGTTAAACTCCTTTTGGAGGTCTGCCAGCTGAGCACTGGCATTATATGACCGGCGGAAATGCACACAGACTTTCCTGGGCTGCCTCAGGACATTCTGTAAGCCCGGGTACCTGCCCAAGAACCGCTGCACCACCAAGTTAAGGACATGAGCCAAACAGGGCACATGGGTCATTTGTCCCTGTCGAAGGGCAGAGAGGAGGTTGGTGCCATTGTCGCAAACCACCATTCCTGCCTTAAGTTGGCGTGGCGTCAACCACCTCTGAACCTGCCCCTGCAGAGCTGACAGAACCTCTGCTCTAGTGTGGCTCCTGTCCCCCAAGCACACCAGCTCAAGCACCGCATGACATCTTTTGGCCTGCATACTTGCGTAGCCCCTTGAACGGCTACGGAGCACCGCTGGTTCCGAGGACAAAGTACAGGAAGAGGCCATGGAGGAAGAAGAAGAGGAGGGGGTGGAGAAGAGAGGTGTGTTACAATCATTAGTAGTGGCATTTTGGAGGCGTGGTGGCGGAACAACCTCCAACACTACTGCACCTTGTCCTGCATCCTTCCCAGCTGCCAGCAGAGTCACCCAATGCGCGGTGAAACTTAGGTAACGTCCCTGTCCATGCCTGCTGGACCATGAGTCAGCGGTAATATGCACCTTACCGCTGACCACCCTGTCCAGCGAGGCATGGACATTGCCTTCCACATGCCGGTAGAGAGCCGGAATCGCCATTCCATGAGAAAAAGTGGCGTTTGGATACCTGCCACTGAGGAACCGCACATTCCACAAACTCACGGAAGGGGGCAGAGTCTACCAACTGAAAAGGCAGCAGGTGAAGTGCTAGCAATTTTGCCAAGCTAGCATTCAACCGCTGGGCATGTGGATGGCTAGGAGCGAACTTCTTTCGGCGGTGCAGCAGCTGGGGCAGGGAAATTTGCCTGGTACAATATGACGTCGGTGTACCGAAAGCAGATTGCCCACAAGTACTTGGCTGTGACACACCTAATTCTACACCTTCATTCCTCTCAGTGCAGGTCTCAGAGAGGACTGAAGGTATAGTGGGGTTGGAGATCTCAGCTGATGAGGAGCATGGAGAGGTCCTCTTTGTTCTTTGGTGTGGGTCTTTTAGATACGCTTGCCAACGAACTGCATGGCAGGTCAACATATGTCTGGTCAAGCATGTGGTGCCCAAGCGGGAGATGTTTTGGCCACACGAGATACGCTTGAGACATATGTTGCAAATAGCAGTGGTGCGATCTGATGCACTCGTCTCAAAAAAGGCCCACACCAAAGAACTTTTGGAATAACGCGTAGAGACAGCATCGCCCTGCACATGCAGAGCTTTGGGGGTGATGCAGTCAGTGTGCTGCCCTTAGGCTGGCCCCTGGAGGGCATCCTGCCTCATTGGTGATGTGCCTCCTCCTCTCTCCTATCAGGCACCCACGTTGAGTCAGTGACCTCATCATCCCCTCCCTCCTCATCACTGGAGCAAACCTGGCAGTATGCTGCAGCAGGGGGAGCATGACTGCCAGATTGCTGTCCTTCTTGGGCACCCCCTCTGTCCGTGCTCACGTTACTGCCTTCATCTAGCTCAGTATCATCATCAGAGCCTTCAAAACACTGGGAATCCTCCTGGAGCATGTACCCAACACTGTGGTCAAACAGTTCGAGGGACTCCTCAGGAGACATGGTGGGGCTAGGGAAGGAGTCACTGATGCCATTGAGCCGAGGGAAGAGGCTGCATTGGCAGCTGCTTTGCCAGACAAAGTACCCTGAGCATGGGTGAGAGAGGGTGAGGAGGATGAGGACGGCTTGGTCAGCCACTCGACCAAGTCTTCCGCATGTTGTGGCTCAACACGGCCAGCTGCCGAAAAAAAGGCCAAGCGTGTCCCACGGCCACGTGCTGATGAGGATGCACCGTCTCCACGACCAGCACTGTTGCCTCTAGACACAGAGCCTGCTTACCCTCTTTTACTCTTTTATTGGCTTGTGACTGTCTGCCTCTCCTTGTTGGCCTTCCAAACATACTAATGGATTGTAGCTGCACTAAGCTGGGATATATATAAATATATATATATATATATATATATATATATATATATATATATACTGATACTACAGCTAGCAAAATCAACTGCCTGCCTGTAGTATGAGAACACCACCAACCTTCTACAGGTAGCTTTAGCTGTCAATGTGTAGAGCTCGCAAAAAGCTAACTTGTAGTTTATTTAGCTGCCTGCGGTAGTGATAGGATCAGGAAAACACCACCAACCTTCTACAGGTAGCTTTAGGTGAACACTGTGCAGAGCTCGCAAAAAACTAACTTGTAGCCTATTTAGCTGCCTGCGGTAGTTATGGATCAGGAATGCACCACCAACCTTCTACAGGTAGCTTTAGCTGAACACTGTGCAGAGCTCGCAAAAAAATAACGTGTAGCTTATTTAGCTGCCTGCGGTAGTGATAGGATCAGGAAAACACCACCAACCTTTTACAGGTAGCTTTAGGTGAACACTGTGAAGAGCTCGCAAAAACTAACTTGTAGCTTATTTAGCTGCCTGCGGTAGTGATAGGATCAGGAAAACACCACCAACCTTCTACAGGTAGCTTTAGCTGAACACTGTGCAGAGCTCACAAAAATCTAACTTGTAGTTTTAGCTGAACACTGTGAGGAGGACGCACTACACTAACTTGTAGCTTTAGCTGAACACTGTGAGGAAGACGCACTACACTAACTTGTATCTTTAGCTGAACACTGTGCAGAGGTCGCACTACACTAACTTGTAATTTTAGCTGAGCACTGTGAGGAGGACGCACTACCCTAACTTGTAGCTTTAGCTGAACACTGTGCAGAGGTCACACTAAACTAACTTGTAGCTTTAGCTGAACACTGTGAGGAGGACGCACTACACTAACTTGTAGCTTTAGCTGAACACTGTGCAGAGGTCACACTAAACTAACTTGTAGCTTTAGCTGAACACTGTGAGGAGGACGCACTACCCTAACTTGTAGCTTTAGCTGAACACTGTCCAGAGGTCACACTAAACTAACTTGTAGCTTTAGCTGAACACTGTGAGGAGGACGCACTACACTAACTTGTAGCTTTAGCTGAACACTGTGCAGAGGTCGCACTACACTAACTTGTAGTTTTAGCTGAACATTGTGAGGAGGACGCATTACACTAACTTGTAGCTTTAGCTGAACACTGTGAGGAGGACGCACTACACTAACTTGTAGTTTTAGCTGAACACTGTGCAGAGGTCACACTAAACTAACTTGTAGCTTTAGCTGAACACTGTGAGGAGGACGCACTACACTAACTTGTAGCTTTAGCTGAACACTGTGCAGAGGTCACACTAAACTAACTTGTAGCTTTAGCTGAACACTGTGAGGAGGACGCACTACCCTAACTTGTAGCTTTAGCTGAACACTGTCCAGAGGTCACACTAAACTAACTTGTAGCTTTAGCTGAACACTGTGAGGAGGACGCACTACACTAACTTGTAGCTTTAGCTGAACACTGTGCAGAGGTCGCACTACACTAACTTGTAGTTTTAGCTGAACATTGTGAGAAGGACGCATTACACTAACTTGTAGCTTTAGCTGAACACTGTGAGGAGGACGCACTACACTAACTTGTAGTTTTAGCTGAACACTGTGCAGAGGTCACACTAAACTAACTTGTAGCTTTAACTGAACACTGTGAGGAGGACGCACTACACTAACTGTAAATAGTCTAGCTGCCTGACTGTGGTACTAATAGGATCAGGAAAACACCACCAACCTTTTACAGGTAGCTTTAGGTGAACACTGTGAAGAGCTCGCAAAAACTAACTTGTAGCTTATTTAGCTGCCTGCGGTAGTGATAGGATCAGGAAAACACCACCAACCTTCTACAGGTAGCTTTAGCTGAACACTGTGCAGAGCTCACAAAAATCTAACTTGTAGTTTTAGCTGAACACTGTGAGGAGGACGCACTACACTAACTTGTAGCTTTAGCTGAACACTGTGAGGAAGACGCACTACACTAACTTGTATCTTTAGCTGAACACTGTGCAGAGGTCGCACTACACTAACTTGTAATTTTAGCTGAGCACTGTGAGGAGGACGCACTACCCTAACTTGTAGCTTTAGCTGAACACTGTGCAGAGGTCACACTAAACTAACTTGTAGCTTTAGCTGAACACTGTGAGGAGGACGCACTACACTAACTTGTAGCTTTAGCTGAACACTGTGCAGAGGTCACACTAAACTAACTTGTAGCTTTAGCTGAACACTGTGAGGAGGACGCACTACCCTAACTTGTAGCTTTAGCTGAACACTGTCCAGAGGTCACACTAAACTAACTTGTAGCTTTAGCTGAACACTGTGAGGAGGACGCACTACACTAACTTGTAGCTTTAGCTGAACACTGTGCAGAGGTCGCACTACACTAACTTGTAGTTTTAGCTGAACATTGTGAGGAGGACGCATTACACTAACTTGTAGCTTTAGCTGAACACTGTGAGGAGGACGCACTACACTAACTTGTAGTTTTAGCTGAACACTGTGCAGAGGTCACACTAAACTAACTTGTAGCTTTAGCTGAACACTGTGAGGAGGACGCACTACACTAACTTGTAGCTTTAGCTGAACACTGTGCAGAGGTCACACTAAACTAACTTGTAGCTTTAGCTGAACACTGTGAGGAGGACGCACTACCCTAACTTGTAGCTTTAGCTGAACACTGTCCAGAGGTCACACTAAACTAACTTGTAGCTTTAGCTGAACACTGTGAGGAGGACGCACTACACTAACTTGTAGCTTTAGCTGAACACTGTGCAGAGGTCGCACTACACTAACTTGTAGTTTTAGCTGAACATTGTGAGAAGGACGCATTACACTAACTTGTAGCTTTAGCTGAACACTGTGAGGAGGACGCACTACACTAACTTGTAGTTTTAGCTGAACACTGTGCAGAGGTCACACTAAACTAACTTGTAGCTTTAACTGAACACTGTGAGGAGGACGCACTACACTAACTGTAAATAGTCTAGCTGCCTGACTGTGGTACTAATAGGATCAAAAGAACACCAGCAATTTTCTTCAGGTAGCTGTAAATACTGTAACAAGACAAGCCTGCCTGTCAGTAGGAAGATAACAGGAACAGATCTAGCTAAACTGAATACAGTGTATATATATATATATATATATATATATATATATATATATATATATATATACAACACCTGGGATGGATATATATACACAATACACTGTAAGTGCAGCTAACTCACTGACTGTCCTGCCTAATCTATCTAACTCAAATGAAATGACACTGTCTCTTTCTCTCTCTAAGCACACCGGAACACACTACACAGGGCCGCCGTGCAGGCGGCCTTATATAGTGTGGGGCGTGCTCTAATCCCCCTGAGCCATAATTGGCCACATCCACCCTGGCTTTGGCCAATTACAGCTCTCTCTCTACTGATGGCACTGTGATTGGCCAAGCATGCGGGTCATAGTGCATGCTTGGCCAATCATCAGCCAGCAATGCACTGCGGTGCCACAGTGAATTATGGGTGCGAACGGCCCATATCGTTCGCAATTCGGCGAACGATCGAACAGACGATGTTCGAGTCGAACATGGGTTCGACTCAAACGCGAAGCTCATCCCTAGTCCATAGAGTACATCGGGACTCTACAGGCTCTTGAATTTCCCTATATGTGGCAGGTGATGGGGGCTGTGATAGGGACTCACCCTGTTGGTCTGCATCCAGATCTCCTGAGAATTGGGATGAGAAGGGGTCCCTGATATGATCAGGCTGGGTCTGTTTGGCTGCCTTCTCCTGCGACTTGGTTGTTTCTGTGTTCGGGCCGCCTCGTGGTTCTCCTCGTTCCGGCGCCATCTTGGATTGAGGCTTCTGTCCGGGGGAGGGCCTGCCACTCCATTGTGGCTTGGCTGTTTATACGGCCTTCTTTTGGGGTGACTCATTGCCCGTCGTTGCATTACCGGCCCGGGGTGTGCACCAGTCTGTCCCTGGTGTTTGTTCCCACTGATTCGCGCTGATTATTGCTGCTTTGGTACAGCTAAGTGTGGAGCTTGCTCAGACCATGTCTGCTCCCGCGATCCCGCGCATGTGCACCCTACCCATTTTTTTTTTAACATGCAAAAAATAATTAGCGCAAACAATCCTGAGTAAATACTAATAATTGCAGCTGAACACTCAAGGCCAGTTACACAACACCTCCAAAAAAGCTAATAAATGAAAATAGTGCAGCGCAACAAAATATTTCTATATTAAAAAACATATAAATCTTATAAAATATATAAGAGACAGTCCAAATACATTTCCATTAAAAAAATCATAAAAAAGATCAGGGATTGTGCAAAGTGGTGTCTCAAGATTGAACATGCAGGTGTCATATAATGTGCAGCACCTCCACCATACACACAGATGGCCGCTCACCTTAGGACCATGACCCCCTCAACCAACAGAATGGTCAAACATGCATTTCCATGAATCGATCTAATAGTCTCCCAATGGTCTGAGAGCACCCGAGACAGCCAATTCCTTCGTAGGATCGTGGATAGCGATATAAAAGCAAATAGAAATCAACTAGTGCTCTCTGTTATATAATCATTTATTCAATAAATGTAAAACCACTTACAATTCTGGCACTTGTCACAAGTGCACAAACGAGTGCTCTGTGTATCGCATATAATGCAATCATTTTTGCGTGGCTGACATCATGCGTGGCTCCTTCCCCTGCACGCGTTACATCCTAGGTAGGACTTCATCAGCGAGTATGGAGCCACGTTAATCTCCCCCGCTTAAAAAGACTCGCCTGAAGTGCCATTTAACGCTTCATGCTTTGATAGTGTGAATAGCACTCTGTGCTGTCCATTGTATCATTTTCATAGGCGTTTGACGGGTGTTTTTTGAATGCCTCTCAAACGCTTGCTTTTAATGCTAATGTGAACTTAGCCTTATGCTCCAGCAGACACTTCCTCAATGCCAATTATTCTAACCATATCTATATTTTCATTTTACCATATTTTAGAGTTCAACAATCACAATAATATTAAGCAGAATGAAAAATTATTCATTAGAGTCCAAATATGATATGGATCAGATGCAGTTAATGCCTAGGATAATTAAAATGATTAAGTAGCTGCCTGCATCTTGCAATATAGGCATGTTTTGATGTCTGATATTTTGCTATATGTAGCAAGGTCCCCGACCCCTAGAGGCCTAATGGTGACCTCCAGAGTCAGAGAGAGCTGACATCCTTCTTTGTAAAGTGGGTTACCAGGCATGGTGGGTGTAATGTAAGAAGAAATGCTTGGCACCAGTCACTTTTTGAATGCGAACAAGAGATTTATTGTCTCTTAACAGAACTGTGGGAGAGAGGGTTAGGGCCAGGACACCTTTGAGTAAATGCAATGCTAATTGGCAGAGTCAGAGACTTCTTTAGGTAGACAGCTATACAGTGGAAGGTCTCCAGCCGGATAACACTTTTGTATAGGTAGGACCGCTGTCCACTATGGCAGTTAATCTTGCAACAGTCAATAAAAGGTAGTTGTACATAACTCTTGGTAATACAGAACTGTCTGTTTCTTATCTCACAGTATCTCACTGTAGATATTCACTCACTGAGCTCCCAGTCTCTCACTAGACTACCAGTCTCCGTTAGTAAGATGGATGGTCCCTTAGTGGCGACAGCTTCCCTTCTACCTCTGACAACAACTGGTTCCCCATCTGGATGAACTTTCTCAACTTGGTTGGACTCCAATCCTGCAGTCCCACCCTATGCTGCTTCTCCTGCTCCTGGATAGGCCTTAGGCAGCCTAGCAGCCAGGTGTCCCCGGGATAGGCCTCAGGCTTCCGGCCTAGCAGCCTGGGGCGACATAACACATGTCCACCTAGACAGCTGTCCAGGTGGCACAGATCCCCACTCACCTGACTCCATCCAAATAAATAGGCTCTCCCAGCAGGCCAAGGGACTAAAGAAACCCCTGCCAATTCATACTCTGACCTTGCAAAGCCCCCTGTCATTCTAATGTCACCAGCCACAGTGTCACCTAGTGACAGAAGAGAAAAGGTGCAGCAATTCCAGAATTAGAGGGGAATCATTCTATCAATTAGCCAGGAAAATTATCACCTGGCAAACTAAATTTACTAGCAACCCTGCCTAAACACCTAACACCAGGGTGCTACATATACAAATATATTTTATTGGGTAGCCAGGTGCTTGACTAGGAAGGGAACAAGTTCGGTCTCTTTGCTGCAGTTGCTCACTGTTCTCCCACTGGATTATCATGCTGCACTAGATAAACCCTCTCCGCCCTTGGCCAGTGAGGGGACCACAAGCAGAAGAAGTTCAAAAGACTTTAGTGTATGCTGCACTAAACTGTGGGAGATGTAGTTCAGAAGAGGAGCCCTGCTTGGAAGCCCATGACCAGCGGATTACAATTTCCAGGGGGAGGAAAGGGATAGAAGAGCTGTTTTTTTTCTGGGCTGTAGACTGAAGGTTCAGAGCTTGCTGCAAGGAGATCAAAGAGCATGCATTGCTGCTCTTGTGCGCACAGCTGACACTGCAACACTACAGCCTGATACCATGAACCGGGGTGCCGAAAACCTGTGTGCTGTGACTGGATTCACCCAGGGGCAGAGCTGCCAAGGTTGCCCACAGCTGAGTACCTGTATTGAGGCTTGCTTTATTGCAGTAAGAGGTTACTGCTGTAACTGATTTACCACTGATAGCAGAGACTGAGACTTATAAAGAGACTATACATCTTCTTAGTGGCTTCTTTCACTACATGCAGAATCTAAGGGGACTTTACTCATGGCACAACCTTAAAGACTGGGCCCAACCATTAACCTGCTGAAGGTTTAGTGCTAAGAACTGCCTACCAAACTGCCTACCAAATAGCTGTCTCACAGGGACTTTGCCTTAAGCACCCATGGCCAGAGGTATCTCTCTAGGGACAATCAGAAATATACAGTTATCTACATAGAGTGCACTCTGAAGTATTTAAGGACTACTGGCTGCAGAGGAGTTACTGTGGGCTTCGTCATTCTTGTTGATACTGATTGCTATTGATATTGTGTTCTTTTTGCTGTCACTGCTTATTGCTGAATTAGCTTTACTCTAGTGTTATGCTATTCTAGTTTATGCTGCTGTAACATAGAACTTTCTCTGCTTAGTTCACTGTGACTAAAACTGATTCTTCTATTTGGTCATTTATGTATGTACTGCCATTTACCTCAAGCAGTTACAATATACCTACTCTATTTACAGTTATCTAGTTTGGTACTTATTTTATAGCACTGAAACATAGTTGTGTGCAGGATATTTATAATTATGCTCCCATAAGTGTTGGCAAAAACCACTGTTTAGTCAGGTGTGTCAGAGGGTTGTTCACAGAGTTGAGGCAGAAGAACAGAGAACCCAATATACTAAGCGGCTCATGCAGGGGTACTGCTACATGTGTAACCACTTATTATGAAGACAACTCTATCACAGCATAAATGATGAAATATGAATACAGCTGGGAGTTGAGTTGTATGACAGTGCAGTTTCAGGTTAAATCAAACCAAACTTGCAAATGTTTATTGTTTCTAGATGATTTATGGCAGGTTATTTTTTCAGGGCTGCATTAAGAGGGTTGCGGGCTCTGCTAAGTACTGTTTATAATACTGCTAGAGGTTTGACTCCCTGCATGCATCAAACTTTCTCTGCTTAGTGTCAGTGTTTAAAGCTGGTTATTTTTATTTCTTAGTGTGTACCTCCTCTTATCATCACATTCTCATCTTTCTAAAAGGTGCAGATATCCTGGAAATCTGACTTGTACTGTAGTTTCAGGTTACTTTCCTTTGCATTACTAGTGCTCTTTGCAAAGCATTAATAAATAAGCCTGTAGGCAGGTTGCCTACTGTTAGTTGGACAGCTGTTAGTTGGACAGCTGGCTGCCCTAGTTAGAAGGGAAGGGTCAATGTTGTTCCTGCATTTTTTCTGAGCTCTGCCTCTCTCCCTGTGCTGTAAATACAAGAGGGGAGGGCTCTTCTCAGTCTCATGCCCCGTACACACGGTCGGATTTTCCGACGGAAAATGTATGATAGGACCTTGTTGTCGGAAATTCCGACCGTGTGTGGGCTCCATCACACATTTTCCATCAGAATTTCCGACACACAAAGTTTGAGAGCAGGCTATAAAATTTTCCGACAACAAAATCCGTTGTCGGAAATTCCGATCGTGTGTACACAAATCCGACGGACAAAGTGCCACGCATGCTCAGAATAAATAAAGAGATGAAAGCTATTGGCCACTGCCCCGTTTATAGTCCCGACGTACGTGTTTTACGTCACCGCGTTCAGAACGATCGGATTTTCCGACAACTTTGTGTGACCGTGTGTATGCAAGACAAGTTTGAGCCAACATCCGTCGGAAAAAATCCTAGGATTCTGTTCTCGGAATGTCCGAACAAAGTCCGACCGTGTGTACGGGGCATCAGTCTGCTGCATAGAAAGAGGACACCAACAGACCTCCAAAATGTAATAACTGATGCTTACAGAGAGCTGTTTCTGCTAGGGGGCTCTCTCTTTGGGAAATCTTCTGCTGAACACTGCAGCCACCACCATGTAGGGGGGCTGCTGGGACCTGCGGTCCGCCCTGAAGATACCAGCATCATAGACTTTGCCATGTATGGACTCTTCCTGTGCAGGTATGCTGGGGCAGCCAAAGCCTTAGTTAGGTTTTTAGAGAGGTAAAGACTGTTTGCCTGTGGTGCTGAAGTTGCTTATGTAAAGCACTGAAACTTTGCTATGCCTGGTCTGAAGCAATTTAAAGGGGTGCATGGAAGTAACTGACACTCTTTGCATAGAATTTGCAGCCCGGGTCAGTTAAAGCACATTGGGGTGTGAAGTAGGGTTGCCATCTCATCCCTTTAAACCTGAACACATATGAATTATACAGGTTCTGAGGCAAATTTAATGCAGATAAGGCACCAAGTGAGTTTAATTACCACCTTAATCAGCCACAGAACCTGTGTAATTAATATTTGTTTGGGTTTAAAGGGATGAGGTGGCAACCTTAGTGTGAAAGCAAGAGTCAGCATGGTACAGATTGCAAGCAAGTGGTTACCAGGGGTAGCGGAAGTCTAGCAACCAGTCCAAGCAGTCTGTCATGAAGCGTGGTACCTGTGACAGACAGGGTGTCCTCTAGCAGAGAGTGGGGGATACTTCTGTCCATCTCCTATAGCCTCAGGAGCAGATCAGCACCTCAGAGGCCCTCAGCCTGGCCACTAGGTATGGAAGAGGAAGAAATGACTAGGTGACACATGGAGTCCAGTTTATTTGTTCAAATGTGCATGGTGTATGGCCATCTCTAAGTTGGAGGTCCGCTTTAAGGTTGAGTTGAATTGGAGGTCCGCTTTAAGGTTGAGTTATCCCGGAGAGTGGCCTCCACCTTGTCCCGAGGCATTGATGAGCTTGAAACAACCAAAGGTACCCCATGTTCAGTCTACTGTGCCTAGCGTAGTCCACAAGCCCAATTGTTTAACAAGGCAAGGGTTGCTTTAGGGAAAGGCATATTGTTAATTTGTGATATTTACCACCATTAACAAACATAGGATGGAACCAAGGTTTCTTTTAAATGAATGTGATTCTTTGAACTCCATATTCAGGAGTTACATCAGGAAGAATATCAATAATCCCTTTACTTTCTGAGCAAATACTTCAATCTTGTGAAATGTCCTAGAATCATAAACTGCATGATAACAAAAGGTCATCTATGCTCCATGTAGCTGGGAGGTTAAAAGAGGTCAGGCAGTGACCTATTAGTTGAGCCTATTAGCTATTTTTTCCTGTGTTCAGAGTTGTATGCCATTGACTTTGATCAGTTGGCGACATAGAACATCCATGTGACAGTTCCTATGAACTTTGTTTTTGAGGCAGTCTGCATTATTAATACAAGAACATCTGAAGAATGTGAGACTGAATCCCAAGCTGATGATAACAAATCATATCCAGCTACCTATAGTTACTGACAGCTCAAGTGTCAAGTTCAAGATATGCTGTATGTGGTAAATCAATAAAAAGAAAATTGCTGTATTTAACATGAGTACACAGAGCTACTCAGTTTGCTCTCTGTCCCCAAAATGAGTTAACAGTCTAATGTCCCTGTCATTTATTAGGATCAGTTTCTGTGAAAGTTAAATAATTTACCAAAATATTTTTAGATTATTGGAGAAAATCCACAGGCACAGATACAAACTCCATGCATTTACTGTAGCTTGCTGTAATTGCTTTACACTGGGAATAATTACCAACATGCACTTATTGGTTATGGTCTATATACCCTTGTGATCATGGGTGGTTCGTTTTCCTACGTGGATGAGGATGCATCCAGGATCTTCACAGGCGTATTGGGATCAAGAGATGTTCTTACAGAGACTTCAGCTCCACAACTTACACGTAAACTGGAAACATTTTTACAAAAATCAACAGCTATGGATTTGCATGAAGTCACACTGGCTAAATACTATAAACTACAATTAATTTCAAGAGGACTCAGAGTACGGATAATACCTATCCTGTTTGCACAAAATGGGGAATTCAAAACTAAATTTACACAAATCATTAACAAGTGCTCATTTGATCTAATGACATTGACGGTACAATTCTTACAAACTGAACAAGCCTCCCTAACTCAGCAGATCTCGGAATTGGAGACACAATTAACAGATTTAATGTGACAAGAGGGTTTTCTAAAAATGAAGAAATCGCTTTGACACAAGCTGCTGGTACATAAGAAAAATATAGAGACACGCAAAAGAGCCAAATTAGAATGAGATTATGAGGACTATGCTAAAAATTCTAAAATTGGATTAATCCTAAACTATTTCGGGCCAGACCATTCAAACAAACACATCAGAATCAACAGCTATCTACTTCGACCTCATTTTTGGCCTCTACAGGGTCTTCTATTAATGCTCCATCTGTGTCGTTTTTGGATCAGGTTCCTTCAGATCCAGGACAATGAGGAGAGGAGGCAAGAAGAACAGAAGGCGCAACTCCAAAAGAGATTGCCACCAGAACAAGGAACAGACAGAGGACTTAACTACAAATATGGTACATATTTCATCAATTGTTGTATCTGATGTTGAATTGAAGATATTAAATAAGGTCTTAAATTTCTGCCCCAAAGTTAAAATTGGACACTTTTGTATTGAAACAACATCTGTATCGTTCTTTTTTAGACAGTTTCTTTTGAAGGCATTTTATTCTTCTAGACCTACTGTGAACAATGTCAGACTTTTTTCCTTTATCTGTTATTAATTTAGGTTTAAAATATAGGAGTCCACTCCACCTACATCTTGTCCAGTGGCTGAACTGTTCATTAGTAAGACCCCTTTCACACTGAAGACACTTTACAGTAATTTTAGCGCTAAAAATAGCGTCTTTAAAGCACCTGTAAACTGCCTCTCCTGTCTCCCCAGTGTGAAAGCCTGAGTGCGTTTTCTAGATGCTTTTAATCCCTTGTTAACCCCTTCTTTTGGGTTAAAAGGACCCCACTCCTGCCTGCACAGCACCCTGCACCCCAGTGTGAAAGAACTCTAAGGTTGAGGAGGATATAAATATCTTCTTACAAGGTGGTTTAGGAAGAGACCATATACCGAACAACCTCAGTCGGGAAGAATTGGTAATTCTTACCTTCTTGTCCACTAGGCAGAATATTACCATCAAGACTCCGGACAAGGGGGGTTCCATTGTTAAAATGGACATGGTGCAATATGAACGGCAGGTTTTTAGACAGTTGGCTGACACAAATAAATATTTGTGATTGGACAGTAATTGCACCTTTCGAGTACAGAATAGGATGAAAAAAATTGCAGGGTAGGCCACACAACAGGGGACTATTGATAATGATACGCAAACCTTTCTAATATCTGAACATCCAGTAACTCTTATCATGTATATACTTCCAAAGACATATAAAGATCCTTTAAATACTCCTGGTCGCCCCATAGCGTCCTGCACTGAGTTACAATGTTGATTGCTAAATATTGGGACATTTGTTTAACACCATTAATACTAGAAACTCTTTCTTATATAAGAGATACTCAACATTTTGTGAGCAAAATCAAGGATGTTGTTCTTCCACCTGGCTTTGTGCTGGTCACTTGGGATGTAGCAAATTTGTACACAGCAATTCCATATTAATTGGGGATTGAGGCTTGCCGACAGTTGGTAATTAGTTCCAAAAATTACATTTCCTTACAAATTTCATTTTTGTTTTAACTTTTAACAGTTGTTTTGGAAGAAAACTTTATTTTTAAAGCGGAGTTCCACACAAAAATGGAACTTCCGCTTTTCGGAACCCTCCCCCCCTCCGGTGTCACATTTGGCACCTTTCAGGGGGGAGGGGGGTGCAGATACCTGTCTAAGACAGGTATTTGCACCCACTTCCGGCATAGACTCCCATGGGAGTCTACGCCACTTCCCGTCCCCACCGCGCTGTCTCCTGGGAACACACAGCTCCCAGGAGAGAGTAGGGACCACTTGGGACGCGCAGCGCGACTCGCGCATGCGCAGTAGGGAACCGGGAAGTGAAGCCACAACGCTTCACTTCCTGATTCCCTCACCTAGGATGGCGGCGGCAGCTGCCGAGAACCGAGCGGGTTCTCGGCGTCCCCTGCCGACATCGCTGGACCCTGGAACAGGTAAGTGGCCATGTATTAAAAGTCAGCAGCTGCAGTATTTGTAGCTGCTGGCTTTTAATATTTTTTTTTTTTGGCGGTGTGGGTGAACCCCCGCTTTAAGGAAAATTACTATCTGCAGCTTACCGAAGCTTCGATGGGTTCCAATGTCGCTCCCCCGTATTCAAATTAATTTGTGGACATGGTAGAAATTGCATATATTCATATATATATATATATATATATATATATATTTATATATATATATATATATATATGTATAATTGTGACCTCAATTATTTAATTCCTGGTCTAAAATATAAAATGTCAATAAGTAAAGCTGAAATTCCTTTTCTGGACACTTTACTGACAATACAAGGTGGGCATGTTGCTATTGATTTGTTCATTAAAGCTATAGATTGCAATCAATTATTGCAATTTTCCAGTTTTCATTCTCCTGGAGTTTTTAAACCTATTCCCAACACCAATTAATCCGTGTTTCTAGAAGAGTTTGTGAATCGTGATTCTGAGGTTCATGAAGTCAGATTGGATGAGATGGTGTCAGGGAGTTTACCTTGGCAGGCAGGGTGCTCGTGGCGGTGTGCATTGGTGCGCGTTGGTGCGCGCGTTCCCGTGGGTCCCGTTGCGTGCGTTCCTTGCAGTGCTGGCATGCATGTTCCGGTCAGGTCTGTTGTGTGTGCCGGTGTGCGGGGGCGCATGCGCGGGTGCGCGCACCTGTGCGCGCACGTGCGCACCGTTTGGCGCCAAGCTGCCCATTTAAGCCGGCTCTCCCTTGTGATCAGTGCTGCCTGATCAACAGCTCTGCCGTCCGTAGTACCTGACCTTTGTGCCCGTTAAGTTCCTGATCTCCTGACGACCCAGCTTGCTTCTTGAACTTTTAATTGAACTCTGCCTGCACCCGACCTCTGGCCTGTCTGACTATCCGTTTGCCTGCTCCACTGTACCTCGTTGCCTGCCTGTTGCCGAACCCAGCCTGTCCTCTGACCATCCTGCTCAGTCCTGTTGTCTGTGTTCCAGCCTGCACCTGCTGTCAGAGAGGTTACCTGGTTGGGCGCCGGTGCGCGCCGGGGCGCGTTGGTGCCCGTGTCTCCGTGCGTGCTGGGGCGCGTGTTCCGGGGGGTGCTGGCGTGTCTGGTCTGACCGGCCATGGCGTGCAGGGTGGCGTCCGGGCGGATGTGCGTACGCGCGTTCGCGCTAACGCGCGTCCGCGCTAACGCGCGTCCGCGCTGGCGCGCGTTCGCCTATGGGCGTTACCGCAGGCGTGCCCGGTGGCGTTGGCGTGCACGCCGGCATCGGGAACGCGCTCGGGCGTGTGCGGGGGCGCGCGGCGCTTTGGCGAATCGGCGTACGCACGTGTGCGGCGTTTTGGCGCCAATCAGCTTATTTAAGTCTGCCTCTGTCCCTGTTCGGTGCTGCCTGATCAAACAGCTCCGTGTCTTGTTCCGTGATCATCTTGTGTTCCTGTATCACCGTAGTGTGTACCCGTTGTGACCCGGCTTGCCTTTGGACCTCCCTTGATTGCTGCCTGAACCCGACCCCGGCTTGTCTGACCTTGTTTCTGCCTTCTCCCTTGTACCGTTGCTGCCAGCCCGTTGCCGACCTCTGCCTGTGTGTGACCAGCCTGATTAGCTCCTGCTCAGCATCTGCTCCATCCAGCCCTGAAGCTCTACCGGTTGCTTGCCAGACCATCTTGCTCCAGGACCCTAGCTTCAGGCCCTCATACCATTCCGCACTCGTGGGCCTCCTGTCTACTCTACCAGGGGCCCCGAATCGGATACGTAAGGGAGCCTACCCTCTGCCCCAGCGGACTCATCTGTCTGGTAAGTGTGGGACCTGACAGTATCAGGCAGCCATGACTGAGTCCGGGCAGGGGGCCTTCCCCATGGATGAACTGTGCAGACATCTAGCGGGTCTTACCCAAGCTGTCAAAAGCCTACAGGAGGGCTATACCAGACTGGAAGGACAGGTCCAGGCCCTCTCGGCCCCTCCTCCGGGAACAGTATCTGCTAATCCTGCCTCAGCACCTTCTGTAGTTATGCTTCCACCAGAGCCCCGGGTGCCTACACCCGAAAAGTTTTCCGGAGATCGTAGCAAGTTCCGGGCGTTCCGTAACGCATGTGAACTATACTTTGCATTACAACCCCGTACGTTCTCCTTGGAGGCTACCAAAGTGGGGTTCGTCATATCCTTGTTAACCGGCGAGCCTCAGACCTGGGCCCACCATCTGCTGGAGCAAAAGGCCCAATCTCTAGATTCTCTGAGTGACTTTCTTAGCCATGTCTCAGCTGTATGAGGACCCTCAGCTAACAGCCACGGCAGAAACTGCCTTGCATTCCCTTCAACAAGGCCGCAGAGCGGCCGAAGATTACGCTGTGGAATTTAGGCGTTGGAGCTCCGATACGGAGTGGAATGACGCAGCCTTGCATCACCAATATCGGCTGGGGCTGTCGGATCCCCTAAAGGATGAATTAGCACGGGTGGGGGTACCTCAGACACTTGAAGAATTAATCAACTTGTCAATCCAGATTGACCGTCGCCTCAGGGAGAGACGCTCTGAGAGATCTGCTGGCCACCCACGCCTCACCTGGATGTTGCCCAGGGTCCCTAGTGCCCCGAACCAAGCTCCGCTCGTCTCGTCTACTCCAGCCCAGGAAGCCCCTGAGCCCATGCAGTTGGGACTGCTCCATCCCTCTCTGACCCCAGAGGAAAAGACACGCAGACGCACACTCAATCTGTGCCTGTACTGTGGGGAGCCTGGACACTTTGCAAAAGCATGCCCCAATAAAAGACATAAGTCCCTGCCGTCCTCCTCGTTGTGTGCACCTGTCTTACCCAGTGTCGGTAACCACCTAACATTTTCCATTGTATTACAGTTACCTGGAAGGAGCATCCCAGTACCGGTCATCATTGATTCGGGAGCTTGTAGTGGATTCATTGACCGGACCTTCGTCGAAAACCATCACATCCCTACTCAAACTAAAGCCCAGGGACTGGCAGTTTTCTTAGCGGACGGCTCCACCCTCCGCTCCGGACCTGTTACCCAAGAAACGGTTCCCCTATTGGCCACCATTGGCCCGGAACATGAGGAACTTTTACGCCTAGATGTCATCTCCTCTCCCCTCTTCCCAATTATCCTAGGAATACCTTGGCTACAGGCCCACAATCCTAGTATCAACTGGTCTACGGGCAAGATCCAATTCTCTTCTGAATATTGCAAACAACATTGCTTACGAGGGACTCCTTTAACTTCCTCCCAATGCCTGTGCATGGACTCGGAAACTAAGTCCAACCAAGATCTTCCCGAACCTTACCGGGATTTCCTGGATGTGTTCAGTAAAAAGGGGGCAGAAACCCTTCCAGTACATAGACCCTATGATTGCCCAATAGAACTTTTACGGGTACTGAAGTCCCTTTCGGGAGGATTTTCCCTCTAACTGAGCAGGAGCTGGGCACCTTGAAAACCTATATAGATGAAAACCTGAAGAAAGGGTTCATCCGTCCTTCCACATCACCAGCTGGGGCAGGCATCTTTTTCATGGAAAAAAAGGATCACTCTTTACGTCCCTGTATTGATTACCGGGAGCTTAATAAGATCACTATAAAGAACAGATATCCACTACCTTTGGTTCCCGAATTATTTCAGAGATTAGGATCTGCTACCATCTTCACTAAGCTAGACCTCCGTGGAGCCTATAATTTGATACGCATAAGAGAGGGGGACGAATGGAAGACGGCCTTTCGTACTCGATTCGGACATTACGAGTACCTCGTCATGCCCTTTGGTCTGTGCAACGCACCGGCTACATTCCAACATTTTGTCAACGATATCTTTCATGACCTCCTGGACTTATACGTCATTGTTTACCTGGACGATATCCTGGTTTTCTCTGCTTCTCTGATGGAACACCGCCAACACGTACGAAACGTACTCACCCGGCTTAGACAATATGGGCTTTATGCCAAACTTGAAAAATGCGAGTTTGAGCTCCAATCTATCCAGTTCCTAGGCCTGATCATTTCCCCTGACGGCATTAAAATGGATCCACAAAAAGTATCCGCTATCCTGGACTGGCCTGCACCTATAGACAAGAAGGGAGTACAGCGTTTTATTGGCTTTGCCAATTTCTATAGGAAATTTATTAAGGGATTCTCTTCGATCATAACTCCCATTACAGAACTTATTAAACAAGGAAGCCGGTTCTGCTGGACCCCTAAGGCACAAGAGGCCTTTGAAAAACTCAAAGCGCTGTTCACGTCAGCCACTATTCTCAAGCATCCCAACCCTGCCTTGCCCTTCGTTCTGGAAGTGGATGCTTCTGAAGTTGCAGTTGGAGCTGTGCTCTCACAGAGACAAGGCGCCAAAGCACTCCTGTACCCTGTGGGATTCTTCTCACGTAAACTCTCCTCTTCTGAGAAAAATTACGACGTGGGAGATCGGGAACTTCTAGCCATTAAAGCAGCCCTGGAGGAATGGCGTTATCTCCTGGAAGGTGCAGTGCACCCCATTTTGGTCTACACAGACCACAAAAACTTAGAATATCTAAGAACGGCCAAGAGATTGAAACCACGGCAGGCCAGATGGGCACTTTTTTTTTCCCGATTTATTTTCCATATCACCTATAGACCCGGATCCAAGAATGTCAAATCCGACGCCCTTTCTCTAATGTTTCCCGATTCTGAGAAGACCCTGTCTCCAGACACCATCTTGCCCTCTGGAAATTTCCTAATCCTACAGGAAGATCTAATCTCCCAAATCAGACGAGCCTCTATGGGAATGTCTCCACCTGCTGAAGCTTGTGCCAAAGATGGGCTGTTCTGGTTCAAGAATAAAATTGTGGTCCCTGAGGAGCTAAGAGTACGGGTGTTAAACCTGTGCCATGATCACAAACTTGCTGGTCACTTTGGCACACGGAAGACAACTGACCTTGTCCAACGCACCTTTTGGTGGCCTCACCTTACTAAGGACTGCAAGGAATATGTGGAGTCTTGTAACACGTGTGCCAGAAACAAGACTAGCCGGACAAGAGCATGGGGTCTGTTGAGACCATTACCAGTCCCAGAGAGACCATGGGCCATGATTTCAATGGACTTTATCGTTGAACTCCCCCCATCAGAAGGCTTTTCGTCCATTTTTGTTGTGGTGGACAGACTGTCGAAAATGGCCCATTTTCTCCCCATGAAGGGCACCCCTTCGGCCATGGAGACCGCTTCCATCTTTATTAAGGAGATCGTCAGACTGCATGGGGTTCCGACCAATATAGTCTCAGACAGAGGCGTCCAATTTACCTCCAGATTCTGGAAGGCCCTTTGTGGCGCCCTTGAAATCGAATTGTCCTTTTCCTCGGCCTACCACCCTCAGTCAAATGGACAAACCGAGAGGACGAATCAAACCCTGGAGCAATACATCCGCTGTTTTTCTGCATTCTCCCAGGATGACTGGGCTTCCCTGCTTCCCATCGCAGAGTTCGCCTACAATAACTCACTACACTCAGCTACTAATCAGTCTCCGTTTTATGCCAATTATGGTTTCCACCCATCCTTCTTGCCTGGACCATTTCCTGAGTGCCCTGTTCCTGCGGTATCAGAAATTTTGGATTTTTTTTCAAACAACAACAAATTGCTGCAGGAAACCATGACCAAGGCTCAGGAAGACTACAAGAAAATCTTTGACAGGAAAAGACGAGGAGAACTTGTCCTGGAACCCGTCAATTCTGTCTGGTTGTCTACCGTTAACCTCAAGTTGGCCTGCCCGTCCAGAAAACTGGGCCCCAAATACCTGGGTCCATTCTTGATCAAAAGGAAAATCAACAATGTGGCATACGAACTTGACCTTCCTAACTCCCTGAGGATACACCCAGTCTTCCACGTGTCCCTCTTGAAGCCGGTTACCCCCAACTCTTTTTCTGGCCGTAGTATTGGGCCACCCAAACCTATCTTGGTTAACGGCGAGGAGGAGTTCGAGGTGGAGGCAATTTTAGATTGCAGAAGAAGACGCAATCAGATCCAATATCTGGTAAAATGGAGGGGCTATGGACCCAAAGACAATTCATGGGAGCCAGAAAGTAACCTGCATGCCAGAGAACTTCTTCAGTCCTTTAAAACTTCTCATGCCGCAAAGATGGCCCAGCTGGGCATCCGGAGTCTGCCCTTGAGGAGGGGGCACTGTCAGAGAGGTTACCTGGTTGGGCGCCGGTGCGCGCCGGGGCGCGTTGGTGCCCGTGTCTCCGTGCGTGCTGGGGCGCGTGTTCCGGGGGGCGCTGGCGTGTCTGGTCTGACCGGCCGTGGCATGCAGGGTGGCGTCCGGGCGGATGTGCGTACGCGTGTTCGCGCTAGCGCGCGTTCGCCTATGGGCGCTACCGCAGGCGTGCCCGGTGGCGTTGGCATGCACGCCGGCATCGGGTACGCGCTCGGGCGTGTGCGGGGGCGCGCGGCGCTTTGCCGAATCGGCGTAAGCACGTGCGCGGCGTTTTGGCGCCAATCAGCTTATTTAAGTCTGCCTCTGTCCCTGTTCGGTGCTGCCTGATCAAACAGCTCCGTGTCTTGTTCCGTGATCATCTTGTGTTCCTGTATCTCCGTAGTGTGTACCCGTTGTGACCCGGCTTGCCTTTGGACCTCCCTTGATTGCTGCCTGAACCCGACCCCGGCTTGTCTGACCTTGTTTCTGCCTTCTCCCTTGTACCGTTGCTGCCAGCCCGTTGCCGACCTCTGCCTGTGTGTGACCAGCCTGATTAGCTCCTGCTCAGCATCTGCTCCATCCAGCCCTGAAGCTCTACCGGTTGCTTGCCAGACCATCTTGCTCCAGGACCCTAGCTTCAGGCCCTCATACCATTCCGCACTTGTGGGCCTCCTGTCTACTCTACCAGGGGCCCCGAATCGGATACGTAAGGGAGCCTACCCTCTGCCCCAGCGGACTCATCTGTCTGGTAAGTGTGGGACCTGACACCTGCTGTCACAAAACTGCTCTTCCATCTGCATCCTGACTCTCATACCACTCCGCACTCCTGTGCCTCCTGTTACCTTACCAGGGGCCGCGAGTCGGACGCGTAAGGGAGCCTACCTTCTGTCCAAGCGGACTCACCGGTCTGGTAAGTAGGAGCTTAATAGTATCAGGCAGCCATGACCGAGTCCGGGCAGGGGGCCTCCCCCATGGATGAACTTTGCAGACACCTGGCGGGATTAACCCAAGCGGTGAAAAGCTTACAGGAGGGCTATTCCAGATTGGAGGAACGTGTTCAGGCTCTGTCTGCACCCACCAGTCCCCAGGGGGCCTCATCTGCAACCGCAGCACCCTCCGTAGTCATGCTCCCTCCAGAGCCAAAAGTACCTATACCAGAAAGGTTCTCCGGAGACCGTAGCAAATATCGTGCGTTCCGGAATGCATGTGGACTCTATTTCGCGTTGCAGCCTCGCACCTTCTCCCTAGAGGCCACGAAAGTGGGCTTCATCATTTCCTTGTTGTCTGGCGAACCTCAAACCTGGGCCCACCGACTCTTGGAGCAAAAGTCGGAAGCCTTGGAGAATCTGGACGCCTTCTTTTTGGCAATGTCGCAACTTTACGAAGATCCGCTGCTAACTGCAACTGCCGAAGCTACCCTGCACTCCCTTCGTCAAGGCCGTCGAGTGGCAGAAGACTATGCTGTCAAATTCAGGCGCTGGAGTTCTGATGCGGCATGGAACGATGCGGCCCTGCGCCATCAGTATAGGATGGGTTTGTCCGATCCGCTCAAGGATGAGCTAGCACGGATCGGGGTACCCCAAACTGTGGAAGATTTAGTTAACCTGTCAATCCAAATTGACCATCGGCTGAGAGAACGACACACCGAAAGATCTACCAGTACCTTCCGACCCACCTGGATGCTTCCACAAGTTCCCAGTCCTCCTAGTAGGCCCTCCGCTCCACCAACTGCTCCAGCTTCTGACGTCCCAGAACCCATGCAGCTTGGCCTGCTCCGTCCCTCCTTGACTCCTGAAGAGAAGTTACGCAGACGAGCCCATAACCTATGTCTCTACTGTGGGGAACCTGGGCACTACGCCAGCGTCTGCCCAAACAAGACACGTAAGTGTCGTTCTGCTGCTCGTATATGTGCAACTGCCATGCCAAAGCCAAGTACTCATCTAACTATCTCTGTCACTTTGCAGCTTCCTGGAAAGGCTATCCAAGTTCCAGTCATCATTGACTCTGGAGCCTGCAGCTGCTTCGTCGATCTGACCTTCGCAGCGCAGCATGACATACCCCTTCGACCCAAGACCCAAAACCTGGCTGTATACCTTGCAGACGGTTCCGCCCTCCGTTCCGGTCCTGTAATTCAAGAGACCGTTCCCCTAGAAGCTACTATGGACTCTCAACACCGGGAATTCCTCTGTTTAGATGCCACTTCCTCACCCCTCTTCCCTGTCATCCTTGGGATGCCGTGGCTGCAGGTCCACAACCCCCATATTAACTGGGCTTCAGGAAGAGTTGAGTTTCCCTTTGAATACTGTCGTCAACACTGTCTGCAA
This sequence comes from Aquarana catesbeiana, assembly GCF_042186555.1. Taxonomy (NCBI): domain Eukaryota; kingdom Metazoa; phylum Chordata; class Amphibia; order Anura; family Ranidae; genus Aquarana; species Aquarana catesbeiana. The sequence continues at coordinate 117,491,086 of NC_133327.1, forward strand.
CGAGTCATCCACGAGTCTCCCCAACTTCTCTGTCTGCATCCTGAGGCCAACCTACTCCAGGCTATCCCAGAACCCTACTGAGACTTCTCGGACGTATTCAGCAAAAAAGGGGCAGAGACCCTACCTCCACACAGGCCCTACGACTGTCCCATAGAACTGTTACCCGGGACCGAGGTACCCTTCGGCAGGATCTTTCCTCTGACTGAGCAGGAACTGGATACGTTAAAACAATACCTTGATGAGAATCTAAAGAAGAAGTTTATCCGCCCGTCCACATCCCCGGCCGGCGCCGGCATATTCTTTGTGGAAAAGAAAGATCATTCTCTTCGACCATGCGTCGATTACCGAGAATTGAACAGGATAACGATTAAAAATCGCTACCCGCTACCCCTGGTGCCTGAGTTATTCCAGAGACTAGGAACCGCAAGGGTCTTCACAAAATTGGATCTTCGCGGAGCCTATAACCTAATCCGCGTCCGAGAGGGTGACGAGTGGAAAACCGCCTTTCGCACTCGTTTTGGGCATTTCAAGTATCTCGTTATGCCCTTCGGTCTTTGTAATGCCCCAGCCACTTTCCAACATTTTGTGAACGACATTTTCCGGGAAATTTTGGATCTCTACGTCATCATTTACCTTGACGACATCCTCATTTTTTCCTCTTTATAGGCTGATCATCGCAGGCATGTTCGGAATGTCCTTGCTCGGCTCCGGCAACACGGACTGTATGCTAAACTCGATAAATGCGAGTTCGAACTCCAATACATCCAATTCCTGGGGCTCATCATTTCAGTTGAAGGTATTAAAATGGATCCTCAAAAGGTGTCCGCCATCCTGGATTGGCCCGCACCTACTGACAAAAAAGGGGCTCAACGCTTCATTGGATTTTCCAATTTTTACAGGAAATTCATCAGAGACTTCTCTAAAATCATTGCTCCTATTACGGAACTAACAAAGCAAGGAACCCGATTCTGCTGGACTTCCAGGGCACAGGCGGCTTTTGAAAAATTAAAAGGCCTATTCACTTCAGCCTCCATCCTCAAACACCCTAACCCTGCCTTGCCATTTGTTCTAGAGGTCGATGCCTCAGAAATCGCAGTAGGGGCAGTACTCTCCCAACGCCAGGGCCCCAAGGCTCTTCTGTTCCCAATAGCTTTCTTCTCTCGCAAACTCTCTGTGTCTGAAAGGAACTACGATGTGGGAGACCGGGAGCTTCTGGCCATCAAGACGGCTCTGGAGGAGTGACGCTATCTTTTGGAGGGTGCTGTACATCCTATTCTAATCTATACAGACCACAAAAACTTGGAATATTTAAGATCTGCCAAGAGACTAAAACCACGACAGGCCAGATGGGCACTCTTCTCTTCCCGCTTTCAATTTCACATCACTTACAGACCTGGCTCTAAAAACGTGAAACCAGACGCTCTGTCACGAATGTTCCATGACTCCAAAGAAACCGTTCCTCCGGACACGGCAGGAAATTTTCTACTTCTTCAGGGAGATTTCATCTCCAGAATAAGGCAAGCCTCTTCAGAAATACCTCAAACTACTGGGACCAGCCTAAGAGATGGGTTGCTTTGGCACGAAGGAAAGATCATGGTTCCTGAGGGCCTTAGGGTGCCGGTATTGGAGCTGTGCCATGACCACAAGCTGGCAGGTCATTTCGGGGCCCGGAAGACAACCGAATTGGTGCAGCGCACCGTTTGGTGGCTGCAATTGGCTGAAGTCTGTAGGAGTTATGTCGGATCCTGCCACACGTGTGCCCAAAGCAAGAGTAACCGGACGAAGGCCTGGGGCTTATTGAAACCCTTGCCCATCCCTGACAGACCCTGGAAGATGATCTCGATGGATTTCATTGTGGAACTACCCCCATCCGAAGGCTTCTCTACTATCTTTGTCATAATTGACAGATTATCTAAGATGGCATATTTCCTTCCCATGAAGGGCACACCCTTGGCCGTAGAAACGGCGAAGATCTTCATTAAAGAAATCGTGAGATTACATGGGGTTCCCTCTAACATTGTGTCGGATCGAGGTGTCCAGTTCACCTCCCAGTTCTGGAAGGCATTGTGTGGTTCTCTCGAAATCGAACTGGCGTTCTCTTCGGCCTATCACCCCCAGACAAACGGCCAGATGGAGAGAACCAACCAGAGTTTGGAGCAATACCTCCGCTGTTTTCTCAAGATGACTGGGTTTCCCTGTTACCAGTCGCAGAATTTTCTTATAACAACTCTCTGCATTCAGCCATCAACCAAACGCCATTCTTTGCCAACTATGGATTCCACCCCTCTTTCCTACCCAGCTCTATACCTGAATGTTCCCTCCCTGCAGTGACCGAGACAATGGAGTTCTTTTCTACCAATAGTAAGCTTCTGCAGGAGACCATGGCCCAATCCCAGGTGTCTTATAAAAGGATGTTTGACAAGAAGAGGCGAGGGGAACTTATTCTAGAGCCTGGCAACCAAGTGTGGCTATCCACAACTAATTTAAAGATGGCCTGCCCCTCCAGGAAACTGGGGCCTAAGTTCATGGGACCCTTCCCGGTAAAAAGAAAAGTGAACGACATCACGTATGAACTCAATCTGCCGGATTCCTTTAAGATACACCCGGTTTTCCATGTGTCCTTACTGAAACCAGTTGCTCCTGATCCTTTCACTGACCATAATGCCAAGCCACCTGAGCCTGTTATGATTGATAACGAGGAAGAGTTTGAAATCGAGGCAATCCTGGATTGCAGGAAAAGGCGCAATCAAATCCAGTACCTCATCAAATGGAAGGGGTACGGACCCGAGGATAACTCCTGGGAGCCTGAGAGTAATCTCCATGCTGAGGAACTATTACAAGCCTTTTAAGATTCCCATGCAACCAGGTTGGCCCAGCTGGGCATCCGGAGGCTGCCCTTGAGGAGGGGGCACTGTCAGGGAGTTTACCTTGGCAGGCAGGGTGCTCGCGGTGGTGTGCGTCGGGGCGCGTTGGCGAGCGCATTCCCGTGGGTCCCGTTGCGCGCGTTCCTTGCAGTGCTGGCATGCGTGTCCCAGTCAGGTCTGTTGTGTGTGCCGGTGTGCGGGGGCGCGCGACGGGCGCACCGTTTGGCGCCAAACTGCCCATTTAAGCCGGCCCTCCCTTGTGATCAGTGCTGCCTGATCAACAGCTCTGCCGTCCGTAGTACCTGACCTTTGTGCCTGTTAAGTTCCTGATCTCCTGACGACCCGGCTTGCTTCTTGAACTTCCCATTGAACTCTGCCTGCACCCGACCTCTGGCCTGTCTGACTATCCATTTGCCTGCTCCACTGTACCTCGTTGCCTGCCTGTTGCCGAACCCAGCCTGTCCTCTGACCATCCTGCTCAGTCCTGTTGTCTGTGTTCCAGCCTGCACCTGCTGTCACAAAACTGCTCTTCCATCTGCATCTGGACTCCAGTAACGGACTCTCATACCACTCCGCACTCCTGTGCCTCCAGTTTACCTTACCAGGGGCCGTGAGTCGGACGCGTAAGGGAGCCTACTTTCTGCCCAAGCAGACTCACCGGTCTGGTAAGTAGGAGCTTGATAGATGGAGAGTAGACAATTAATATATTCTAAGGATATCGTTAAAAAGGAATGTAATAATTTGCTTTGTAATAAAGGAAAAATAAGTGTTTGGAAACTATCCTTTACTTTCTAATTCCTTTTCTAATCAAGTTCTTAATATCATTAAAAAATACTGGTCAGATTTAAACAGTAATGCCCTGTACACACGATCGCACATTCCGACAACAAAATCCATCTGATTTTTTCCGAAGGATGTTGGCTCAAACTTGTCTTGCATACACACGGTCACACAAAGTTGGTCAGAAATCCCGAACGTCAAGATCGTGTTGTACGACACGTACGACGAGCCGAGAAAAATTAAGTTCTTTAGCCAGTGCTGCTCTTCTGCTTGATTCTGAACATGCGTGGCACTTTGTGCATCGGAATTGTCTACACACGATCAGAATTTACGCAAACGGATTTTGTTGTCGGAAAATTTTAGAGCCAGCTCTCAAACTTTGTGTGTCGGAAATTCCGATAGAAAAAGTCCGATGGAGCCCACACACGGTCGGAATTTCCAACAACAAGCTCCGATCGCACATTTTCCGTCGGAAAGTCCAACCGTGTGTACAGGGCATAATTATCTGCCTGTACCAAAGATTAACCTCCTACCTTTACCACCTTACTGTTGGGGGAGGAAAATTTATGACAGATTGGTTAAGTCAGATCAATATCGTCCACCTTTACACCAATAACTTTCTTTGGTCCCCACAATAATGCCTGCCTTAATTGTGTAACAGCATGATTAAGGGGAAATCTTTTTCCCATTTACAAAAAGGTTATAATATACCTATTAAAGATCATTATACTTGTAAGTTACCATTGGCTAGACATTTATTGAGAGGAGTCACACAGTGTCACAACTCAGATACATGGTGATTGATGGTATATCATGTAACAGACGTGGGGGTAATAGAGAATTAATCCTAAGAAAGCATAAAGTCTATTGGATTCATCAGTTAGACACTTTATTCCTCAAGGAGTTAAACTCGCATTTTGATCTGTAGTTATTCCTCTAAAATTTGGGTTCGCTTTTAGTCCATGTGACAACTACAATTTCCAATTGGAGTTTAATGTTATACATCTTTATATGGTTTTGTGTAATTTTCAAATGTATATATTTTTAACAATAGGTGGGGAATCTATAGCACCTGGTGGTTTTTCGTTTTAACAATGTGTAGTATACCAATTGAAAAAAAAAGTCTTGATTAGTTATTTATTTATTTTCTAATTGGTACAAGATTATCTAATAGGTATAAAAATTATTGTGTATGTTCACATAATTGGATGTGTTTGGTTCTAAAGAAGGGCGTTATCAACATAGCCCAAAACTGTTAACTTTGAACACTATGGAACATCCTGTATTGTTTTAATTTTACATTAAATTTTAAGTGCAGCAAACCCTCTATGTTTCTTCTATATATGGCACTTGGGAAGGCCTGATTGCACTGGGATTAATTACCGACTTGCACTTCACCCTATTGGTTATGCTGCATATACTGTAGTTCAGTGGTTTTGAACCTCAGTCCTCAAGTATCCCCAACAAGCCATATTTTGGGAATTTCTCTTAGATAAAATAGTTGCCCAAAATACCAAGCCATTGACTCTGATTTAAAACACCTGTGCAAGATAAAGGAAAACCTGCAAACGTAGCCTGTTGGGAGTACTTGAGGACTGAGGTTGGGAACCACTGCTGTAGTGTACCTAGTGAGATTCAAACCCTGGGTTCATTGCTGCAAGGCTCGAATGTTAAGTAACTATCCAGCTTGCTGTTCACTGTGGGTATATTTCTTTGATCTGTATAGCACTAATATGTTACAGAGTGCTTAATAGTACATTTTTACAATTCATAAAAAATTATTTCCTAATAGAGCTTAGACTATTTTGTCTTTCTTTACCATACCTGCCATCTTAAAATAATATATGAAAACTTTGAGAAATTGAGAAAAGAGCAGTGCAAAGAAAGGTGGGGTGATGCCAATGAGAGCAGTTGTCAGTGGATCAACTGGCCAAGGTAATCACCAATTTTGTAGAAGTTACTGATAGTGCAGGGCCATGTTAGTATTTAGTTGTTGATGCCAAGAAAGTGTACCAGATATGTACAAACTAAATCAACAAGATATGAGCAGCAATTTAAAGGAGAGTTTGCCATCTCTTTCTGCAATGAAAAGTTAAAGTCCAACTGAATTTTCAGTTTAAATCAAATAAATACATTCCAAGTGCATAAAAGCAAAATGCCTGCATAGTCTTACAGTTTGTTTTCTTAGAAAAACAACAATTGTCCCAAACAGGAGGGGGACCAAGAGAAAGTGGGGCTCAAAGGAAAGGCAATCTGACTAAATGTATATGTATTCAAACAAGTGTTTATTGTGGTACAAAAATATAATACATGTAGATAAGAGAGCATAAACCGATAGTTACATAGCCCTGATAAAAAATGATCAGTAACATGGAACCGATCAACACAACTGCACAGACAGGGGGGACATAAAACATGTAATCAAAAACTAACAAACAAACAAAACGTCCGGACGTCTAGGCAATTGATGTCTGCGCAACCTACTACAATGAGGAGTGTTCAGCTATGCTGAGTGAGGTTGCAAAGCAGACATCAATCCCCCAGGGGGGTGGCTCAAACCAGGGTAGATGGGGGGGGGGGGGGGGAGGGGGGAAGAGGTGAAGTGAAGAAGGAGTGGGAAAAGAGAATGGGGTAGGGCAGAAGAGAGAGTTGGAAGCCGTGGAGTGGGGCGCTGGTGTAAGCCTTGATGTCAGACACCAATCAACATGTAGATGGGGAATATGTGGCCATGGATGTATTGAGGTGGAGCTGGAGTAGCAAAAAGTCCAAGGATGTGTATAACAAGATGCTTCAATGAGCGAGATGGTACTCTGGATATGACCAGGTAAGTACTAGTACGGTAAATGGGACAGTGGCTGGCATATTGTATGATGAGCAGAGACATGCAATAAAGGTGGTCAAGTACGTTACCACTTCCGGGTCCTGTATGGGAGTCCACAGATACTGCCGAAGTGTAATGTCAGCTGTGCTGTGATCTGCACCACTTGCCACTGCACATAGTACCGGACACTTCCTGTGGGATCTTCGCACCCCAGAGGGCACTCCTCAAATGGGTGGATGTCCGGCCATCTAGATGCACCTATTTCCTCCTACACGGTTGTTCCGAACAGCAGGTTGGAACGCTCCCTTGATGAGTGAGCCGGCTAGCCCCAACGGGGAATGACAGCGGGCATGACGTCCGGACGGAGTGTCTTAGAAAGCAGCCACAGTGTGAAAAGAAAAGCCTGTGTCCTTACTGCAGCAGAGAAGGGCCCTTGTTCTGTGTGAAAGCAGTAGTCTCTCTATAGAGGTCCGACACGCCCAGGTGAGTCAGACCTACGGCTCTGCAATCAGCAAAACTCATGCTCTATGATGAACTGAGAGCTCTAGCTCTGACTTAGTAGGGAGTCTGTAGGACTATGAACACATTTTGCACCTCATATATACTTAGACGATATAAACTGAACGTTCAGTTGGGCTTTAAACAGTGTTAGCAAATTTATTGTTAGTGATACATTTAGAAAAGCAGCTTTCCTTCCCCTTTTTATGCCTATGCAACTAAACAATAATAATAATTGACACAATCAATAATAATATAAACAACCAATAGTGTATGACCAGGATCAAAGGAACTTTTTAAGGTGCAAAGAGCATGTAGCTATGAAAGATACATCACTGAGAAAGATGTGCAGTGTGACATCTGTCTTTGAGCCAGCTGTCACCTATTCAAACCTCTATGTGATTGATAGCAGCCTAGGTGTGGTTTTACAATTCATCCATTCAGATTTTTCAGCTCAAACCAAACACTCTAACAAAACCACAGAGCCATCAGTAGTCAATGGGACTTTTTTTTTCATTGAGATACTATGCAACAAACAAACAGAGTTTTACCCAATACAAAGCAACAATATTCCCATAGTGGAATGTCTTCCAGAAGTCAGTACCATCATTAAAATGTATAGGCCCAATCAGTGCTTGGAGATGATCACCGTAAAGAGGCAGAGACCCAGGTTTCAAAAGTGCAAACTATTAAAGTACATACAAATAAATAAGTAATATATAAAGGTGTCATTAACAACCAATAATAATAATAGCCAACATTAAACAGTACAAAAGAAGAGCAAACCTAGCTGTATTAATTGCAGTGTATATCTATAAGAAGTTAAAGTGTTACTAAACCCACAAGAGTACAATCTGTCTGTATATGCAGCATAGCATGCTTGTTATACTCACTGTGGAACTTAAGAGGTTAATTCTCTGCATTGTGTAAAAAGGCTGTTTTATCCTGTATGCACAGATCCTTCCCTCCTTCACTGTCTATCTGGGGAAAGCCACCTAACACAGGCAGGGTAGCCAACCTGCACATGCTCAGTTGTGTCTTTTATGCTGGAGAGAACATTTACTTGTTCTCAGAGCTAGCCAGGTCACATGATATTGACATCACACATGCGGGCATGTATACAAGTTATAGTGGAAATCTCCTCCTACCTGAACTCCCAGCACTGGAGAAACTGTGCAGTTTATCACTGACCGTGGTATGCAGATCAGCCAAAAAGGTATATAGTGGCAGTATTTTAATGTAAAAAGAAGATTTATAAGCTGTGGGCACTGTGGGGGGGGGGGGCGGGGGGCTGGGGGGCAGATGAGATATTTTCATATTACTGGGTTTAGCAACACTTTAAGTCACTTTAAGATTTGGGCCAATTTGTCATCATAGTAGAGAGAACCACTACATAATGGCCACACGTTTGATGTAGAAAAAACATTTCCATAATAACAGCCCTTTTATAGGACCGAATAGAGGCTTTGGTGCACATGAGCAAGTAGAGCTTGACCTAACAGTGAACAATTTGAACAACTGGCACCATGTAAGCTCCACAGCAAATATCTTGGTGGAGTAAGAACATGTAAGTATAACACTTGAAGTGGAGAACTGGAGATAGGCATTGGAATTGTAATTGCTCTAAACTGGCAGCAACACTAATGCCCCGTACACACGATCGGACATTGATCGGACATTCCGACAACAAAATCCATGGATTTTTTCCTACAAATCTTGGCTCAAACTTGTTCTGCGTACACAAGGTCGCACAAAGTTGTCGGAATTTCCGATCGCCAAGAACGCGGTGACGTACACCACGTACGACGACACTAGAAAAGGCTAGTTCAGAACCAAGCCCGGCACCCTTTGGGCTCCTTTTGCTAATCTCGTGTTAGTAAAAGTTTGGTGAGAGACGATTCGCGCTTTTTCAGACTCGTGGTTTTCAGATCGTTTTCTGCTGTTCAGTTTGTGCTTGTGGGATTGTATTTGCTCTTCAGTGCGTGCAGCAAGTGAAGCGTGACTCTTGTCATTCTGTTCTTGTTCGTTACTGTTTTTCAGGTCATTCTTCACAGGCCTTGCTGTTCTTTGGTGCGTTCTGTTACTCCGTTCTGAGCAGTTTTCTAGCCATGTTGTGTATACGTACTCCTCGTAGAGTTCGTGCTGTGCGGGGGCTTGGTGTTGGGGTCCTGACCTTGACACAAGTCCAGTCCATGAACAGGGTGGGGAGGAGTTCATGGACCAAGAATTGGTTGCTTCAGCGTGACCAGTTCTGTCATATGCCTTTGCTCTGTGAGATCCGTGAGAATAATCCTGATGATTTCAGGAACTTTCTCCAGATGACGGACCCCGTATTTCACCGTTTGTTGGCTTTGCTGACCCCTTATATTAGCAGGCAGGATACCTGCATGAGGCAAGCCATCACTCCGGAGCAGAGGTTAGTCACCACCCTGTGGTACTTGGCGACGGGGAGAAGCCTGCAGGACTTGAAGTTCTCGACAGGCATCTCCCCCCAGGCTCTGGGGATCATTATGCCAGAGACCTGTTCTGCCATCATCCAGGTCCTGCAGAAGGAGTATATGAAGGTAAGATTTTTATCCTTTAATATCACATTTTATTGTATTTAATGTTTGCTAATGTATTGTATTTCTTTCCTCATTCCCTAATTACCATGATTGTAATATGCTGTGAATGTCCCCTTTGTCCTCATGTATGCTGGTTTTTTAGGTAATATTTTTTTTGTCCTTCATACATATTTGCCTTCACTTACCTCCCCAGCATGGTCTCCTGGCCCTATATTCACCTCATGTAGTCACTTAACAATGTCTTTTATAAGCTCCATAGTAGTGCTTTACCCCAAACACCCCCCAAAATGTTTAAAAATGTGATTTGTGCTTTAAATTCAGGCAGAGTGCCAGAGGCTTTTTTTGGGGGGGGGTCCCCAAATCATTTTTAACCCTCCCTCCCCCCAACTGCTAAGTCAGCTGATACCAATTCTCTATCTATCCTCAATCATCTATCTGCTGACTTTGCCAAACCCATACACACTATACCCATCTCTTTTGTGGTCAGATTTATGGATGCATTCCCCAAAGCATGTAGTGCAAGGGCCTGCCTGTATACTTTCAAATGGTACTGTTTGAAGTTTCTGTATACTATTATTATCTTGATAGGTAATAGCAGAATGTCCAAATGTGCTCAAATGTGTACAATGTGTATTTATATCTTTGTATTATGACACTTCTTACCTGTCCAGTGGGCTGCCAATAGTGTAACTAAGGAGGCTTTTCAAAGTAATACCCATTATTTAGGCATTCATCTCTCAATGAAGTGGAGAGGGTTACCTGTCCAAGAGTCCCCCTCCCCCCTATAATGTTAGAAATGGCCCATGGGGGGGGGGGGGATCTGATAGGTGTACCTTATACTTTGGTCTTTAAAAACTCCCTCAAATAAATGTTATTTTGCTGTTGGCCAAGAATGTTTGCGTCTAATCTGCTTTCCCTGTTTATGTGCAAAATGACTAAATGTATTTTTTTGTTTGACTCCACAGTTTTCTAGGTAGGGGGGCTATCAATATGCCAGACAATGTCTGAAACCATTTTATAATAAAAAATAACAAATAACTACTCAAATCTTTGGTGACATTTACTGCTTGTGTTTGTTTTAGCTGACCCTGACAGAAATGTGGTGAGTCCTGAAAATGGCGTGATTGTGTAACTTTACAAAGCACTGTTGGGTGTTATTTACTAAAGGCAAAGACACTTTGCACTACAAGTGCACTTGAAACTGCACTGAAACTGCACTTGTAGTGCAAAGTGGATTTGCCCTTAGGAAATAACACCCATTGTCACCGAAAACACCAATTAGAGCACCACAAAAGTGTTGTAGCGTTGAGACAATAATCCACACGTTCTTGATTAACAATCTTTTTAATACCAGCACAATCACATGTGCATTTAGAAAAGGTCTTTAAAATAAACCAACATGTTTGTTGTATAACAATTTTTGGGGTCACATTAGAAAAAGTAGCAATGTCCATTTAAGATAAAACAGGCATATTTAAAACCAATAAGAAAGACACAAATCTTGAACTTACAAAGTTCACTTTTGGTAGAACTTGAAGGCAATATCAGACATGAGTATTTACAAACTGTGTTTGATATTGCGTTCAGATGGGGTGAAGTCACCCCAGGAAAAGCCAAATTTTGAAGATGCACACAAATTTACGAATGTCAGTATGTGCTACCTGCCATCACGGGGATCAAGGGACGTGTTTTGGGGTTGCAACCCCTTCCTCACAGCTACTTTATTATTGAGGAAGGGGTTGCACCCAAAAAACGCTTCCATTGATCTCCCGTGATGGCAAATAGCACATGTTGACACACTGTGTGCCTCTTCAAAATTTGGCTTTTCTCAAATTTGTCAAAAAATGTCAAAAATTTGTAGCACACAAAAAAACAAATTTGTAGCAAACAAAAAACTCTCCCTAAAACATCAATGATGTTCTTCATTTTTGAAGAACATCATTGATGTTTTTCTTGATGTTTTCCAAGTCCCTATTACACCCCATGATCTCCCTGATCAGGATCTGTGCACTTTCCAGGTTGAAAGGATCTGGATCCACAACATCACGATCACCTAAAAAGATAGAAAACAAAAAACACCATGTATTATAAATATGCCGGCATCCATCTCTTACCTGAGCCTGTGGTCGCAGACACTCACCTGTTGTGGTGCCAATTTCCACCACGTCTTCCTTCTCCTGCTCTGCTTGTCTTGGGTGGATTTCCCCTTCTTCCAGAGGTGGGGGGTCTCTGGTCTCCTCGGATGAGGGGTGTCCTGCTAATCTTTTCTCCCCTATGTAAAAAAAATAGGTATACTTAGCACACAGATATTTGATGGCAGAACTATAAATATGAAACATTGCTTGGAAGTGGGGTACAATTGTCTATTTTGGCAGAGTTCCAAGATGTAGAATTTTTAGTGTCCTTTGTCAAGCTTCAATACTTTAGCTGTTTTGTACAAGCTTCACAGATGGAGACACCCCTATAGTATACACTGGAGCACCTGTGTGGGCCCCCTAATAAAAAGGGTGTTCTTGTGTCCCACACTAGTGCTCCAGCGTCCAGATGTGTAACCAGCTGCTGAGTGTCCTCTCCTTACACAGAATCTAGTTTGCATTTCATTCTAGTAACAAACCCATCTACACAACCAAATTAGTTTCAGACAAGTAGGCCCTAAAAAATGTGGGCAAATGCATATGGCCAAAACAATGGTGTTTTATAGGCCGAATGAACAATGTTTTATACGAACGAATAATGTGCCCATGAACATGAAAGTTGCCTTTTGAAACTAGATAACAGTTAAAAAAAGCACATGGAGCAGCACGAATGTAATAAACATAAAGAATAGAAACACAGGACAACTACTTTCTTTTTTGCAGCACTCTCCGGATCTTTCCGTACTGCTCATGCTCTCTTAATTTGAGGTCCGACCACCGCTTCTTGAGCTGATCTTTCGATCGTCATACCCCGAAATTCCGGTGCAGACTCTTGACCACTTTCGCCATGATCTTGGCCTTTCTGACATTGGGGTTGGGGTAAGGTCCATACTTCCTGTCATAGTCGGCCTTCTTCAGGATGTCGACCATCTCGAACATTTCCCCAAAGGACATATTCAATGCCTTAAATCTTCTCCTTCTGGATCCAGACGTTTCAGGCTCCGGGCTTTCCTCCTCCTCCTCGTTGCTGTAATTAGCACGCACCTGCTGTGTCTCCGCCATGTGCTCTTCCCCCACTGCGCCGAACAAAAAGGGGCGGGGAATGGACTAGAAAGAACGTCAGGGGCGGGCGGAGTTACACGCATAATATAACCAAGTGAACTGCGCTAGCAACTGTGAAAAAACTAAACATATGCAAAAACTCAAAAAATATATATATAGTGACACATTGATAGTGCATAGAAATTGGGCATACACCCTGCAAACCTAGCCCAACAATTAATGGGAATATGCTGGGCTATACTACCAGAAACCCTACATATGCATGTGAAAAATCAATTAATGTGCATAATAAATAACAGAAATAAGCTAAAAACAATCCGCTCCAGGAATTGTAGATTAATGCAAACATAAAATGTCAATAATAGGAAGAACGTGGCTGATGGTAAAGACCCCCTTCATAGGAAGACAATGAGCAGGCTTCCAGCTCTCACATCCTTAGAAACAAACAGGGCTGATAATGTAACGAAGCAAAGATTGCTTGGAGGGGACCACAACACACGTTCCACCGGAGGAGAAAAAAGAAAAGCATATAGCATAAAACCCTATGTCACCAAGGGTCACCTGCGCAAAAATGCGCTACTCACGAGACCGGTAGAAAAAACAGGCATTCAGATGTTATGGTCGGTTCGCCGCTCTCCGGCGTGCGTTCCACCGCCAAGGAAGTGATGTCACTGGTATCAGATCAGATGGACGTGAACAGGATGTTGCGTCGACGCGTTTCGCCCCTCCCCCAGGGCGTTATCAAAGACTCATCATCCTGCTCACGTAGAGACACATTTATATTCTGCTTAAAAGAGTGACAGCCCTTTACGGCCAATGGGTGAGAGGCACCCATTCCTTCCTCCATCATCATATCCCGTTTGTAAACAAAAGCTTTATTCAGTGGTCGGAGACAAAAACACCTCCAATGAACAGATAGACATTTGTAACATCTCCATAGGAAAACAATTTTATATACTCACTATCTTCCACAAAACAAAAACAAATGCTGACATCAGGACATTTATATAAATGGAGGAATTCTATACAATATATTGAATATCTGAATCTCTAATGATAAAACAATTCTTTAATAATACCTAAAAATATATTGAAATAAAAATATGTGTGCAAACACATATATAAATGAAAATAATAATTAATGAATAATCACAAATTTAACTCAATAATTAATTATGAGAACAGAAACAAATGATAAAATTCATGACGGATAATATTTGATAGCGGTAAAACAAAATAAATTTTTTTGGCTCTATACTTATTTATAAAGATAAATAATATTCATAATTGATGGTATTTGATGCCAATAAAATAAAAAAATATTAAACAACTATTCAAATACAAAAATAGGTGGTATATATATAAAAACAAAAATATATTCAAAATATTAAAAATATAAAATAAAATTTTTTAATGGAAATATAAAAAATATATTTAAACTACCAATTAGATAAAAAACAATTCAGATCTAGCTCGATATTCAGGCCCAGGGGCTCAATGTACGTAATCTATGTATCCACTGGGTTTCATTTTGTGAGATATTTTGTTTGAGATTAGAACCTCGCCAGTGGTTTTCAGCTCTATCAATCCCACAAAAGGTGAGTAGGCTAGGATCTTTGTTGTGAAAAAGCCTAAAATGATTGGAAAGACCATGAAACCTATACCCATTCTTGATCCTATTTACATGTTCATTAAGTCTTATACCCAGTTGTCTGGTGGTTCTTCCTACATATTGAAGATTGCAGGGGCAAGACAGGAGGTAGGTAACATGTGTTGTGCTACAGGTTATAAATTTTTTTATTACATATGATCTACCATCTACCAGGGAACTAAAGTGGGTGGTTTTACGTTTACGAAATTTAGATGTCCTGCACATTCCACACCTACCACAACTATAGAACCCAACACTATCTAGAAAAGTGCATACCTTCCTAGGGGGGTCTATAACATTATGTGCTAGCTGGAGCCTCAATGTAGGTGGTTTGGTGTAGATAAAATTGGGCTGTTTTGGCAGCACCTTTTTGAGATCATTATCCTGATAAAGAAGGGGCCAATGCTTCCTTATAATTTTCTCTAGATCACGATACTGCCTGTTGAATCCTGTAACAAAGGATAAACAAAAATTTTCTTCCCCTTTTGCTTTGGATTTGAACAAATCATTCCTACTCATTTCCCCAACCGTTTGTTTGATCCTCTCTAAATTCTCCAAACTATAACCTTTTTCTTGAAATCTTTTCACCATGATGTTAGCTTGCAAGTTGTAATCACTAAGGTTACTGCAGTTTCTTCTAATCCTAAGTAACTGGCTTTTAGGGATACCCCCTAACCACCTTGGATGGTGGCAGCTTGTCAGGGGAATATAACCATTCCGGTCAACATCTTTGAAGAAGGTGCGGGTAAGTAATTTATTGTCCTCTCTAAATAATGTCAAATCCAAAAAATTGATTTCTTGGTAACTAAAACACTCAGAAAAGGAAATACCAAACCGATTGGTCCCTAATTTGGCCATAAATTCCAAAAGGGAGTCGGGTGATCCTGCCCAGATAATCAGGATATCATCTATGTACCTTTTGTATAACCTGAGCTCTGGGATGCTGGATCGATAAATGGTTTCATCCTCCCAAAAACTCATAAACAGGTTAGCCACTGAAGGTGCGTACTTGGCACCCATTGCGACCCCTTTCTTTTGCCTGTAGTATTCCTTTTGGTGCCAAAAAAAGTTATGGCTCATTGCTAGATCCAAAGCCTTTAGGATAAAATTCTTTTGTTTTAATTTAATATCTGTATTTCCCAATGCCCATCCTACTGCTTGTAATGCATGTTCTTGTTGGATGTTGGTATAAAGTGAATTGACATCAATACTTGCAAGCAAACAGTTTTCATCTATTGTTATGGTCTTAATTAATTCAATGAGTTCTCTGCTATCTTTAAGGTATGCAGGATATTTTTTAGTGAGTGGTTGTAGGAAACAGTCCAAATATTCCCCTAGTCTGGAGAAGAGGGATCCAATCCCGCTTATTATTGGTCGACCTGGGGGCTTGGATCTATTTTTGTGAATTTTTGGCAATTGATATATCACAGGTACCCGTGGTGCATCAGGGACAAGGTATCTGGCCTCTTTTTTCTTCAAGATACCCTCCTCAGTTGCTGTTTTGACTAAATTCTTTAATTTTGCCTTGAACTTCTTAGTGGGGTTATTCTTCAATTTTTCATAGGTCTCCTGATCTCCAACCAATCTATTTAATTCCTCCAAATAATCAGCTTTATTTAATATAACCACCCCCCCCCCTTTATCAGCTGACCTAATAACTATGTTTTTGTTTTCTATCAATGACTCTAGACCTCTTTCTAGATCTTTTTTCCGTCTTTGGGGTTTAACCACAAGTTTGTCCAGATCCTGTTCTACCAGAGATTTGAACACCCCGACAAAATGATTATTGCTAATCTGGGGGTTGAAAGTTGAATTGTTCTTGAGAGTTGTGTGCATATACTCCTCTTCCGGGGAATTTGATGCTGTTACTTTATTGGAAAAGTGTTTTTTGATATTAACCTTTCTTATAAACTTTTGTAAATCAATGAACACATCGAATTTGTTAAGATTTTTTTCCATGGCATATTTTAGACCCAGATCTAGAACTTTGAGTTCTTCCTGAGAAAAATTAACATCACTTAAATTGAAAATTCCTTCCATTAGACCATTCTTTTTCGCTTTCCTTTTACCTCCTCTGCATCCTCTTGTTCTCCTCTGCTTTCTTGATTTGATTGAGGGGTCATGGGGTACCATGGTCTCCACTCCTCTGGTGGACCCTGGTCTCTCCCCCAACCCCTGGGGGTTGTCGCACCTCTCCCCCTCGTAGTAGGTGGTCCCCCTGATCCTCTCCTCTGAAAATCCCCTCTCTGGTTACTGGGATACCATCCCCTTCCCCGATTAGTTGGGGGATAATAGTCAGGCTGGTTGTGGGCCCAAGACTGTCCCCCATAACCTCCTCCTCTACTATAACCCCTCTGGTTATGGGATCCTCTATGGTCATAGCCCCTTTGACCATAGGAACCCCCTTGGGATATATAGGGGTGATCATGATCTAGAGGTTCAAACCGATTGTAGGTGGGTATACTATATCCAGATGCTGATGTACCATAATGGTCATTGCGCTGACCATTATGAATAGTTTTGCCAGAATCTTTTTGGGAACCAGCAAACTTCCTAACGGGAGTTTTGATGGTATCCAATACTCGAATGGGCTCTGTTTCCATAGGGTTACACGCATGTGCAGTGTGTATAAAGCGTAACACGCGTGCGTAGTACGTACCATCTGTGAACGGAGGAAGGAGTATCGGAGGCGCCGATCGTGATAATGAATGTAAGAGCAAAACTTGGGCCTATACTGCTTCTAGATTGAGGCCTATATTTTAACAAGATTAGGAGAGTTTTGCCTGACATTAGGGTTTGTCTTGTGTTGTGTCTTGCAGATAAAATGGATGGCTTCAATGACCACAACTTCCTCCCCCTGTTCATAGACAAATACAGGGAGCTGCCCTGTCTGTGGCAGGTGAAACATCCACATTACAATAATAAACAAAAGAGGCAGACAGCGCTGGAGAAACTGCTGGAGTTGGTGAAGCCGGTGGTCCCCACAGCAAACATCCCCTATTTGAAAGCCAAAATTGGTGGCCTGAGGAGCACTTATCTAAGGGAGCGCAAGAAGGTCACGGATTCCCAGAGATCCGGAGCTGCAGCAGATGACATTTATGTCCCCAGGCTGTGGTACTATGAGAGACTGCGATTTCTGGCAGACCAGACTGGAGTCATGGAATCCCTCTCAACCCTTCCTTCCACTCTTCCTTCCACCCCAGCTGAGACTTCCGATGTCCAACTTGGGACTTCCAGCCAGGAAGAAGTGGAGGAGCCCAGATGGAATAAGGTATAGCATTGTTCTACAGATTTCTGGTCAATAAATAAATGATGTTTACTAGATTTTATTATTGATCACTAATTGCTGATTTAATACAGTTTTTTACATATCAATAGAGAGTAGTGGGCAAAAATAATTGGGACAAGAATGAAAAATGCTGGGCTCAGAAGGATAGTCTGTTATATTTGTTAACATTCAATTTGCAACAGTCATGAGGTGAAAATTGTGTGTGATTAATGAAGAAAAAACTAAAACTATGTCCCTTTTTCATACACAGGAAGACCTCAGCCAGGAGGAGGCTCGGGAATGTGGCACACAGGAGGAGGCTGTGGAATGTGGCAGCCAGGAGGAGGCGGGGGTTAGTGGCAGCCAGGAGGAGGTGGGTCTAAGTGGCAGACAGGAGAAGCCTGGGACCAGTAGGAGCCTGACAGAATCGCAGGTTCCTCCCCTCCGCCTTCCAAACAAAAGACCCAGGAAGGGGAGTCACGTGCAGGATTCAGCTCTCAGGCTCATTCAGGAGGCTTCTGCATTCCTCAGAGCCTTACCCACTCCTGAAGAGGCCTTTGCCTGCATGGCTGCCACCAAACTGAAGGGCATGCAGGAGGGTCAACGCCTCATGTGTGAGAAACTTCTTTATAAAGTCCTAACTAAGGGGGTGAGTGGCGAAATCACACCCAATACCGACGTGATTAAGTTGGACCATCCTCCTCCTCCTCCTCCTGCCACAACTCCACCACCACAGCCACAGCGTGGAAGGAACGTGGAAGGAAGACCAGAGAGTGATGGCCCTGGGTTCAGTCTGGTGTGACAAAATATGCAGCCTCTTGTATGACCACAGCCTGGGGACATACATGTCATCTGCTGCTTTCATGATCTCTGGGACTTCTGGACCAGACTGCACTCCCTTAGATATGGACTCCTCAGGTCACCAATTTTGCTGGAAAATAATTGATGTGTGCCCTGTGGGCCAAAGGCATGCCAATTTCTGCTGTTTCTCCAGCGTTGCCTCCCTCTTTGTTTGGTTCTGAGCCCTTAATAAAGGAATTTTTGCTTCAATTATACTCGTCTATGTGTGTTTTCAAAAAGGACAGTTTGTTTGTGAGGAGGCAGGTACATTTCAAAACTACAATGTGAAATTAACAAGAGACACCAACACCAAACAATCTCCTTGAGATTAAATAATACAAGATAATAATGGTGTTGTGGTAACTTGACACACAAAACACACACAAAAAGATTATGGAGTAAAAACCTAAAAAAAACTAAAAAAATACATCAGCCTGGAAAAAAAACAAACAAAAAAAAAAAATAATCAGCCTTGAAAAAAATACAAAACAAAAATAAAACAACAAAAAAGAAATTTGGTCAGATGTGACAAATCAAAATATATTGAGGGAATCACGATAAATAATAAAGAAAGAAGTTTGTGAGAAGTCTGTGTGAATATGAGCAGCAAAACTACTTCATTCTTCTCACATTATAAAGAAGAAGAGAGTGCGCAGTATTAAACAATTTAAAACATTTCAGTGTGACGAAAGTGCTGTATCCATTCCGAACGCTAATTTTACCAGACTGAGCTGTTCCGTCTCAGAATTTCTTCTGAGCATGCATGGCACTTTGTGTGTCGGAATTGGCCACACACAGTCGGAATTGACGCAATCGGATTTTGTTGTCGGAAAATTTTATAGCCTGCTCTCAAACTTTGTGTGTCGGAAAATCCGATGGAAAATGTCCGATGGAGCCCACACACGGTCGGAATTTCCAACAACACACTCTAATCGCACATTTTCCGTCGGAAAATCCGACCGTGTGTAAGGGGCATAAGAGTGAGAAGTTAAGATATACAGGGTTACAGCACTGTCACGTACCTGGTGGAGATCAAACTGGAGAGGGGGCTTCTCTTGCACCTCTTATCCAACACCCCTGGTAGTGGTGACAGGAGATGTGAGGACACAAACTAGCACAAGGACCAATGCAGCAGTCAGCAGGATTGCAGGGTTGCAGTATCATCATACAAGGACCAGAGGCCAGAACACAGTGACATTTGATAAGCAAACAGGAGCAATGCCAGGACACAAGCTAAAAGGCCATTAACAGCTGAGCAGCAAGGTACAGGAATATAAGGCAGAGGCAGAGTCAGGATACAAGCTGGGGTCAGTTCACAGCTGGGCAACGAGGTACAGGAACATAAGGAGAGGTGGAGTCAGGGTACAAATTGAAGTAACAACAGATAGGCAGGATTTTAAAGAAAGATCAGAAGCAAGCTGGGAATGGAAAGGCAAATGTAGCAGGTAAAGCAGGAACTAGCTGAAGACCACTCAGCAATCTGTTCATGCCACAATCCAGCTTCAATAGACCATTTGGCGCCAATGCCAGTGCAGATCGTGCACGTGCATCTAAGTACAAGCTGTTTAGAGTGCACACTAATACAATTGGATGTGAGTGCTAACAGTTAGTCTTCTCATTCTCAGTGTGGCACTGAAAATGATAAAGGTAAAATTCTAGCAAATAAGAAACTATCTTAATCTTTTTACTCCATAAAATTTTCAGGCCTCAGGTTATCCCTGCTAAAATTAATTCCAATGTAAGGAACAATGCTCCTTACATTGGTGGTCATTGGGAACAATATCCTCCTTACAGTGGTGGTTAGATTGTCACCCTTACAGACAGCTAAAAAGATCATTGGTGTCATGCCGATGGCTATACCAACTAGCATTGGACCTGGAACTATGCAGACACCATCAAAAGGGAGGTCAGTCAGCCACAGCTCAAGGACCCTTAGCAACCTCTGATAGAGAAAGGTGCTAATAATAATATAAAATGAAAACGACGTGTGTGCAGCAAAGTCACCAACCAAT